>NC_088885.1:14006864-14315364 GCF_037157495.1 Lathamus discolor
TTGGGAGCTGATTACTTTCCAGTCACATGGAGTTCAATGCCACAGCAACTTGTGCTAAATGGCAGGGAAGTTAAACACGTCTCTGTTGTCACATCCCAAGGGCTCAGCTCTTTTTTAATGTGCTGCTCTGATGCAGAAAGTCTCAAGGGCACCAGGGAGAAAACCATGGAGAAAAACAGGAAGGTGAGAAGAGGATACAATAAATGTCAGGC
Source organism: Lathamus discolor (assembly GCF_037157495.1). Classification (NCBI taxonomy): domain Eukaryota; kingdom Metazoa; phylum Chordata; class Aves; order Psittaciformes; family Psittacidae; genus Lathamus; species Lathamus discolor. The sequence goes on from NC_088885.1 coordinate 14,007,077, forward strand.
AGAGAGTACCAAGACCACAGTGGGAAAAGGCAAACTCCATTTTGCAACAATTGTGTTTCAACACAAGATAAAGACTTCTTTCTTATTCCCTGCAAAGTAGTAATTTAATAATTATACCAATAATAAAAGCAGCATTGTTAAGTGGATGAGTTCTGCAGGTAATAAGCATATGTCCTACAAAGGATGAGAAATGGTGCCTTCTACTAGGTTACCTCCAACCTCTCCTTGGAGGCCCCAACGTAGCTAAATGCCTGTGTTCTCAGCAGCATCACTACTAAATACCAGACTTTAAGAGACTCCAAAGGAGCAGGAGTGATGCAGCATAACTGAGAAGTTCTCATGCTAGGAAATCCCACAGGCACTTGTTAATATCACCCTCTTCTTCCATTGCCTAAGATGGAATCATCACAAAACATGGAAGGGAGCAAAGCTGCTACCATGGCTCAAAGTGAAACTGCTACTGTGTGTGTCACCACTATATTTCAAGTTATTTCATTCAGAGCATGTGCCCATTTGGCACAGACCTAAACTATAACTGTCAAGAGCCAGCAGACTTGCAGTCAGCAGTTTCTGCATATGCAGAATGCTTGGGTGCTTCAGCAAATACAGCAATGCAAATTCAGAAATGCCAAGGAACTACTGCTCTGAGTGGAATCATTAGAATGCAGGGACAAGGTGCCCTCTGAAAATCATGCCTTCAGTTCCTCTCCTGTCCAGGAGTAGCTCTGTGCATGCACCTTGGGTGTTCCTCTGCTCCATGCACATTCAGGGACTTTCCTATGTCTGTGAGAGGCGCAAATCCTCTAGAAAGACCAAGGGCTGAAGTAAAAATGAGCTTTCAATGTTAACTGTTCTTGCTGTGGACCAAAATTTCAACTGTCTATAAAAAAAGAATGGATACAGGCTTAATTTTCCAGAAACTTTCCCTATAGCTGAGTAGGTAACAGCTTGGAAAAGTTGCAAGCACCTCAGAGTAATTAGGAGCCTTAATGGCCATACAATGCTTTAGTGTCACTGGGAACTCTTTATTCAAAACTACGAGAGAGAATTAGTGGTCCTTCAAACACACACAAGCTTGTTTCTGCATATCCAACAGTGCCCCTTAAAGAGGAGTATTTACCCTTGCCAAAGTCACCAGCTCTTTCAGTGACCATTCACATAGCTAAACCTGACAGTCGTACTTGACATTTCCATGAGCTTTTCTTCATTTTACTCTCAGTGGACCCCCAACACAAAATTACCTAAAAATTCACTGTGTGACAAATATGCAATGTAAACGCTAACGTAAAAAGGTTATCTGCCCTGCAATTACTGATATATGCTTACCGTGAACAAACAGAATTGCTTTGGAGCAAGTCTACATGCTTGTTTCTAAAGACCAGCGGTTTTCATTTGACATAACTTTACTTTCTAGGGATGATGCAATTTTATTTCGCTTTAGTTCTGCGGTAGGTCCCTTTACATCTTTCCCAGTAACAGATGTTGCTGTATGGGTATCACAGCTGATGGGCTGCAAGAAACAGATTAGCACAGCATCCCTGGCATTGTTTGATGTTGTTAACTGATAAAAGGCCTTGTATAAGCACAAAGGGTCACCTTTTTACGTGACACAGTAAACAAGTTTACACTGTTTCCTTTGGCCGCAACATGTTTGTGATGTCTTGCTAGCATCCCTGCAGCTGGCACTGCTCCATATACCCCACAGCATTTAGGAGGTGTACGTCTCATTTTACAGTGAAGTAGATGCTGGTTTGCTGGTGCAGCAAATTATTAGCACAAAGGGAGTCTGTAATAGTCTTAGAACCAGAGGTTGGTTTGGGTTGGAAGGAACCCCAAAGCTCATCCAGTTCCAACCCCTGCCATGGGCAGGGACACCTTCCACTAGACCACGTTGCTCCAAGCGTCATCCAACCTGGCCTTGAACACTGCCAGGGATGGGGCAGCCACAGCTTCTCTGGGCACCCTGTGACAGCGCCTCAGCACCCTCACAGGGAAGAGCTTCTGCCTAAGAGCTCATCTCAACCTCCCCTCTGCCAAGTTAAAGCCATTCCCCTTGTCCTGTCCCTACATACCCTTATCCACAGATACAAATTCAATTATTAAGGTATGGATTTCATCATCTTTTTGTCCCTGTGCTAACCTCCTTTATCAATCACAATTTACTGTTCTCCATGCAGATTTAGTTATTATTAAACTCTATGTTATTTAGGAATGTTTGCCAGTAACCAGGTTGGCTATGTGTTCACCGACTTCCTGCCTTAGAAATTATAAAATCCTAAACCTGAGGTACTTCCTCTGCTTTCTAGAGCATAAATACTTTTCCATTATCCAGAGGAGGATGCCACCTCCTGCACTGAGTCAACGCACCACCAGCTATCCCAGGTGCTTTCATCAGGTCAAGATGCCACTATCAGCCACACAGTCTTCTTAATCATCAACACATTGGTGGCAAGACTAGCACTCACCCTGACAAAGCCTGGGCATGGTCTGGGGGATGAGGGAGGCCAGGGCACTGTTTTTGGTCTGCAGGAGCACAACCTCTTTGAGGTTGCATGGAGATTAGCCCCTATATTTATGTGAGTGACACTACACCATTAACCCTTGGCATCCAGAGACGTTCAAGACTGCTCCAATTCAGTGTTTCACTCTGGATTCTCAGAGTTTCACTCCAGAGTGAAACATCTCCAGTTTGGCTGGAATTAACACGATATGCTACAGTGTTCAGCATGTGTGTCCGCTAAGGAAGGTAGCATGCCCCATGCGACACAAACAATCCTCTGATTCATTACATACCTAATTACTTGGGTAGCTTTTATTTTCCTGAAGTGTTTAATCCTGTTGATAGCTGCTGGGCTCAAGCCCTAAGTGTGGCTAAGGAGCAATCATCAGATTGCAGCAGGTTTATTAATGAATTACAATTGCTAATTATTTCTAAGTATATTAATTACAGTTAAATGAAAAATGAGGGTACAGAAAACAATATTGACAGCTGTTAAGAAGTATCAATCAAAATAAACTCTTTTTTTACCCCCTTAATGAAATTCCTTGGTGGCAAGTTTAATGCATTAGTATTAATTGTAGTTAGATGGATTGGCAGTTGAAGGAGCAGGGTCTGATAAATAGATTCAGTGACACTAACTGCATGCATGCAGAGGTTTAGCTGTACTCTAATCTGACTAACAACAGGAAAATAAACTTCTAGTAAAACTCCAGAATTAAGCTGATAATGAAGTTGTACTGACAAGGTACCACACTGCGCACTAACAGAGAGTTTGGATCTTCCAAGGTATTGTGATGCTTTACTAAGACCAAAATAGTTGCTTAAATGAAGCTTCAATATAAATCCATTACAGTATACAGAAATAATCCCATAAGATTGCAGGGCAAGTTACTTATAAAAGAAGCCATTTTACCAGCTATGGAAATACACACAAGATACTTCTGGGCAGCTTAGCTCTGTTCTCAGTGAAATCGTAGAGAGAGGTAATGATGTCATCCAAAACAAAATGACATTTCTTTTAAGGACATATTTACATATTTACATTCATCTGCGATGGTGCACTTTATCTGGAGACCCTGCTCCAAATAAGCACCAGAGCATGGCCAGCCTCTCAGTCCTCAACTGGTACCAAGTGCTTCACTGTGATGCCTTTTGATGCTGTGGATGCTGCCTGCAGGGTGTGTGTCAGAGATGCCGCTAATCGGGGGTGTATAATCACCAACTGCTGCAAGGGGAAATCCATGAAAGTGAAGGCATCCGGCAGCTGTGGGACACACCCTTGGAGGAGACAAACACACACACACACTCTGCTGCCACATCTTCAAAGAGAGCTGCATGAGTACACTCCTTCAGCAACAGCCCTTTTTCACATTAAACTATGGAAAGTCTCCAAGTCCCACAAAGGGCAAAGAACAGAGTCCTGCGTTACATGCATGATTAAAAGGAGGAAGAAGAAAAGATCAGAGCAACAAAGCCTACAGCTTTAGTCAGTGCCACTCAGGACTGAAATGGCAGATGTTCACTTGCTGAACACAATCAGTTCCTTTTCCTTTGCAGTACACACAAATCCACAACCAGAATCTGAGGAGACCTTATAATAGTCTTCCAATACCTAAAAAGGGCCAACAAGAAATCTAGAGAGGGGCTTCTACAAAAGCATGTACAGACAGGCCAAGGGGAATGGCTTTAACCTGACAGAGGGGAGATTGAGATGAGCTCTTAGGCAGAAGCTCTTCCCTGTGAGGGTGCTGAGGCGCTGGCACAGGGTACCCAGAGAAGCTGTGGCTGCCCCATCCCTGGCAGTGTTCAAGGCCAGGCTGGACGGCGCTTGGAGCAACCTGCTCTAGCAGAAGGTGTCCCTGCCTGTGGCAGGGGTTGGAACTGGATGAGCTTTGGGGACCTTCCAACTCAAACCAGTCTGGGATTTTAGGAGGGACTATTTTATTTGGACGGGTTCTTTTTCCACATTTCACAACAGGAGTTTGATGCAGGGCATTTTTCAAACCTTCTGATGCCTTCAAGAAGTGGCTCTATACAAATGGAAACATCTTCCTCTTTCTACCAGTAGGTCTCAACAGACTTTACAAAAGCAATTAGAGATTGCATCACTACATTCATTTTATGTATGTGAAGAGAGGCATCAGGAGGTAAAGGGGTTTGTACCTGGGATAAGTTGTACACTTGCAAACTCTAAAGCCTGAAGGGTTATCTACCTAGAGAGGAGATCTGATTTCCAGTCCCACCATCCCATGAGACAGACTTCTTAGGATAACTCCTTACTGCGTATGCCAAATCAGAGGTTTTAGCACAAAGCTTGGTCTAATTAAGCACTAGTTAGGAAAATTGCCATACGCCAGTTGTTATGTTATAGGAAAGTTTGTTTGGTTTGGATTTCGTACAAAGTTTCAACGAGTTGCCATTACTTATGGTCCCAGAAGAGAAGTAATTTCACAAGGTAAGAAGATGAGAAGCTGAGCCATATTCTGATGTAAAATGGAAAGGCTCATGCTGTTGCTATCGCAAGCTCTCTCTTGTCTGTATGTGCATGTTTAATCTTACTGAAGTATTGAAGCAAGGTATGTAGAGCTGGAGACTATGGCTTTGAAGCTTCAGATCAGAGGCTTGAGATCATTCTCTCTTTCGCCAGAATTTACTAGTATTAATGCAAAAGCAGCACACATCTCATGAGAAAGGTAGTTTTGGAAGCTGCTGAAAACACAGAAGCCCTTACATCTATTGAGTATTTGTTCAAAGCACTTGCCTGGGGAACAGACTGCTTCATGCAGCAAAGGCACTCATTTTCAAGGATCATTTCTTCCAAGGCCAAGTAACTATATCTGCACTCCCTCTATGCTTTTCCTACACATCATAACAATGGTAACATTGCCTTGGGGATGTGATAAAGTCATCCATCACAAAGTTAAACCACAAGTGCCCTAACTTTTTTCTGGGAAGTGGGAGGGTGTCCAGTAAAAGTGGCAGGCAGCATACATGTGTTTCGTACTGGAGACTCCCCCATGGAACCAGAACTCCCACACTGCTGAACTGGCTCCAAAAAAACCCTAAAAAATGTGGGAGCAGAAAGGAAACTCACAGCTCATCTCTGATGAGTGCACAGCAAATCTACTGCAGGCATATGCTTTCCATGGGTAAATCTCATTTCTATAAAGAGAGCATTGGCCATAATGCCTGAGAATATCGCAGTTGTTTTTGGCAGATTGCAGAGGAGGAGTTTGCAGTAGTAGGCATTTGAATCACGCATTCAAATTTCATCCTGATCCCAAATTTTTGTCTGACTTTCGACTAAGCCATGGACTCTATTGCCACACGGAGCCAAGCGGAAAGAAATTATAAAATATGCAACTCCACCAAAGGGCAAGAGCTGTGTGTGATCTAAGATTTCTAGGGCATAGCAGTGATGCTACACATACATTGAAGAGTCCTAACTTAACTCTGAGTGCCATTGCTCCTGCTCCAGATATAGACTTCGCACTCAGAGATAATTAAACAGAATCACACAAGATACCCACATTCATCCCTGCCTTGCCAAGGCACTCTTTCAAAGCAGTTATTTAGAGGACTTCAGTCAACTTGGGAAAAGGATGCTGTAAATGCAAGTGGCAGTTATTGTTGGTAATTTCCAACGTAGCAGAAACAAACAGCAATTCATTTTTATTTTCTCTGCATATCCATCTCCTTTAAAAGCAGTCAAAACTCATACTTTCTTCACAAATGGTAACCAAAAATGGTATTTTCCCACCACTGAATAAATGAATGTCCATGTAGACCCCTGAAAAAAAAGTACTGTGCTGCACAATATCACCCCAAGCCTATACTATGTACTACTAAAAGTATTCTCCAAAAGCCTTGGTTAAAGCCAAAAAGTATTTTTAACCTTTCTATAAAGAGCAATCTGTGTCAGAATTGTGTTTCATTGCCTTCACCAACATTACCCACAAGAATATGGTAAAATGAACAATGAAATGTTCTGGAACATTTTCTAAAACTGCTTAAAATGAACGTTAACAGTACAGCGCTACCCTGACACCTACTTACAATCTCTCTAAATTTGAAGTAGCAATGGTAAAGGCACTTAAAAGGGAGTAATGAGGAAGAACCAAATAAGGAACAAAATAACACAGCAACCTCCCCTACCTCTTTCTTCATGATAATTTGCCTACTAATGTGTCAAGTAGGTTTCTTGTCTCTTGTGCTTGGATACTTACAGGCATCTGTGGCTTTAAATGTTCTTTCTCATCCTCAGAATGGAAAGGCTGGCTAAAATCCCTCCGTGGGGAAATAGCTGAACCATGACTGAGGAAGACAATGAAGTCCCATGCTAGGCTCCAAGAAGCATCTGGTATGACTCAGAATATTTCCTAGAGCTGAAAGTTACAGTACAGCTGAGCAGCTGACTTGCCACCTTTAGAAAGAGTGGATTTTTGCTCAAGAAACACTGACAGATGATGGAAATGCCACCCACAGCCCTGGAAGAGCTGACCCCTTGCACTGCCACTCACTTTCAGAAAGTGGGAGAGAGTTTTCACCTCCTCCTCTCCTCTTTCTGTTGAGCTGGGCCATGAAGAATTTAACCTTTAAAGTCCTGGCATTTGAAATAAATATCTGTATGCATGAGAACTTGAGTTGTTTTAAGTTCACATGTAGCATTTAGCTGGAAGTGAAACAGTTCAAATCAGAATGTGCAGAAAGGAATTATTAGAATAAAGAGGACATACGGCATAAGTTTCTTAACCCACACCAAACAGGTACCCAACATCACACTGAAATGTACCCATCCAAAAATACTCTCTTTTACTTGATTGCTTGAGCAGTATACATACAATTTGTTCCAGCCTCTTTGGTGAGGTTACTGCAAAAATGATTTGTCTCCCTGTATGTTGTATGATCTGTGGTTTCTGTACCTGGCTGGAAAAGATAAGGACTACAATAACTCAGCTTGAGAACAGACATAGTTTCCAAACTCATTATAAAGAGGTCGTTTGTAATAAAAAGTTTGGACCAACAGAAAGATACAGAGGCAAATTTAGGAGTACCACCTAGACCCTGACACTGAAGGTTCAAAAGATGGAACCTGCTTTCTTAAGGCATTTATTTCTTCAGTTAACTAATATCCAGTCACCCACTTGCGATTATCAACCAAATAACTGGTAAAGATTACAGTAGCAGTATGTCTAATGCTACCTGATATGGCTTATCATGCAAAGCCTTCTGGTGAAAAAAACTCTAGGTGCTCATGGGTTTAATGTTCAGAAAGAAAGTCACCTCCTAAGGGGTTTTTTACATTTCTATTCACTGCATGCACACACTTAGCTTAGCACTTACACTGCTCATGTGAATTTGCTTATGACAGAGACACTCCATCGTAATGGAATTTTCAGTGTCCTCTGGCATAGCTACAATGGAAAACCCATCACTGTTTTGAGCTTTTGCATTATGTAATTGACATAAAATTTCATCTTTTTCTCCATGTCTACACTTGCTTTTCAGAGTCCACCTAGTCTCAGTTCTTTAGGCACAAGTGGAGACTGAACTGTCGTATCTTATCTAAAGAGAAGAAAACCCAGTCATTCCAATTCCATTTCAAAAAGACAGACACTTTTTAATATCTAGCTTTATACCATTCAAGCGGCACTTTCAATCAACAGCTAAGCTTTGCTACTATGTTTCATACAGTGCAAACGAACATGGCATAGACTAAATGAATCTGAGTTCACCAACTTTCGCTTTAGTAGACAGAGAGCCCATTAACGTATTCTGTGTGACTGTCCTCATCTGAGGAAAAGCCACAGATTTTCCAGGAGCACTATGAATGTCCTAGATAGAACCTACAGAAAAATAAACCACGTAGACATACCAACAGCATATTGGCATAGTCATGAGACAGGCATATAAAATAATGCAAGTTTTAAATCTTCTAAAATAAGAATTCAAACCAGATCATCTCATTCTGTCTAATGACAAAATATACCGTGGTCCTGCTATGCTATCTGTCATAAAAATATGTTCTATAACAAGAACAATGAGAACATGAAGCAGGAAATATTTCTGAAGTGCAAACATAAACTGAAGTTATCTTTTGCTTTTGTTGATGATTCACTGCATATATTTCAAAGTAGGCCTTGTGATATAATAATAAACAGGCTGGCTAGCCTAGAAACTCACATTCTCATCCTCTGCAGAGCCCACTCCGTGGCTTAACCCTTATAAAATTAACTTCAGTCAAGCATATTTTTCCTCTAGGTGGCTGCAGAGCATTTAAAAAGTCACTGGCACCAGATGGAATATGAAAGAAAGAGAGCAAGGGAAAGAGCAGACAGGAGATGGCCACTTAGAAAACAGCTTTCCTCCTTATCTTGCTCCTTTTACAAAACAAAGGCCAAAAATCTTGTTTGGGCAAAATCAGGCTCAACAAGCATGCCACCTCCCAGCCTGTAACATACAGTGCATTTCACCGCAGAGGTCTCCCTGTTTGCTCTTCATCAAAGATAACTGCTAAAAATGGGACTTGTGAGAAGTGGCATAAGAGCCAGCTTAAACTGAATCTTTTTAATTAACCACTGTGTTCCTGGCTTTATGGCTTCTGTGTGGTCCTGGCCCAGACCCATACAAAGATACGGGCACATAAAGCGTGATTTAGGCAGGATTCAAACACATAAATGCAAAACTGCAGTCCCATCTCGGTTGCCCTGCCCATGGCAAGTCTGACCTTGCTGGATATTTAGTTTGATAGATATTTGTTATTTGCTGGATATCCATGCTGGTTATTTAGTTCCCGTTTTTATGTTTCCTCAGGCACCTCTGCTTTCGCTCTGCATGTTCTCAAGACCATGTGGGCACTCTCAGGCATTAACTTGACTGTCACTCTGACAGAGAGGTCCTCCTACCCACCAGGAAGGGTTGTCTTGAAACAGCAGCAGTGCTGTCATGGTCCCATACAATATTCAACAGAGAGGGCTAACATAACAGTCTGATAGTGATACAGGACTCAGTCAGGAGGCAGAGACCTGGTTTCTGGTCTCTGGTTGGTTTGACTTAGCCTGCTACTTCGTATGCAGAAAGCTCTGGATAAGACATGTTCTGCATGCTGCCACAGTTCTTTAACCTTCCTGACTGCAAGATCTCATTTGCAAACCACTGTACAGAGCCTGAAAACACAGAGGATGAAAGACTGGCTCCAGTGAAATGGATGGGGATTTTCCTACTGACAGCAGAGGAGCCAAGACTCAGAACTGTCATCAGCCTTTTTTTTTTTTTTTTTTTTTTCAGTTCTGTACTTCAAGGCTTTGAAGGATTCAGACTCCTTGAGCACACAACAAAACATTCAATTCAAGCTTCCTTAATTAAAATGCTACGCATTAAAATTTCCTGCGCTAGACATAGCGACTCCACGACATATAAGCCTGGCCTAGGAGCCACAGGAACCCACACGGATGTTACGAAGTCAGAATGACCTCTTTCTTGGTGAGGTGGGATGAGATTACATGAACAAATGGAGCCGAGCTTTGTTCTCCTTCATGACAAACTTAACTTTCATTGTGTTGCTTGGGCACAGCCACTTACTTGCCTAGATACAAAGGCTGATGTGAACCAGCAGTCTTTAAAGAGAAATGCTAGCCATGAGCAGAAGCGAACCCTTCCTATAACAGAACAATCATGACCACGGGTTATTTCCCTGATCATCCGTGTGCGATGCCTAATGACAAAGATGCTAAGATAAATTTTGGGCTTAGTCTTGTATACAAAGCCCTAAACATCTGAACTTGACTTTGCCTCTTTTTGTTGGCTAAGCAGAGACTCTATGGACTAGATCAATGCCTGATGTTAGCCACCTTAAACACGCTGCCCGATGGAGCCACAAAGCAATTAATTCTCTCTCCATCACTTTTCACTCCATAAAATCTTCCCTTGTCTCCCTACAGAAGCAGCAGAGAGATCTCAGGGCTGCACCAGTTTGCTATGCAGCTTGCTGTCAAACTTGGCAGTGGTTGTAAGCTACTCAAAACCTTTCTCACCAGCAAAGCTTGCAGGTAGGAATTGTCAGCACTGAGTGTGCCTTTGGGAAGAGGGAGGCAGCACGGCAGCAAGGCAGCCCAAACAGCACAACTCCTGAAGAAGCCCAGCTGACAAGAGAAATCCCAGAAGGCAGTATGGAAGGAAAAGCTGTTGCTGGAGGTTGCACAGGACTCATAGTTCATGTTCTCCATGGGTCCTTGGGAAGCACAGTGTTTGCAGTCCCAGCCTCTGAAAGCCACTGACTTCTTCCCTTTAAGGTGAGCATGCGGCAACCACTCAGTAGTTTTCCTGCTCCTATGGATCTTTCCACAGGTGAGGAGCCTGAGGGCCAGTACGAAAGCATGAGTGGATTAGCTCTGTCAAAACAAAGATCCTGGGTTTTGTGCCAGTAAGGAAAAAAAAAAAGAGGGAGCAAGGAAAGCATAAAATAGAGCATATGATATATTGAAGGAAAACTGGCTTTTAATAGAATCTTTTCAAAGTTTTCCATTAAACTCTGGTTGCTTGCAGTGCAAGTTTTGGAATGCAACTCCCTCATCCCCTTAGGATGGTCTGTGTTTTATTACGTTAGTAAGGCAGCCCAGTTTACCCCTAGCAGAGCTACTGCATGAAATGTTTCAATCTCAAGCCAAAGTGGCAGGAGCAAAAGCCCCTCCTGATTGATTTTCAGCTGCTAATCAGGGGCCAGTGATTTAATGTGTTTTTTATCATGTGCAAATTAAACTTTTGTTACCAAGCAGTAGTAAATCACGAATGCTCACATCATCATGAATCAGATGACAGGCATCCAAATGCTACCCATACGACGACAAGATTTCAGCTGAGTTACCTAATCAGAATGAGCAAAGGAATGTATCAAAAGTAGATTACATCAGGCACTTTTATCCACTAACGCCACAGCCCCATCATAGAAGGCCACCAAATTTGTCAGCCATAATTTGCTCTTAGTAAAGCCATGTCGACTGTCACCAATCCTGTCCCAGCACTACAAAAAGTGATGCGATTTCACCCTGCTCTCTGAAGTTTCCTGTCTAAATGTAGTCAGCTTTAAGCCTCTGCTTTCTCACAGTCTCTTTAGAGATAAGTGGCCAGGACTCATTCTTCTGAGTTGCAAGATAGTAGCTCTTGAACAGGCTGTCAAGAGACCTATTCTTCAAAATACTTCAGAAGAAAAACTCAAGTATGTTTTACCAAATCCTCCTTCCATGTGAATCTTGTAAATAACATCTATGCTAACCAGAAGCAGTACCATTCTGCTGCATTTTCCTCTTTCTCTGCATGTGTGCATGTGTAAAGATTCACTCATTTTCTACTTCCTAGGTCAGTAATGCAATATGCATTGCACTTCAGGTTAGACATAAATCTTGTTTCCTCAGCTGCCCTTGTATTTATTGCATTGGGTATCTTGACATTTGCTGGAATTACAGCAAAACAAGAGGAACTTAAATTTTAACATTAGTTCTCTTGCCTAATGGGTTGATGAAATCATATAACACCTCCATGGAGATGTGCGCATGTTCAGCACACTCAACGTGGATGTCAGCTGCAGTCAGACCTTACATCTCTCCACTTGCAAGGAAAGAATAGATGCATACATGCAGAAATTTCATCTTATCTTGAAATCTTCTCAGAGAGATTATATTATTGTGAATGGCAGCCCAGAAGTTCTTAGAGACCCCTTTATGTAACAGTAGCAGCAGCCATGGAAAAAAAGAATCAAGAGGCAATGAAGCTCTTGATCCCATCTGGGCAAAGAGTACAAAGAGAATCATCACGTCTGCATGAAGTGAGTGATGGTGATGGAGTATTAACAGAAGAGGCAGAATCCCCAGAGTCAAACACTGTGGGAATGAGTAAAAGCCACAGAAGGAAATAGAGGCTAAAGAGAAAGGCACACAGTAAATATCTGCAGATGCTGTTGTTTGCAATGGGGGCTGAACCAACAGGGACGTAGTCACACACACACGCAGCACCTCACCAGTGAAGGAATATTCTTTTCAAGATCAAAAGTCAAGCAGCAATAAAATCCGTGTCAAGAAACACAGGCAGAGGAGGTTGTGCATGCTCACTCGTGAACATCTGCGCTAAGAAGCCACTTAAGTAACCATGCAACAGCATGGAATAAACATCTGCAGTGTGTAGACCACCAGCTGTGCAGTAATAATACTTTGAATATCCAGAGTGCCTTTCATCTGAATACTGCAAAGCATTTTCCAAACAAATTAAGCTTCATGACACCACTGTGAGCTTCTTATTTAATGATAGGATTATTTCATCCTGCACCAAAATGCCATTGCTGCCAGAATGAAAAGTAACACCTGTTTATCATCTCACAGAAACGCTGTGCGATTTTCATGATGGGAAGTGACAAAAAGGCTGTAGTTAAGTTAAAGTGCAGGAAGACTTGAGGTGGTCGGAATTAAACAGTTAGAAATGAAACTCAGAAAACCAGAGTATTACATACCCCCCTCCCACCCCCCCATTTTACATTTTATGCAAACTGTCACAACTTTTATGTCCACATGCTGTTACTCTTTGGTCTTTATTTCACATTGGGAAGACAGAACTTCCTCGGGTACACAGTTGTAGGGGTGTCTACAGATGTGCTCAGAAGTACAGAAAAATACCTTGGTTGTGTATGCTCAATATAAAATGTATTGCTGTGCATTGCAAATAGCTTGCCTTTGTACTCCCTCAGATCTGTTTTTATAAGGCATCCTGATGATTATACTACAGCACGGCCTTCCAAGGCAGCATGCCATCTAGTAAGTCCTAAAACAAACTTCTTGCTATGTGTGCTTTCAACCCCATGGGGTACTCCATGTAAGCAGCATTCTGACCTGACTCTACTGAGTAAGTGAGATCCGCCTTTACGTTTCTTGAGCACAAGGAGAAAGGCTGGAGAACACGACACTTGAAGATAGGAAATATTACAGACACCCCATTATGGTTTCCTCTCTCTGCTTCTTCATACACCCACTTTTCAACCCCATTGAAATGTTAGTGGAGGAAGAAGTTTGATGGGGAAGCTGTAGCAGTGAAGCAGACCTGTATGAAATGAAAAACTTGGTACTAGCAATGTATAATACTGTACAGGACAGACTGTCATGAACTCTTCAAAGCTAGACAAATATAAGTCTTTAAAACTTAAACTTTTTGAGGGCAGCAATGAGGTTCTGATCTGTGCATAACACCAGCACCCTAGGATATTAACCCTATGAATAAAGCTTCTTGGTGTTATAGTTAAATGAAAAGAGTAGGTAGGACTTGGAAATGACTAATTGTAATTCTAAGAAATTGTTAAAGGGCATTTTGATATTAAGTAAACAGCTCTCACTTTGGCTAAGGAGTATGCTTTAAGCATTTCTACATTGCCATCTCTGAGCTGGTCCCAGATGGGCATGTGGTGGTTAACCTTAAGCCAACTTCTTTTCTCCTGAAAAGCTGGTTACAGGAGGACACAGCCTGGCTTGAGAAGAGAAGGCTCTTTCATGGTTAAGATTTTCCAGAAACTCTTGGTGCTGGTATAACTCGGTCCCGTTGAAGCCCTGTTGAAATTGTCTATAGTGCCAGGTATGGTTGGCCAGCACCAGCTGCTTTTGACGTCTCACCCTACACGACCAGCTCTGAAAAAGTTCTCTCATACTCACATACTGACTTTCTTCCAGAAAGAACTGTTTCTTTTCTCCATGGATGCAACTGAACACATGTGCCAAGTTGTTCACTATCCCGCCAGGACTGACTACTTCATTTCAAATAAACCATAAAATGGCATGAATTACTTGGGGAGAATAAAATGTTCCCTTTCAGTATGTACATTCATTAGCTTCTCTCTTGCATGCTGGTTTTGTCCGTTTGTTTCATACAGGATTTTTCTTAGCCATGATTCAAAATAGCGAATAGGAGGATTAAGTCTTAAGAAAATACAGTCTCATTTTCAGTTCTATCACATGTAGCGTAAGCAGTTCATCTATTTTTTGATATATGATCTTGAGCTGCCTACTCAATCTGACCCATTTAGAATAACAGTACTGAAGCGCAAGGGACTTTGAAAGGTTTCTGTCCATAGAAGTATCAACATTTGTTACCAACCTGTATTTCCATTTTGGTTTTCTGAGACCATAACATTTGAGTTGTATTTTGTGTTTCAGTTCGGATAAACCTCAGAGCTTGGAGGGTAACAAAGCTGAGACCAAAGCCACACACCAGCTACAACTTGCCAGCTGAAAAGATAGCATTGCATTGTTTCCACAAGAAAAGGAGAAGAACCAAAATCTCCAATTCCAGATCCAACATCTGTTCCAATTTAGTAACAAGCTAAACGCATTCTCCATCCCCCATACACATATCCGCACATACACACAATGGAACACTCAGTTTTAAGGACATTTGCCTCTGGATCTGGATCTATGTCGGGCCACTTCTAGTTTCCTGACACAACCATAAATCAGTCCAGTTTCACTAGAAACAGCAGAGACTCACAGAGAGCCCCAGGCAAGGATCTTTACCCAACTTTCCTAGCCCTGAATCTGGCTCTGCAGTAAAACATTATATTGTTTTCAACAGTGGAATAATATCACATACCATTATAGTCTCACCAGTGACAATTTATGAGATTGTTCCCCCTAACTGTCCTACATCGGACAGATACAGAGCTTGTATCCATCTTCAGAAGTCACATGAAAACCAAGTCTTTTCCCAACTCTGCTTTGAAACCCTGCCATTTTAGAAATATGGCAGCAAGAGGAACAAGAAGCTGTGAAGGACAGCAGTGTTGAACCACTGCTTTGGGGACACTATAAGCCTGCTTGGACTTGGTCCCTTGCGGCCTGGCTGAGCAGCTTGGCCCAGCAACACTAAGAGCTGGGTTGAAACATCTTCCAGCTAGGCAGCTGGTCAGTTAATTAGGGAGGCTCAGTAGGGAGCCCTGGTGGTCTCATAGTCAACCTACTACTTGGAGTTTTTCATGCCATTCAGAAGCTGCAGTGATAGCAAGCAGCCCCAATGCCTGAAAACAGCAGGTAAGTCTCAAAAGCATTTAATTTTCCTATGGTCTGTTTTCATTCTCCATTTCACACCCAAGTCCATGGGCAATTTGGAGCCCCAAAAAGTGAATGCGTAGCACAAGTCAGTGCACTGCAAGAAATATTTACAGCCTTAAAGCATAACTACATTCATGTGCTATTACATTAAATATTTTTTAAGTCAAAGGAGCTTGAAACATGATTTTTCTCAGCTAAGCTTGTGCAGCTTGTGTCCTTTTTAACTTG
Organism: Lathamus discolor; assembly: GCF_037157495.1. Taxonomy (NCBI): domain Eukaryota; kingdom Metazoa; phylum Chordata; class Aves; order Psittaciformes; family Psittacidae; genus Lathamus; species Lathamus discolor. The sequence goes on from NC_088885.1 coordinate 14,022,881, forward strand.
CAAAATGTCCTAAAGTTTGTATTTACAATGCCAGGGTAAGAACCCTGGTATTAAAATCTCCTATTTAACAAGAAATTCCACAGAGAATTGACAATGATCCTGCTTTACAGGTGGGGAAAGACTCCAGCATCTTTACATAGCTTCTGCTGAGGATGCTGCTTTGTTTCTAATCATCTATTTAAGTATTTAATAACAGAGGGAAGTCACCATTTCATTTACTACAACTTGCATACTGCTCACAGCTTTCAGCCCCAGGCTCGATTCAAACCAGAGGCAGTTAAAATTATTTGCATTGATGGTCAGATCTCACATCTGTGGGGATGGAAGAGAGAAATGACGCCAAGTCTTACATTTGTCCTTTTGCAAGTTCAAGGCAACGGACAGATCCAGCCAAGAAACCTCTACCTTCCCCTTAGCGACCCAGTTATGGGGAGACAAGGGAATGGCAACAATCTGGGAAGCGATTTGTCCCACATAACATGTAAGTCAACAGGAAGGAATGGCAGAGCTGACTCTGACTCCATCCTGCTGCATCACAAGGCGCTTCACTGCTATCGAGCCATGCCTCACCATTTCTGTGTGGTAGGCAGAGCTTCTCTCATTCTTTATTTTTACTTCCAGTGAGTTCCTGAGGGTGAATAAAATGTACAGATCACACCCTGCAACCACAGAGTGATATATAAACTGTATTTCTGGGATAACCATGCTTCCTAGAGCTTCCTCTGATTCTGCCTGGATCACCACAGACACTTGCTATCTGGCCTTTCCAAATCCCAGCCCTCCTCAAGGGCAAGCATAGCACACAGTCTGCTGCATCTGACTTCCAAAAGCAGCGTGGAATATGTGCAGAGATGGAAGATGCCCCTGCCTCATCACTGTTATCACATTACCTGTATAAGTATTTATCAAATGTCCTGGCTGTGTCATTTTAGATTAATCAGACCTGAGCTATCCACGTCAAAAACAGGGTCATGAGGGGTGACATTCAAAAGGGAGAGTTTGTCTTGACAACGGAAGAAACAAGTGCTGTTCCCTACTATCATCTGAAATAAACAGCAGGAGTTTTCCAGCAACTTTGTGAAAAATCTGTTAAACTGACTACACTACATCAGTAATGATGACAAACCCAGCATGTATTTTCTTTTTCCTATTTTCTGTGCAATAAAGTGACTCAAAGATGTTTTTCCATTCATGAAACAAATCAGGAAATGTCAGGTTAAAGGCTGAAAAGAAGGGCTTGGCTAAGAGCAATTCTTCTTTACTGTTACAATTCTTTATAATTATTGTTAATATTATTGTATTACCAAATGAAATAACTCTATTGTTTTCTGCAGCAGAAGTCAGAGGCCCTATGATTCATTGCATGCTGTTGCACATCATTCTAGGGTAGGCTTAAACACACACGTCTCTATCAATCCTGAATAGACATGTGAACCTGCATGTACAATTTCCTAGGGTGGCCTCAAGCAAATCATCTCAACTGCAGTGAGACACATGAAAATTGTGCCATTAAGGTCTAACCCTGTGCTAATGTAAAGTGGAGGAGGGCAATAGAAATTGCCATGCCACAGGCTTGTAACTGAGAGCATTCCCTGGAGCCAGTAACAACCAGCAATACATGGTCCCAGCTCTCTGCATGTACTGCACCACAAAGGGATAGTCCCTGTATATTGACTTCCACTTACACAGCAACAGTCAAATGTCTCCATTGAGTTATCCCACTTGCATTGTCAGTCACACTCATGGTCTTATCTCCAGTGAACTTTCAAAAGCTTCATATTCTGGTTGGAGTGCAAATTCCTGCAACAGAAAGGTTGTAGGAATTTGCACTCCAAACACCTTCGGTTTGTAAACACCTCTGGCCCCCAGAGCAGCACTTTTCCCAGAAACCTATGTTGGAAAACCCATGGCACTCTAAAAGACCACATGGCAGAAATGAACCTTTTCATTCTAAATCCACTTGTGTTGCTGTTTTCAGTCAGTACAGGAGTCACACAGCATGCAAGTCAGAAAACAGGCACCAGAGGTCAGCTAAGTGTCAAATACTTTTGAGCTGCAGATCAAGCACCCAGCCACTGGCCTCAGCAGGGAACTCTGCCCAGCTCATACGGACTCAGAAGCATGGTGCTAACCTCACACCACCCCAGTCATCAAACTGAAAAAGGTGCCACATCTAACCTCTACAGGCTGCATCTCCTACTTGTCTTCCATAAAACATGCTTCCCAGCAATACTGCCACGAGCTCGAGAGAAACATTAGCAAAGCTGTTGAGTTAACCGGAGACCTAAACCCAGCAGAGCAAGCCAGCAAGCCCCTCCACAAGCACATTCCTGCTCTCTGCCCACTAATCGGGCAATGAAGACAAAGTGAAAACCCCAGTACTGAGCCAATGGATAAGCAGCCAGGAAACTTCAAACCACTTCAAGCATGACAGCCAATGGAAACTATGACATAAAGTTCAGAAGAAGGTCGATGCTTCTCTTTCTAAAGAGAGATTTTGTTCTGTTTTTCCCTTTGCAAGCAATCATCAATAGAGCCAGAGTGCCAGAGAGACATAGAGAAGAAGGGTGGATGTACAAGGATGCTGGGGAGGGATTGTAGTGATAGGACAAAGCGTAACGGGTTAAAACTTAAACAGTGTAAGTTTAGATTGGATATAAGAAGGAAGCTCTTTACTGTGAGGGTGGTGAGGCACTGGAATGGGTTGCCCAGGGAGGTTGTGAATGCTCCATCCCTGGCAGTGTTCAAGGCCAGGTTGGACAGAGCCTTGGATGACATGGTTTGGTGTGAGGTGTTCCTGCCCATCGCAGGGGGGTTGGAACTAGATGATTTGAAGGTCCTTTCCAACCCTAACTATTCTATGATTCTATAGAAGAGATGCAAAATAAATTCTGAAGCAAAGGTTCAGGCACATGATTTCAGCCTTCGGTACAAAGCGTGCATCTGCAAAACTCTACACTGATGGGCATGGAAGTGGAGTTGGATAGACTCTACAACAGTGACACCTAAAGTTGTCAAAACATTTTTATGCTTGCTTAAAAACTTTGGAGATTTAAAATGAAAGCCCTTGACCACCAGAAGAAAAGGGATTACTTCATTGCAGTGGGATTCTGGTCTTCTCCTGTGTCTAACTGTCCTGCAGCTAAGTATGTCACTACATTGCCTACAGGTTTTCTATTTAGTGCCATAATAACAGAGAAATATTACATTGAAGCGACTACTGTTCTCCTTCATTATGACTAGACCATCTTTGTATGAATCCAGGGAAAAAAAGCCAACAAAAACCCCTCTGGGTTTTGTGCCAAAAGCTGTGTGCTCTGCTTTTGACTAAGGTCCACTCAGAGCTGAGACAACAGAGTTAAGGTATTTTGGATATAGACTTAGGTTTTTCAGAAGTAAAATAGAACCATGACACCAATTCAACCCCAGGTGTTTTCCCGTCTCCCCATGTTGTGTTTCATGGCAGCTTTCCCTATTTGAAGGCTAGCACACATGGAAACCCATTTCTTACAACAACCCGCAATCATTTATGTGACTCTCCAGATCAAGTCAACATAAGAACCACGTGAACTCACAGAGACAGAAAGCAGGTTCAGAGATGATCCAAACAACCAACATGGCTTCACTGCTGAAAGAGCTGTCAGCCTGAAGGTCACTTCTAACCCCACTGGTTGTAAATACATAATCCGCTAACTGGCTGCTAGACAGTTCTCCCTGGGCTGTCATGATATTTGCCTACAATCTGGTGCGTAGTCCCCAGTGGGGTCCATTTCTCACGAGCTGATCACTTGCTGCTCCTCTAAACCACAGAGCAGAATGTGCCACTGAGTGTTTCCAGAAAAATCAACTCCCAGTGGAAACCCAGGAGGAGAGACCAGATCTTCTCTCCCTCACATCCACCAATGTGGAGTCCCCTGATAAAGAATGAAATGACTTGTGGGTAGGAAGTGACAAAGGGCAATTAGAATGATATTAAACTTTCTCGTGGCATTTCTCCGGTGTTTTCCGCAACACAAATGTCAGAAGATTAGTTTGTTTACTGCCCAGAAATGCAACAACAACCGCAATTGCTTCTCAAGGAACATTCAGTACAGCAACACTCCAGGTCCTTCTCTGCCACCACAGCATTTTCCCACAGCATCTACGGGTGGCCTGTCATTGCTGAGAACACCAATGCATGGTCCTGAAAGCACGAGGTGCCCTCCCTGAGCTCAGAGACCCAGGACCACTATCAGTAAGTGAGGAGAAAACCCATATTATCTGCCAGAAAGAGACCAAGAGAGACATCATGCAATCATGGGCTACACTGTGCCCTACACCACTAAAGGCAAAATTCTTTGAATAAAACTGTATTAAACTCATGACACTATTCCTGACTTTAAAATGTTATCAATGAATGAAGAAGTTGGTTAATGAGATTAGCCATAGAGGTGTTGCTGCACATTGCAATTACATGACTGTATCCTTAAATGCATGCATAAAAACCCACACAAGGGTCTTGACTGAAGCCCATCAACAACTATTCACCCAAGCAGCTGCCTGTTGCTGCAGATAAAATGCTTATCACATCACAGCCTGGCCCACTGTGTGTTAAGCACATTCAAGTGAGAAGGCAAGTGATTTGTTCAGGCTACTTCCATCTTTGGGATAACTTTGACCTCAGTCATTTGTCTGGGCTGTTCCAGTCAAACTTCCGTTCTCTGAGTGACTACCAAAGTACTCAGAATAGTGGGAGGAAGATCTCCTCCTGGGCATCGCAGGAGCTTAGGATGTGTCAGATAAATGCATCAAAGACAAGATTATTCCCAAACACTAAAAACCCACTGGAAATACATATGACAGGCCCAAGGCAGTCTGACACCAGCATCTCTCAGCTGGGGCTGTTACACAAACAGCTCATATTTTACTCAGAGTGAAAAAATCACATGCATTATGGTTCTCTGACACTCTTTAATCTTAACACAGCTGTGAGCTTCTTTCAGCAGAGAAACCTTCTGGGTGAACGTGACCTTTGGATAAATCCTTGCATGTTCTCTTTTGGTGGTATTTATTGCTACAGTCAGGCTAATGATTCACTTTGTGAACAGCCCAGGGAGGGACCTTTTTTCCAGCAGCCCCACAGACCTGTAAACGTGTTCCTCCATCACTGTCACACCTCTACTGCAAAAGCGGAAAACAAAGGGTCAACCAAAAAAAAGGGTACTCTTTTCACACAGACAGATGGTATTCATGCCTATAAGGTAAGTAAGGGAACACTAAAAATTGCTAATATTGAGGCAACTGGTTTCTGGTAGACTCTGTAATAAGTTATTACTGTTTTCTGGAAACACTAGCTACCAGTACATAATGAATTTTCCTCAGCCAAAAGGACAAGTAAGGCGTCACTGCGATTGCAGAACATTCCCATTCAAAGCAGGCAATGGATACTACAAGGGAAAAGGACAAAATCAATACAAGCCTTGAAACCTAAACCACGTGTCTCTCTGCCAGCTTTCAGATATAGCATTAATCTTAAGACAAAGCTGGTTTTCTTGCAGTTGACACTCCATGTTACAAAAATTGGTTTTGTTCCTATTGCACATAAGCATAGTAAACCTCTCTTGGTTGTTCCACCCTTAGCTCACAACGCATTCATTTTGCTGAGCCAACACGAAGCCTGAATTCAGTCTGACCGTGTAATTTGACAGGCTCCAAGCTGCCAAGGAAGGGAGGCATGAAAAACTCCTAGGTAAACTACTTCACTGGGTCTAACTGGTGAGTGCGTTATTGGCCTACTTTGTGAAATAACAACTCTGTCTAGAGCCCTGCAAGCTGAGCTAGCCCCACTCTCGCCACTGACAAAAGATGAATCAAAGGGTTTGTTCACGTCAAACTGGAAGGCTCTCTTCATATCTGAATGGAAAGCAGACTTAAGAATTTTATTAGTACCTTAAGCTTGCAAATGAAGGATGCTGCCAGCCTCGAGCCAGCATCTGCAAGAGGTTAATTTAATAGAGACTGTTTAAAAAAATAGCAGTGTTCAGATCTTTAGCAATGTATATAACTCAGACAACAGTCAGAAACAGGCGAAAATACATATGCTGTATATGTAGGAGTGATAGGCATGTAATATGTTGGTTTATGAGATCAGACTCTGATCTCTGACTTTCCTGGCTCAAGCTGTTCTTTCAGGTACCTGATGTTTTTAAATGATAAAACTTTTAACACAAAAGCAAGAGTAAAGACCTGGAATGAGTTCAGGTGCATTTTCATGCTTCCCCGGAAAGAGCAGTCCATGTCACAACAGTCACCACACTGTCCGCAGTAATTCTGTATCTGGATACAGGGACAATTCTGACTGTGGAATTCAGCAAGCTATGTTGTCACAGCCCAAGATGGAAACAGTAGGGCAGCGCAAGAAACTCCTCCTGCTGCTGTTCATTTTGTACCCACTGAACACACAATTCTCTCTCCCTTAGGCTACCAATCCAGCATTTTCATGCACTCTACACAACCCCAATTGCATGTCAAAGGGGTATGTCCACAATTAAAGGGCTCTTTAAAGCAACACTGTATTGCTAATTTCTGTAAAGCATTGTAACAAACATTATAACAAACTCTGGAGTCATTCTGAAAGTCAAAGAAACTCTTGGAAAAGGATGATACTGGATGTCTATAACATGCAACTTTCTGTTTTCAGACAACATCCAGACTTGGTAGGCCTTAGGGGAAAAATAAAGCTTAGTTTGCCCTCAGTCAATATTGGTTCTCAAGTCAATAAATCTTAATATTGACCACAACACAGAAACCAGTAACTGTTTCAATATCTTCTTCTAGGGTTTAATTATAAACACTGGGGAAATTTGTCAACTCCTGACTTCCTAGTCATATGGAAAAGTTTTTAAACATTCTGCATAGACCACTGTCAATCAGGCTCATCACAGTTATAGAACTAAAACGTACTCTACCAACAGTATGCACACAGTATCTTTAACCTTGGCAGGACTTTGAACCCATCTGCTGCAAGGATGATGAAGATAATAAATAGCATCTTTTTACGTTACAAGAGTTATTATTTCCAGTGACACAGTTAAATTTCCTCTACTCATATAAAACTGTAACTTCCATAGACGGGCGATGTTGACAAAAATCCCTGCGGTATTCCGTAACTAAAATATGCTCCTGGCCAAGTACTTCATCATTTGGAAAGAAATACGAACAGCACTGAGAGACAAAGAGAACTAAATGAGACAGGTGAAGGAAATTCTGGAGGCTGCAAGACAGCACACGGTTTGCATGCAGCCGATAAAGAGAACCACGCACTGTGAATTCCTTGCCTCAGAAACCAGATGGGAATCCTGGCCAGGGATATCACTTGGCTGCCCCATAACACAGGCTGTGGCTATGCAATAGATTATGTCAAATCAGGCAGCAGACTAGACATCTTGGGAGAAAACACAGCTCATGAGAAAATAACCTGCTGGAGAAGTTTGCTCCCTCATTGCCTCTCTACCACTGTGTTCTGTATGATCTTGCCCAGCCGTGCAGAGGACATGTTTCAAAGGTGCTTGCTAACCGCGTTCTTCACCTGCAAGGGATGGATGGACACCAGTCTGAAACAACTGCATAGAGATGAGACTAACCAGAGGGACAAACTATCTGCAGATCAGCATAGGAGAGCTGGAATATGAACCAAATATCCCTTCCGAATGGGCTGAAATATCTTTGTAATGTATTTCAACTTTGTGCTCCTGGGTATTTTTGAAATCAGATATTCACTGCTAATCACAGAATCAGCCACGCTGGAAAAGACCTTTAAGATCAAGTCCAGCCATTGCCCCAGCACTGCCAAGGCTACCACCAACCCATGTCACTGAGGGACTCGTCTACACAGTTTGTGAACACTTCCAGGGATGGAGATTCCACCACTGCCCTGGAAGTGGTTGCAGTGAAGATCTGGGCCTTCTGTAAAGTGAGGAATCATGATGCAAATAATGGGAAATACATATTCCAGCCACTGTCAAAACACGGCCTAATTAATGTATAGAGTCTGAGGCATGCGAACAACCTCAATGGCAGATAAAGCAGCCACTTGTTTGTGGGATCTGTGTAGTTCTTCTCCAATTACAGAACAACCTCAGACTCCTTCAAGTGATATCTTGGTGATCCTTCTCTACATTGCCAGCAAATCATCTTTGTCCCTGGGAATTAAGCCAAGAAGTGTATTCCTCATGCCATGCAGTCTATAAGCCCTTCTTGAAAGTTTTCTGCACCTACAGCAAATCATGAAATAATTGAAAACTTATGTCACCCTTTGAGGACATCTATGATCTATGCTATCATCTTGCCATGATGAAAAAAACCCTCTCCAAAGGGTACAGAAATATTTTCATGAACCATGGGCTAAGAATTCAGTAAACAGAGAAGAACCATGTAGATAAATGAGAACAACAAAAATCGGCTTTCAAACCATAGCCAAATCCTTGATATCTGAAAACAGAGTACAGGTGTTTTCTTGCATATTGACTCCTCCATCTCCAAAAGCAAACCTTTATAGTCCTTGCCTCAACCCATTACTAGGTTTTGACTTGCTTTACAGTTCTTAATTGACAAAGACACATTTGCTGCTTGAAGTATTAATGAGCTATTTGTCATCTAACTGGGCCTTGCAGGAGCAGAGAAGATTTAGTGCCTTCTTAAAAAGACTAGCAATGCCTTCTTCTGAAAGTCTGAGAAGAATCTGTGCTTTGACAGGAATAAGACAATCCACTTCTTGTGCATGTGAAACCTCTTAAATCTCATCAGAAGGACTTGAGCTTGAGGCCAGGAACCAGGCACTTTCACATTTTAATCTCAAATCTGCTCTTGGCTTCCTGCACAGCAAAGAACTCTCTTCTGAAAGCAACTTTAAACCAGGGTGCAGTGAGAATTAAATGTTTACACTGCAATTTGAAAATGTAAAGTGCTAAGAAGGAGCACTTAGGAAATGAACTTTGTAAACTTTTTCCTTGCTGCCATGGTATCCACCATCCTCAACAGCCTCTTATTTCATGTACTCAGACTACATAACCTTAAGCACTCACTCTCTGTAAACTACATACCTCACTTGAGAGCTGATGTACAAAAATCAGCTGTCTGAATGCCTTAACACTTACGACAGCTTCCTCTGGACTGATCATAAGAGAAATTACTTGTTATTAATTTTCACATGCTGGATTTATTTTAGCTTTTATGTTTCAGGAATATTATCTAAACAGAATGTTAGTTGCAGGAGTACCCAGGAATGCAAGAAAACTTACGGCTCCAACTCCCTTCAGTATTCCCAGTACATTCCCCACCAACTTTAATTTCAGCTGGCTTAAGTGTGGGAGTCAGGGAAAGATTTAAATGCTCTCACCATCTGCATATCATGATGAAGAGGTGAAATCACAGCACCTGCTCGCGCATATACAGAGCCCTCCATTTGGGTGAAAGTATAACACTACCGCTCCCTTTGGGTGAGGAAGGGACTTTTTATGGTATGGATCCAGTGGCATTTTAGTTCTACCCCTGCTCCAGGATGGCACTGGCAATCTCCAGTGTTGAGACCTCACCATCATAAATTTATGCCTGCTCTGACATGTCTACCAGAAAGCAGAGCCACGCACGTTTCTAAGTAGCATCTCAACAGCTTAAACAGTGAGTAAACCTCACACATACACCCATGCAGCCAGCCTGTGCTGCATACCTTACCCATAGGTACTGTAGTGGTAAATATTTGAGATAGATAGATACATATTCCTGTGTAAGCGCAAGTGTCTCCACCCATTCTTGCCTTAATTCCCACAAGCCTGCTCTTTGCTCTGGTTGTTGTGATGCCCTAAGGTACAATAATGCTCAGCTGCCAAGAACTGCCATGGGGGTCCACGAGACTTTGCTGTCATGCCCCAAGTCCTCATCAGCAGTGGCCCTGCTGCATACAGCTGTGTAGGACCTGTGCGCTTGCAGTTAAACAAGGGCTGCGCCTGCTTCTCATCACACTAGCAGCCCCTGGTGCTAGACCTACTCTTGCTCTCGGTGCTTTGCTGCAGAGGGAAAGCATTTTGCAGGTCAAACAGCAGTGATAGAGGCCTCCCAAAACAGCTTGTGCTGCCCTTGTTTGCAAGGCTACATAAATCACCAGTAATGTGAGGTGCTGATTCCTTCATGTGCTGTGAAGACTGAAGGAAAAACAAGGGTTGAGTAATTAACAGAAGTTAATTGCTTTACACACCAGCACTTGCACACTTGAGATGGCAAGTGTGGAATATGGGACCTTCACATGCATATCAATACAGCGAGCCCTTACAGAGACGGACAGGAGAGGAGCAGGTTTAGAATCAGAGAATCCCAGTCTGGTTTGTGTTGGAAAGAACCTTAAAGCTCATCCAGTTCCAAGCCACTGCCATGGGCAGGGACACCTTCCGCTACAGCAGGTTGCTCCAAGCCCTGTCCAACATGGCCAGGGATGGGACAGCCACAGCTTCTCTGGGCAACCAGTGCCAGTGCCTCAGCACCCTCACAGGGAAGAACTGCTTCCTTATATCTAACTGAAATCTCCCCTGTTTAAGTTTGAACCCATTCCCCCTTGTCCTATTACTACAGCCACTGATGAAGAGCCTTTATCCCAGACAGCTACTTTATACCACAGACATAGAATCATAGAATCATAGAATAGTTAGGGTTGGAGCTCATCCAGTTCCAACACCCCTGCCATGGGCAGGGACACCTCACACTAAACCATGCCACCCAAGGCTTCGTCCAACCTGGCCTTGAAAACATCTAAAAAGCTGACATAGTGCAAAGGTCCCTGGAGATCTCAAAGCATGGGAACACCCCAGATTTTTTGGATGCCTTGTGAGATCTAGAGAACAACAGCAAAACTGAAGGAAAAGACCTTCAGCCATTAAAAACACCCACAAGAGAGCTTTCAGTTAAATCTAACCCATATAAAGTCTCCAGAATGGATCCCTCACTTGCGGCAAGTCAGCTCTATGAACAACAACGACAGCAAGCTTGATAAGCTGCTCAGAGCTGTCAAAACCTTCCTAAGGCAAACTTTCTACAGGAAAGTTTTTGTGCTGGTCACAGCTCACATCGTGCTTTGTCTGGTTATCCTGCCAGAAGCATAAATGAACTCATAAGAATAACAGGAGGATTAGGTTAAGCTTATTTTTAAAACATTTCCCACAAATTCATCTCATTTGCCTGCTTATAAACACCCTCGTTCATCTTTGCTGTGTGTCTAATTAGGCAGGATATACTGCAGGTGGCTTAAAATAGGAGCTGAAATATAGTAGCTTTGCAGTTATGCATGTTAAAGGAAAGGTAATTAAAATTTCATGCTATGAGATGTAAACTGATCATCTCAGGGGTCTGAAAGGAATTCCTCCACCATCTATGACATTTGGCCAGCTACAGTATGGGTGGGTTTCCTCTTCCTTGCAACACATATTAGCCCCTGCCCAAGACAGAATGTGAGATCTGATGGGCTGGTTTTTTGAATTATTTATTCATGGCAATAGACACATTACCATCAGCTAAGCATCTCTGGATTGTATTTAAAATCAATACTGCAGTGAAGCTGAAAACATAAAAAGCTAAAATGAAATTAAAACAAGCCAGCAAAGAAAACCCTGCTGTGAACCTGTCTTAGAGGTTAATTAAAATGAGATCAAACAGTGGTCTTGGGTTCTGTAGCAGCTGTAGTTAAAATCCTGCGGTACCTGACAGAGACAGAGGGTGGTTTCATCTGATGATGCTGAGACCTTCTCTGAATAGCGTCTCTCCAAAAAATGGGATTGCTTTTTGAGGCTAAAAAAGCTGCATTTTTGCTTTGGCAATGGACTGAACTGCATCAAATGACCTGTAGTGTCCTTTAAAACATGTCCACAAGGAAGGATATCATTCTGCTCTTTTACCAGCTCCTCGCCACACCTGCTCTCCCTTTTAAAAACCATGCCTTCTATTATATGACTGAAATATTGGGGGTGTTTTCCAGAATGTGAAATTATTATCGTTATTAATGTGAAATAATAATTACTCTATGCAACAGGGGTGTGCTTGTCGTTTGCCATGATAGTCCTAGGGCACACTCATGCTTATTGTGAAATAGTGGCATCTTAAGATTGCAGCTTAAATAAGTATACTTGAGATGGGGAACCTTATATTAGAGAAGTTATGCCTACGGCATGTTTAAAAGCCTACCAGATAAGCTTTGAAAAATGGGAGGGACAGCAGACCTAGCACTGCAGTCTTCTCCTACACGCTTCTTACAGCCAAGAAGAAAGAACCTCAGGTGAACTCAAGTTAGTTAACTCAGTTGCCTATGACCAAACAAATTAGGACTTCCGCCTTGGAAAGCCACCCCTTAGGTTTCCCCTCGGAAAAATGTGGCAAGCAGATAGGACCTAGGAGCCCCGATCTGAATGAGGTTTTTTTTTGCCTAGCCCAGTGAAGAATGGACGCACTGTCTCTGAACCAGCTGAAGCTTCCTTAAATTGTCTGTGGTACAGCAAGGCTAACCAAGGATTACTAACTGATGTGAGAGATTAGTGTAGTAAACCTGCATGGAAGAGGAACAGTCACAATGATGAAAACCTGTCACCCAAATACAGCAAAATTCCCACTGACTTCAACGCATCAGGATTTTATCCCATGACTCCAAGGCATGGTAGAAAAACAAACAGAACCATCCTAGCAAACCTCTGTTAAAGGTAACTCACGAACAACAAGTTCTGAGAATGCAGTCATATACTGACAAATGACAAAGGGCATTTATGGTACCCTGCTTTTCTGTTCAATGTCTCTCCCCCTCCCTGCTTCCCCACAGTTTCTACCATCCTTCAGGATCACTTTTGACCTTGTATTTTCACATGCAGACTCTCACATCTGTCAGACACTGGGCAATGAGGAAGACAGTATTAGGTTATGAAACACCTGACTTGAATTTCATTGAGCCAGGTAATAAACCAGAAAGAAATGAAGTTTTACTAGGCAGAAGCAGGTTTTTGTAATAAGTCTCTATATACCTGAATGCATGATAATCGCAAACTGAGTTCATTCCTGGAAAGGAGAGAAAAGAAGCCTCATATTGCACTTGCAACCAGCAGGAAACAACATCTCATTCAGTGTAAAAGGACAGTCTCAGGTAGGGTTGTGATCATGTAATGAGGTAAGCGAAACAAACACATTCCAGACATGCCACCCTTAGAAGAAAGGAAACTTTCCTGGGTTCTTATCACAGAGCAGTATGGCTGCTTCATCTGGTTTTCCTACTAAAAAATTTTTCTTTGTTAAAAGAATCAAATCATTAACTTTCCATATAGGGAAGCACAAAGTGGGTCAGCAGGGAAGCATGCGCTTTCCGGCTGGAAGCAAGCCACGGATGGTCCCAGGTGAATGGTGTCTGTCTAACACCACTGTCTTGTCAGAGTTTAGAGCCCTCCCCACCTTCATCCCCCCCATTTGCAATACCTCAACAGGAAAGGAGACATTTGTGAATCCTCTGGCACTGCTTCAATGTTTTACAGCTGTAATAACCACTGATACAAAGAGAAGAATGTTTTCTAGCCCCAAATTCCTGAGGTACTTTTCTAAACAGACACAAGTGGATAGGTCTTGGTTACGTGAAAAATACCCCACCAGGGCCATGGGTGTGGGGGAAGATTAAGAGGAATCCTGATCCACAGATAATGGAGCTCAGCTTGGCTTCAGATTTATCTTTTCTGAGCACTCAAACCTATTTGTCCAAATCCAAACTTCTAATCATTAAATCTAAACAGTATTTTTTCTGGCAGCCTGCACCCACTCTTTGCTACATCAGATGAAAAATACTTCAAGGAGGACGCTTAACACAGTGATGAACTATAGACTTATATATGTGTCATTTCTGCAGTACTCCTTACCATCAGCACACAGATAGCAAAGCTTGCTGCTCACTGCTAGAAATCCCAAAGTGTGATGGACACTACAAAGTCTTGTTTTCTCTCATTTGATAGCACTGCCAGCCACCAGAATCATAGAATCATAGAATAGTTAGGGTTGGAAAGGACCTTAAGATCATCTAAGTCACAATGCCTCTTACCTGTCAGTCGGTGAGTTCATCATGGCAATACACAAGACAGCACAGGCTGATATTTAGAAGTGGTTTGGGGAACAATGTCAATTCATATAGAGGCATAAAGTAAAGGCAGCAGGTGGGAGAATGTGTTCCAAGCACCAGTGCTCTTGTAAAGGTTGGGAACACTGGCTCTCTCTGTGCATTTAGGCTTAGTCTTGTGTGCATTTCTCCAATGCAGATCTGCAAAGGATCGCCTTGTATAAGTAGAATGATAGAAAGCAGTGAAATTCTGTACAGAAAGTCTGAATTATTAAGCCTTTAATGCAAGCAACTAAAGCTCCAGTGGTAACTTCAGATGGTTGGAAGACTCAGAGATGTTGAACAGAGTAGACTGGAAAGTGGTACTTCCAGCTCATAGGAAACTCGAGTCCTGGTACAGATTTGCTTAAAAAAATACAACTATTATTTCAAATATGTCTAAATTCCATTCTAACCAGAAGCTCTGTGGGTCGTACAGCTGCTCAGTGACAATTTGCCCAAGAAGCTCAGTAAATTGTTTCATCCTGAGCTCCTCTTTGTTGTGGTTACACTGCTGCTAGTACTCAGACTCAGGGCCAGCTTTGGGCAGGCAGTCAGACATGTGCAAGAACATCCCTACCTTAGCACAAGGGCGAGTGGGAGCAAAAGCCCCTGCTCTGTGCCAGGGCAGCAAGGGGACAAGCAAAGGTCCATGCCATCAGTCCTGTCCTCAAGCCATCACCACCGGCTTGTTTGAAAGGGATGGACAGGCTGCTCTGACCCGGGGAGAGTGGAAAGCCAGTGGTGCAGGAGCTGGGACAGAAATGACCCTGGTGAGCACTCAGAGGTACAGCCACCCTTGGTCACCCCACAGATGAGCCCTGGAGCAGCACAGCCCACTGCTGTGCCCACAGACACAGACAGAACCAGAAACCCTTATTTCTTTTATTGTGTATTTTGCAATATGCACCCTTGGCAGCAAACAGAGTGCTCCAGAGATCCCAGTTCCACCCACCCCTTTAACACTTGAAGCCAACTTTTTTGAAGTCCTTCAGCCTACATTTCTTTTGCACCATCCTGCTGAGCGAACACAGGACTATAACCACATGAATTTACAGCTGTAGGACATCATTGTTAACAGGGAAAAAAACCTTTAAACCTTCTGCTTCAAAGCCACAAACCCTTGGTCCCCATCTTTTAAATAGTGCTTGCATTAACTTAGCAATGCTACTTTTCACATGCTCTCTGCAGTCATTCATGGCATATCTGTCAAACTTCATGACAGGGAGCTGATGGACTCAAACAACATTGCAATTTATACTCCAACTTTGATCAATAACATTTTCACTGGTTACACAGAATTCTTTAGAAAACCTGCAAAAATGAAGCCGTTAACGGCATACAGCTACCTGGTTAACGGACAGAAACTCAGTAACTGACTAACCAGGAGCTGAGATGGAGTAATGTCAGCAGAGTCACAAAGAACATTAAAGACAAAATTGCAATAAAGTCGATTTGCAATTCCTGAATGTATTTGATTCGCAGATTCAAACAATGAGGCTATTACTATGTTAATTACTGCTTGCTATAAAATTCCAAATATGACTAAATTCAAGCGTTTGAGAGAAAACATACCTCTTAAGACAATTAAAAAAGAGTGACTTAAGTATGTATGTTGCAATAGGTATGTATGTAACTTAAGTGTATGCTATTGCTGTTAAAACGTAACAATAATAGCAGCATTAACAAAAATATAATAATAGGAAGAGTAATAATAAAAAGTCTTGTTTCAAGACTTAGGAGCACAGATTTTCCAATCTCAAATACGGAAGTCTGCTGCATGGCAAAAGTAAGACATTGAATATTTTTCCAGAGCTATGGCAGCAGTGAGAGTCAAACTTAAGTTAGACTTGAGCAATGTCTAACTACTCATTTATAAACTCAGCTACTGTGTAAGTGTATTAGAGGTGGGTGATACACTGATACCATGTTGATGTCACGTGTCAAAGCTGCTGGTGATACCAAACCATTAAAAACCAAAAAAGCCTACCAGAAAGCCACAAATGCTAATGAAGGCAGACTCTAAAAGTGTTAGTCAGTCTTGTGCTTTCCTTTATGGTGTCTCCTTCAGCCCAACTTCAGCACTGCTGTCAGCCCCTGCACCCCTCTTTGGGGCTGCCTGTTGCCTTCCAAGGAGGCTCCTGAGAGGCACTGGGCATGGATGGGGGCACACTAGAGACCTGTCGCCCATACCACATTGCTCCCTGACCTCACTGGTGCTCTAGTCTCCTCCAGGCTCCTGCCTCAAAGGTACACAATGAGATCAGCCATGAGGTACAGCTTGGTGAGCACAGAAAGTTGTCTTCTCCTTCCTCAGGTCCTCTAAGATCCCCAAATCCTCATCCAAGAGCTTAAACAGTACCATAATAGTTCTTAATAATGTGATAGAGCTTTTTCTGGTAACAGCAGCATGAGAGATTCACGTTACCAAGTATTTTTAGTATTGCTTATACTCAACAGCAGCTTCAGGAGTCTGAGTTCAAGCTTTATAGCATAAGTTGTCAGAGTATCCCCTCTAAAAGCCTGCCACTGAGTAACCTGGGTAACTTTCTTTGGCAAGGATGCTTAGCCATATTAAAATCTCTAAGTGGCAATGGCGATGAGTGTCACTGTTAGCCTCTTCTTCACCCAAATTTTACTGAAATATCCCGGAAATTCAAAACTGTTTCCCTGCTTAATGAACTTCCCTCCATAAATTTGAACCCTAAGGGTTATTTTTAGAGTGTTTTTCATGAATATTGAACAACTAGCAATGCATTAAAGACAAACCAAAAATACCAACTCAAAAGTAAACAAACCAAACCACAATTAAAAGCCCATAAAAAGTGCCTAGTTACAAAACAAAGAATTAAAAGAGTGGTATAAAAGGAGATGCTAAAATTGTTAGTTTGCAATCAGGACTATTCCAAAACACTTTCTCAGTGCTTTCTTCTACCATGTGCTTTGCAGAGAAACACGTCACCAAAGTCGCAACGTCAAAAAGAAGAGTTAAGGACAAGGTGCACAATCATTTATCCTAAAGCGTCACAGTTCTATCAAGGTCAAGCTCATGAGTTAACTGTTTTTAACCTCACAACCATGCAGCTAGATCTTTACTCTTTTAAAACATTAACCATATCCTTTTCACCTAACAATCATGACAATCTTGCTGTATATGTTTTTTGGATGGCTAACGAAAAGAGAAACTGCAGCTGTAAAAAGGAGATAAAATGAATCTGAGACCTCTTCACAAAAATCTCCGCAGTAACACAGAGTCAGACAAATGTTTGCAATGCATTGGTCACTGCCTTTTTTTCACTGGTATTTGGAGAAAACACACCCTGATTCATAAAGTTCCTGCTGAGTTTATTTCTATTTCTGAGAATTCTTATTAACAGCAGGTCACTACCAGAGCAGCATAACGAAAATGAGGAAATGTTGACAATATAGGCAAGAATGACCAAGAAAGGTTAACTCTTGAGAATGCAGCATTTCAAATGGAAATACTATTTCCATTTGAAGCTATTCATTCAAAGAGGAGATGGATAATAAACCAAAAGAACCTGACCCTACCATTCTGCCTCATCACTTCTCTCACTGCTAGAAGCTTGTCCATAGTTAGTAAAGCAGAATTGGAAAACTATTTAGTTACATCCAGCCTGAAATTAGAAAACATTGACTAAAGATACTTTTTTGAAAGACCCGAGTGAAAAGCTGTAAATGTCAGTTTAAATTTCTTTTTATGGACATTTAAATTTTCTGCAAAACTACATCACCAGCAATGAGTTCTTTGAAAATAATGCACAAAAAATGCAAATCTCTTAAGCACACTTATTTATACTAATATACACAAATGCACGTGTGTTTATATATGCAAAGATTTATGTTAGAAAGGTTCCCAGAACTTTCTTTGAAGGCTTGTCCCATAATCATGACCCCCTTTTGGGAATTTCCTAGTATGAGAAATGGCCATGGTCACTGGATAAATTGTTTGCTCCAACTTTGTCAGTTTCTAACAAGAAGTACCATTCTACTAAATACCATTATTTAATTTTAATTTATATTTTATCTTTGATTTCTGTATTGGAATCTAGTCTAACAGCTAGCAACATCTACATGGAAGCAAGCTAACAGCTACTTCTGACAGAATATAATGGTCATTTCAACATAAAGTTTCCTTAGGGAAAAATAGACTTTTCTACAAAAGAATATAATCAAATTAAATATTTGCTTGATTTCATTGTCTTCCCAGGACAAATAGAATACATCATTCTTAAGGAACAGAAATGCTGCATGCAAGCATGTAAAGATTTTTTTTTTTTGGCTGCTGTAGCCAAAATATAAATCATTTTCCACTGTGGTGTCAGGAAGTGTATTGCACTAAATTAATCACTAGCTACTTTTAAAAAGGGACAAAAAATCCACTGCAAAATGAAACAAATCTCTCTGTGTCTGTTTTCCATTTGCATTGTCATCACTTACCTTTAGAGGACGATGGAAGTGAGATGGGAATGTTGCTGAAATGTATTCAACAGACCTTCTGTGTGTGTGTTAGCATCTCTAGTGCTCTCTGCTGTGCCTCCAGCCATTGGAAAAGATAAAGTATTATAACCTGCACACAATATAATCTTCACTATTTGCCAGGCTGCTAACACAGGGATACACTCTAGTAAACTAAATGCAGAAGCACATAGACTACAAGCCAAGCTGTGTGTCTTCTAGCATTTCCTAGTCCCAGACATATTCTGCTGGGCTAGATAAAAGTCTTTCTGTCTCATTATAAAAGAAGAGGAAAGGCAATTCATAAGGGAAATGGAGTCATTTTAGAAAGCTTTTCCTAATAAGCCCAACAGTTCAACAGATGTGCACAAGTGGGGAAAGCTGGGAGAGCAGAGATCAGGCAGCTCCATCTGCCACCATACAAATGTGACTTGGCTTTACTTTTATCTTTTTATGTCAGGCAATCAGAAGAAAAGCCAATTTTATTCACTACGTGAGGGGCAAATAAACTCATTCCAATTAAAGAACAGAAACGATGTCTCTGTGGTTTAGATTGGAAGCATTTAAAAAATAAAAAACTTGAATAATTCACTCAGACAAGGCTTCTAGATCCTCGTCTGTCTTCCTTTGCTCCCAGGGCAGGATGGGCATGCACTGAACTTTCAGTTAACTCTCTCCTTGCAAATTCCCAACTCACAAACTACACCATCCAAGAGGCACTAGTAATATTTCATATCCCTCCTTTAATGAAGTCATTTCAAAAGTGCTTCTGGGAAGACACACTTCTCTGGACCACAAGCAATAGCAATTAACATCAGCCTCAACTTCACAGCTGACTTTGAAATGACTTGAAGTCTCTTCCTCTTCTCTCCTCACTCTCCAAAAGTACTTTTTCTCTAGCTGATCACAAGCCTGCCTGCCCTTCTCAGTACTGACTGCTCAGGTCTTTATTAGCTGAGGGTCATCTTCTCCTGATTCCTGACTCAGAAAAGCTCATCATAATGTAACTCTAGGCCTGTATATTAATTCACAGCAAAAGCAGTTCAAATCATGTGCTCAAATGCTACCGAAAGGGGGCCAGCTGTGTGGTTTTGCTCCTCGCACAGTAACTTACCATCTCCTTTCACAGCAAGCCACACTTACCGGTAAAATGTGGTATAATCCACCGTTGAATGACAGCTTTGGAACTCCCATGCTTTGAGTTTCTGGCATTCCCGATGGGCTCGGAGTTTCACCCTGACCGTCCCATGACAGAGCTCGGGCAGAGGTTTTCTCTGTGGGCGGCTGCAGAACTCATTGGATTCCACACGCCAGGACTCAGCAAAATCATCCACATCGAACTTAAAGTTCCCGTCCCCCCCGATCAGGTCATCTCGCTTATGCCCATTGTAGTTGCCACACAGACCACAGAGTTTGCCCTTCAGATGAGGCGCAGCCATGACTTCCACAAAGCTGTCTCCATCCCATGAGATTTCCAAGCCTGATAAAGAGATGAGACAAAAAAACATACACACACACACACACGCACACACACACACAAAAAAAGAAAATAAGAAGAAATTGAGGATAACAAACAATGCCTTGTGTTTGTGAAACAGTGTTCATGGGAACCTAAACAATGCCATTGGCTTCATTCTGATAATGCTGTTAGGTTTCTACATACCTCCCAGTAAGTGCCTCTGGCAACTGTAGTGTTTCTTAAATCACATTCAATTACACTACTCTCATGCCTGCCTCTGTTTATTTTTGTTCCTTCTTGCTAATGAGTGGGGTTATCCTAAAAAAAAGTGGAGCCAAGGCAGAACTCCTCTCAACATGGAAAGAGGGCTCTTGCAAAATTCTGCAAATGGAATTTGCTAGGACAAATTTCTACCGGATTTCGCAGGAGGCCCAGAATTTCAGCCGTTGTAACCCACTGCAGAGGACACGGACATACAAAGGTGCCCATGTCCCATGAGACTCCACCAGTGACCAGCTTATGGAAAACACCCTTTTCTTGCCTGCAAAGCTGACACTGATTGCTCATTTGAGTGAATATAGAATCACAGAATCATAGAATGATTAGGGCTGGAATATAACTGTTCCAATATAAGCACCTTATTGTGTGTGGGTGAAGAGAGTTAAAAAGTGGACCACAGCGATATGTCAGAGGATAAAACTGTAGTAAGAAGGCATTCTGAACTCAATTCAAACTGTTTATTCAAAAGGTGCTAATTACCAACCTTTTGAAGCTGTCTTCCTCAGTCAGCAACACTAAGGAATGATGTTAAATATCTAACCTTCACCTCATGGGTGAGATGTAAATGCTCTGCTACAGTCTGTTTTACAGTAGGCTTTTGCACTTCTAGTACCTCAAAAATTGGTTTCTGCAGGTGAAACACATTTTATCTGTCTGTACCCACCTAAAAGCTAGGTATCTAGCTCAAGTCAGCTGTCTGAGCACTCTGATGGAGAGAAACAGGCAGCTCAGGGTCAAAATGTGGGTGTCTAATATAGAGGGAATAAAAAAAACTTCTGAATGCCCCTCTGTTTCCAGTGATAATTTAGAGAGCCCAGACATCAGGTGGAACCTAAACTTCTAGTATTTACCTGGGTGACTCTCAATTCAATGAATTCCATCCTTTGAGGAGTAAATACGTATCTGTCGTGGTTTAAACCCAACCACAAACCTCGTTCACTCACTCCCCCCACTTCTTGCCCTCCCCCTGCTCCTGGAGGGACGGAGAGGAGAATCGAAAAGAATGCAAATCCCACGGGCTGAGATAAGAACAGTTTAGTAACTAAGGTATAACACAAATCACTACTGCTACCACCAGTAATAATGATGCTAAAGGAAATAACGAGGAAAGAATACAACACCTCAATACCAGCCGATCAATAACTCG
Source organism: Lathamus discolor (assembly GCF_037157495.1). Lineage (NCBI taxonomy): Eukaryota > Metazoa > Chordata > Aves > Psittaciformes > Psittacidae > Lathamus > Lathamus discolor. The sequence goes on from NC_088885.1 coordinate 14,044,382, forward strand.
CCCCACTCCCCCCAGCCAAGCACCGACCGATACCTTCTCCAACCCTGCAGTCTCAACCCTTCCGGGTCACCCCAAGTTACATCCTGGGCATGACGTGCTGTGGTATGGAATACCTCTTTGGCTAGTTTGGGTCAGGTGTCCTGTCTGTGCTTCCTCCCAGCCTCCCCTCCTCCCTGGCAGAGCATGAGGCTCACAAAGTCCTTGGCCAGACCAAACATTCGAGCAGCAACTGAAAACATCGGCGTTATCACCACTGTTCCAAGGCCAAAAGATCAAAACACAGCACTGTACTAGCTCCTAAGAAGGAGAAAAATGACTGCTGCTGCTCAACCCAGGACAGTATCTCATAAGGGAAAGCAATTTTAGTATCATACGGAACAAAAACACCACCAAGAATCAATGCTGCTTAACTTCTACCCAAACCAGACTTTCTTTTAATTATTTCCAATGTCTGATGAATGCTACTTCATACCTGTGCAGTTAATGCTGCACCTGAAGATAACAAATCATTTTGCTGTTAATTTATTCCCATAAAGTATCTGTGTGCAGCAATTACTTAAGGATAAACACATGAATCTGCTTCTAAAGAGGATAATACAGATTTTACCCTCTTCTCCCTCCCTGACTAAGAATACCAAACAGCATCACCCTGTGGTGCAGGACCAGAGCTTTGCTCCAGCTTTCTACATTTACTGTGTGGGCTGGCTTAGCACCACCCTTTCCTCTTGTAAATCAGTGCTTGCCACTATGTGATCCAGCCAGACCCTGTCCTGTCCTCATGTAAGTAATTATAATACCAGTGACTCAGTTCAAAGCTGGAATCCTTCCTTTAGCAACACATCCCATTGTCTCCTATGATAATTCTATCCATGCTGCTGAGTAACAGGGTTAGGCTCAAATGGCAATTATGGCTATAGAAAGGGTTCTTGGCCATTGGTTCATCTTATCTTGATGCTTGTATAGTTTACACCATGTCACCAAGGGTTTGGGGAAAAACGTACCCAGCAAGGACGTTCAGGTAATTCTGTACCACTAATCACTATAGTCTATTGCAACCTATTTTCTTATCACTATAGGTTATCAACCATAGGATAAATATGTCCTGAGCTGACTATTACTGAAAGCAGTTTCAATTTATCCAATAAACCAAGCTTTGACAGACTCGTTTAGGTTTAAAAAGACCTTTAAGATCATCAAGTCCAACTGTTAGAGCCACTGTGTCCTCTTCCAAAGGCACTTTACACCCAGCCAACTGAGAAATTGTGCAAGACTACAGTTGTTAATGAGGCCAGCACAGTGGCACGGAGGAAAGCTGCCTTTTAAGCTGCTTCATACATTATCATTGCTGGACAAATTCAAATTCCAGCTGTCTTTGCTTCTGAGAACACTGAACAAAACAAAGCACAGCTTGATTTGCAGACACCAGATTAATACTGTTGTGCTGGCTTTTATAAAAAGCTTCCATTAACTTATAAACTAAGATTTCTTCAGACTTGAGAATCATATGAACTTTCACAAAGCTTGAAGCATCAAGATCCAAATTCTTAGTTCTCTTCAGAAAATAACTCCAGTTTTTAATGCAGTGTTCCACTTCTTCCCCAAGTGAGCTCCCTCAGAAGCTGTTGACTTTAAGACCAGCTAAGGATTATATCTTAAATTTCCCTTTACAACTTCTCTTTTTTCTCAAGCCAAGACTTACTTTCAGTGAAACCCACCACCTTCATTATGAAAGGTTAACTATAAAATTATCCTGAAGATCCATGTGTACTCTGTGAGAGCTGTTAATCTACTTTGTTACATGTTGCTCTGTGAGCAATCAATATGCAGATAAGAATAAAAGAAATTCATCACTTTTCATCTCAGCATACAAAAAATACACATTTTTAGATTAGAGAATTACGGAATTTAGAGAATTACGGAATTTGATTTAAGAGATTCACAGTTGAACTATGACAAAAGGATGCCCTTGCCTCTAGCTGGGTATTGTATATTCTACTGTAATTGCTTAGATCACAAGGTAATTTCTAGCTTTGATCAACAGCCTGAAAGTTTCTGTCCATAATGAAGCTTATTTCCTTTTGCAGTAATGAGGAAGGGTATTTACTCCTACACGCATTATAATTTTGACAGACCCTTATGGCACTGTGCAGAGTGTGCCTTTTTGTTTGGTCACAAGCAGAAAGTTCGGTTGGTTTCTGTAAACCAACAAGAGCTGTGACAGGCGGGACTACGGTACGGAACAATGCCTGAAATGGTCTCGTTGGCAGAAAGAAATTGTTTGGAAGAGTTTATTCGTGCTTATAAATCCTTTCCTTCCCCCCGCCTCAAAATGGATGAGTTTCCCATTCACTTGGACAAGAATCAGTATCCAAGAGATGTGAAGCCAAAGGATGCAGCATCTGTCCCATCTGGGGATATGCAGAAAAGGGATATTCTCTGAGTTACTTTTTAAGGTTTTCCAATTTTCCCCATTCTTTGACGGATGCTTAACCAACTTGTTACTTGATTTCTTAACTTGGCACACTATGTGCTCTACTGCATTTAAAAAAAAATCCTTCTGGATTTATGCACATCACACACTGAGTTCCCCATGCTGGGAACTCCCATCAATTGTTCTGCCTGATTTTTCATGGTAAAGGCATCCTCAAGAACTGGCAGACCACTCGTCCCTAAGGATTTAGTGCCAAAGCGGTACAGAAAACCTCAGCAAAGAAGCTTCAGGAAAAAGATCAACACAGAAACAACAAAAACTGCTCCTGCACTAGAGAGACAGATAAGTAACACCAGCCCTCTGACCTCCGCTCTCTCATGTTTTTAGTACACAGATTTTACACAAGATGCACCACCATCCAATCACACCCATGACAAAGTACCTGCAAGTACAGGGTGCCAGAATAACTGCTGCATGGCATCCAGGGCTACAGCTGGTGAGGAATTCAGCAACAAAACAGGTTTTCACTAGAAAATGCCAATTCGACAGAACTGAAATGCTTCAGGGAGACATATCAGATTCAATGAACTTCCAACACAGCACAGGCAAGGCTCCAAGCTGGTTTCCTGCCAGCTCGCCTGGTGGGCTGCCTGGAAACCTGGACTCTGAGGGTACGCAACTCCAGGACAACCCTGCATGCAGATGACTCTGTAGCCAGGGACCACAAGGCTTCCTGAAACTTTGGGCTCCCCTGTTTCATCCAGGGCTCAGCTCCCAGCTCTCCAGAAGGGAAACCAAAAGCCGTGGGAATGCTGGCTGAGCTTTAAGCACCAGACCCTGCACTTCCCAGCCCAATTTTACTTTGAATTTTGCTTGTAGTGCAATGGTTTTGTTTATTTTTCATTACTTCTGCTCCCCTCATCCCTTTTTTCACCCTACCATGGGAAAGCATATCGTCTTAAAATCCGTATTTCATTCTGAAACAGAAAATTCTCCATTTTTCCCCCTCCAGCACTCATAATTTCCTGTAGAACAAAAAATTAGTCCTTAAACCAGTTCTACAGAGCATATTCCTCCTCTCTGCCGCTTGCCCTCTCCCAGCAGAATGGAGCCATGCTGTTCTACTGCTTTCCAGGCCTTACGTGCTAAGAAAAAGAGGAATTGGCCCATTGTGCTGCATTCAGCAAGAGAAACCTGATCCTGCTCTGCCAAGGGGAGGAATTATTTAGGCTATAATCTGCATTGATTACACACTGTTTGGTGTGTTGTCATATGCCATGTTTGCACTCCCTCTGCCAACACATGGACAAGGTGGTGTACAGTCATTTATTAAGCTTGCACCAGAGACAAATGGAATAGCAGCAGGATTAGCTGTCATTCATCTTCAGTGGAAAACCTTGCTTTGGCCTGTGGTTGGCTAATGAATTCCACATAGCCAGAATTCATAGCGTTCAGCTGGCTGCAAAGAGAAACCCTCAAGATGCTTTTAATTAGAAGTTGTGAATAATGGTCAACTTGTGTGCATTTTACAGACAGCCACAAAAATCTGCATTGCCACTTTGAGGAATGAGCCCAGAGCTGGGATCCACATTATGCAGACTTACATTTCCAGGGGCTATATAAACAGGTGTCTAAATTCTCAGCTCAACAGTGGGTGCTTAGTGTCCCCCCTTGCAAAAAAAGTGATGCTAGATAATGAGTATGACTATGCGTCACGCCTGTGACCATATCACTCCATAAGAAAGATTGGTTTCACTGCTTTCACATGGCATTTAATTGAATTAACAGTAAATGGTATTCTCACTGAAACAGTACTTCACTGTGTGCGTGAAATCTCCCAGGACTACAGTAGTACCTAACACATGCTAATGAGAACATTTTAAACTTCCCCTTAGGATTCATCTATGCAAGGATACTATAGTTTCAGAATAGTTTTATCAAAACAAATGTAAGTCCTTTGGTTCAGCTTTTTGACAGTTAATGCATTTTCTAGGACTCAAAAGACCTGAGTGTCTGCATCTCCCTTCCGTGTTTCCATAAATAAAGCACCAGATTCTCTGAAGCTTCTGATTTCCTTTTGCTTCTGGTGCTTTGGACTCTATTCCTTGCAGACAAACTCTTACTTGAGCACAGAGCAAGCCCAACACGATGGCACTGAACAGCAAATAAAGCTATGGTTTTCCAACAGGGCCTCCATTTTGCTGGGTAGCCACAGTGAAATATTCTCATAATTTGACAACTTAAACTCATTCTAGCCATTAGAAACTATGATTTTATATAATTGCTGTCTTAGACTGTAAGCTACGTTGCTACAACTGGATAAAACCATGAACGGTATGTTTAAGAACTGATCTCCTCTCTGCTCTCACCTTTAAGTATCAGTCGATGACCCTGTGTATTGAGTTTGCATGGCAAGGTTTTGGTAGCAGAGGGGGCTATAAGGATGGCTTCTGTGAGAAGCTGCTAGAAGCTTCCTCTATGTATGATAGAGTCTATGCCAGCCAGCTCCAAGACAGACCCACCTCTGGCCAAAGCTGAGCCCATCAGCGATGGTGGTAGCATCTCCGGGATAACATATCCTATACCTACTCATTGCAGGGGGGTTGAACTAGATGACCTTTGAAGGTCCCATCCAACCTAAACACTGTAAGAAGGTGAACGATCTCTTCCTGTCCTTATCTTGACCCACAAGACTTTTGTGGTATTTTCTCTCCCATGTCCATTTGAGAAGGGGGAGTGATAGAGTGGCTTTGGTATCATGCTTTTTTTACTGACTGCTGTTCACGTTGCACTTGAGAAGTTCTTCAGGGAAAACACACACACACACACTTGCCCTACCTGCTTTGGTTGTCACTTTCAACAAATAACCATCCAGATCGATCTGAAATTGTGGTGTCTCGCAAGGTAGGGAGATGCGGGTCCCATTCCACTTCACTGTGAGGTGCTGCTGGAGGCTGATAGTGCTTCTGCCCAACACAAGGTCCACTGACTTTGTCCAGGAGAAAGAACGGGTCCGACGGGCATCGTTTTTTACCAGCACCTGAAAGGGCGAGGCAGAGGAGGAGCAGTCTTTCGTCAAAACGTACTGACATGTTCCCTGAAAGTTAAATGTCCGTCCATCAAAAGTGTTGTAGTGAGGGTCTCCAAATACAGTGCAAACGCCAGGCTCTGCAGGTGAGTGAGAAACAAAAGCGCCGTATCAGGATCAATCCAAGTCTGAGAAAAGCAGTTGATAAGAACTTAGAGGACGCTGCTCTCACCTAATCTATCTGTCCTACAGGGCACATTGGGCTGATGCCCACTAGGAATATATATGTTTGAAAAAGGGAGGCTTCATGGCTTTAGTAGACGTCTTTCCCAAAGTGAGTGGGAACCAAAGGCCAATTGATTCTTGGGGCAGCATAGGAAGGCTAACCTGCAGCTAGGAGCCAAAGACACATCTTCCAACCTATACATTTGTCCCTTGAACATCATGTATCACCTAAACAGTTTACGTTATTACAAAGTCTGTGAAATATTTTACTTTATTTCATTTCTGGAAAATACAAGCCACACTCATGATACCAAACCAGGCACAGCCCTAGTTTGCAGAGACCATAGGTCTCTGGAGATGTGTGATGGGAGCCTTCCCACCTAACCTTCAGTTTTCCAGACATGAAATGTCTAGTCTAAGTGATTCCCTCTCAATGAAAGAGGAAAAGACATGCCTAAAAAGTCTTTCATCTCACCAGCTTTATACATCTCTTTTAACACATGGGGAGTTATTCTCTGGAGGAGCCTTTCTCTTTGCAGCCAGCTCTGGAAGCACAAACAAGTATCCGAGACTACAGTCATTCCTCTCAGACAGTTAAATTCCCCTGGGATGAGCTCCCACCCTTAAGCCGTATTGTGGGAGCAAAGCCCAATCCACTAATAGAAGCAGAATTCAAAACATCACATGTGTATTTTTGAGGCTAATTCTTTATGTCCCAGTAAGGCAGAGATGATCCCATGAAATTAAAAGCCATCAGACCACTTCACCAGGACCTGGTACTGTCCATATTTTATATAGGCACACTGATAAAAAATGTACATTTGTAAACTGTATTGTTCATTTATGTATTTTCTCCACATTATCTGTAGAAACAGCAACTTTATTCTGCTATCATAGGTGTTGTTTATACACAACTGACTTGTAGTAGTTATTGTCACCATGCTACCAACGAAAAGTCTGTATTATGTGACTAACATGATGCAATGCCTATTTAGGGGCTGGCATGTCTACCAATCATTTGCATCATGCAAAGTAGGAGATTTCGTATTGATGTTTGCATCCATACACTGGTCGGAGAAGCCACAGCTTAAAAGCAGAACATTTCCACGCTCATGTCAACGATGCTGAGTTACCCTACAGTTACCCAACAATTGACTGAACTGCCTCACAATCAAAGAGAGCAGCAAATTTATTTGCATTGCAGCCTTCTGGCATAACAATAGGTCCTAACCACATCTCCTTGCTGCTGTTCCTGGAAGAAGGAGTCTCAAAAGGCAGAGAAATGCACACTGCTATTGCCAGCTGGATACCCATGGTCTGAGGCTGCTTTTGAAAGATGATGCCTGCTTTAGGGGGATGACTTTGTGCAGTAACAAAACTGGACTCAATAATGTGAATAACATCTAACAAAAAAAAAAAATTTTGTTCACTGAAAAAAAAATAAAGATCCCATTAATAGCAGATTCAAACCTACAGAAAAGGAGACACAGATGATATGGAAAAGAGGCAGGGAATTCCTTCAGTGGAGTGCAATGCAGCTGTGACTATGCAATACACATTCCTCATTGTGGCTTTTCAGCCTAGGCAGAATGCTATGCTGAAGAAGCTATGATGCTTCAGGCACATTTTTCTAGTTCTAGTTAAAGAGCATCCAAGGATACCTACATGGAGACACAGAAAATGGGGCTGAAGGGGACCCCTGGAGAAATTACCTTTCCCTTCTCCAGCAGCAATGCAGAATCACCTGTACCTATTTATTCCTGGCACACGTTTATCCAACCTGCTCTTAAATAGCAGTAGTAACAGCAACTCGGCAGCCTCCTCCAGAAACCAGTTGCAGTGCTTGGCTGCCCTGACGGCAAGTTAGGTCTTCCTAAAGTCTCACCTCAGTGTCCCTCACTGCCATCACTGTCCCTCAGTACCATCACAGAGCTGATGCCTGGGAAATTCGCACTTCACCCCTAACTTACCACATGCACGCTTCTTTAGCTAAGCCAGTAACTATTCTCAGCATCGTTATTATGCTTCTCCGCTATGCCTGCAAACTAGGGACTAAAAGTTTCAATTTCTCAAGGACATAATGTTGACAGCTCCATTAGAAGTCAAAATGAACCACATCTCACCAAGACCTCTGGAAATCAGTCCCAATGAACTTTAAGCAGAGCCTGAAAACCAAGGCACTTAGATACAAGTGTGCTTTTAAACCATGAGTAAATGAGTCTCATTTTCCTCATTGATACCAATGAGAATATCAAGAACTGTTTCCCAAAGTCCATAAAACTATGGGAAAAGAATCCATAGATTTTATATGGAGAACATCTGACTTCACAATTACTAAATCATACTCATATGTTTCTGATTTCCTTATATCAAATAATTATCTGTACAATGAATATGAAGATACATTTTATTACCTGCTCAGATTTTATTTCATTTTTTCAGGCTTTAGTTTTTCTTTAGACATGACAACTTATCAGCAAAAAAACCCAGCCCCAAGATCACTGAAGATTTCAGAGCAGAGAACTAGTTTTTGTCTGCATTTCTACAGGCCAAGAACATGTTACACACGTTATTAACTAACTTATCAGGAGGGGGAGGCTGCTTCTTCACCTAAGCAAGGGGCTAAAAGGCGAGACATGAGAGGAGCAAACATAATTTAGAGATGTGCAAGTAAAACTGATAGTACCAATGGGATCCAAAGGAAATATTTGTTTTTAATTTCTAATGTGTTATGCAGAGTAATGTTGGTTTATGTTATGTTACATCGTGTCACATCATATGTCAACTTGATGCACTGCAGTTAAAATAAAAAAGAATGTATTTTGGACCAGAGAGCTGAATGTCTGATCCAAATTTCGCTGTTTTCTTTAATAACCAAGGAAATGGAGGAGGGAAAATCTACCTAAAACCAGCCTGAATAATTGATTCTCTGATATCACTGTGTAAAACATTCTTGAAAGGTTTGCTAAAATTGTGACTTTAAAATGAAAACAAAAAATCCACACTCTGCAAGAGTGTGTGTGATAACTCAGGCACTGCCAGGAAGAAGAACTGGTTGGCCTAGAAATAAACCTTAAATACAGGGTGTAACAAGACAAGCAACATGAAAGGAGTTCCTGCCATTTTTAGGCTTTGGATTGATGTTTATTTCCTTTTGGGAGAGTTTCAATCACATCATGTTTTATGGTTTGCTTTATTATTTTTTCTTTCTTTTTTTTTCCCTTCTGAAACAAACCAGTCTTTCTGCTTGGCTGGTTCTGGAATCTATTGTAAGCACCCATTCTCTAGTCAGGAGCATGTGTGACTTGCTCCTCTGTTGGGACATAATGGATGGAGAGTGCTTCATCACCAAAGGTACGTTCCCCAAAGCTGGAGTATGAATTTTAGTAGCTTGTGCTAACAAGGCACAGGGTCATGAGTGAAGATCCTTCCCTTTTTTCCCTACAGGAAACTGTTCCCAGCTTTTTGTGGATACTCCTTGTATCTATCATCTGTCTAGGGCAGAGTTAGAAAAGGGCAATTACATATGATACTTCCCCTTAAGACTCTGCAGCCTCTACCTATGTTTAGCTTAGTGACTTCCTGAGCTAGACACAGCTTCTCTTTATTTAGTAACCTTTGATAGACTTCTTTTCTGTGAACTTATTCAGTCTCCCCTTGAACCCAAAACTGTTTTTAGGAGCCACAACATCCTTGGGCAAAATGCATGAAGAATCATTGCCTCTTTCTTGTTTTGAACCTGGCATTGATGCTCTTTTATGACTTCATTTGCTCATCTACACATGCACATGAAGGCAAATACACCCCTTCCCACTCTGCCCCTGAATAACAGATTTTTCAAAGGAGGGCCTCAGATCTATGTTCAGAATGCTGTGATTTTCAAAGCACCTTATGCACTCAGCTCCGATTAAACATTATTGGGAGCTGGCTACAAACACCTCTGAACCTCTTTTGGAAATCCTACATTTAGGCTCCCAAATTACTATTCCAAACTCCTGGCTTTCATAAACACTTCTGGGAGCTCAGCAGTTTTCACATTTGTTTTTTAAGCAACTAAATATGGACTTCACGCTTTTACATTTGACAATCGTAAACTACATCTGTGATTCATGCAGTTTGCTCAGCTCCCGCCCTAAGGCTTTGCAGCTTACTTACAAACTAATAATAATAGTATTTAGGTGCTAAACTGAATACTGTAGAACTACTGGCACGCTTTCCTTGCATTACAAATCATGCACCCAATTCAAATGAAATAGTAACTTTCATTAGAAAAGGTAACAGGGAAGGTAACTGTGGGCAAAGGAGACCGGTTTGGAAAGCACATTTATCTGTACAAAAAAAAAGGAAAAAAGGAAGCTGAAAAAAAACCAACAGCAAGGAAAAGAACATTTTAGCATTTCCCAAAAAACTTTATGAAATCATGACCTGTTTTGGCCAACACGGAGGGATAAAAGCCTAAACAACTAATTTCTAATAAGTAGGATGCTCAGTAAAGGTAAGAACCACTTATTGAAAGAATTGACTGCCAAAATGTACCTCTCTGTCTTCCACCCAATCCCCCCTCCCCCCCCCCCCCCCCCCCCCCGCGATGGTATTTAGCCTTTCTAGAAAGAGGAGATATATATACTGCATGGTGCAGGCCAGACAGACAGTCAGCACACACATCCTGACCAGCCAGAGAGCATAAGCATATTGGCTGGGCAATTAGCACACTTGTAGCTCCAGAGCAGCCACAGGATATATTGTCTCTAGCTGGGTTTATTATTTGTTGGGATATAAAGGAAATAGGACACAAATCCATAGGAAACCAGGTTCTGTTAGCTCTGGTGCTCATGGAATGGCTTGTTTTATTTTTTTTTCAGGAGATCAGAGCAGTCAATTGAAGTCCAAGATGTCCAGATGTCTGGTCACACTCTTCTGGGCTTGTAGGTAGTTAAGAGTGGCCAAGAAAAATATGCTTTAAATTATAACTGAAATTGGTTTGGACACTTTCTAAGTAAGGAAAGGGAGGAAAAAATACAAGTTTACCAGTTAAGGGTGTTCTGGTTGCACATCTATAACTCAAAAAGGTCCCAGCTTTTTGAAAATAAAATGAAACTTTGAATGCAATTAGCCCATGTGCTGAATTAAGCCCTAAATCAAACAGAACACATTATTAACTTTTGAAAACTAGGTACAGAACACGCATAATAGAATTTCATTAGCTTTTCCGTAAAAAATGCATAGCCAGAGAGTACTTTCCTCATAACTGCTGCATAGTGCAGCTTGATATAATACACATTACAAGGTGTGGTGTCAAAAACTCCACAGGAGTCTTTATGGTCTATTTAATAAATAAAATAGCTATTCCAATTTGTCAAAATACATATTTATACAGTACACCATCACAGCTGAAATGGCTGAAAAGGTAAATCATGAACAGCGTTCCAGGATGAATAAACAATTGCAATCTTTTTGTTGATGGATATCTCCAGGGCAAGGAAATAACACAAGAAACAGAACTAGGATGGGCCTATGCTGTCCTTTAGTCCCACTCCCTGCTCTCACAGGTACCTACAATGCATAACCCAACCTTATTGTTGGTTTTGTTGGGATTTTTTTTTTTTTTTTTTTTTGCTTTGAAGAATATTTATTTCTATAAAAACACATAAAAAAGATGCAGGACCAGGTGAAAGGACCTAACTGCTAAGGCTGGATGCAAGTGCCCTTGAGTTTGGTTTAGCTCCATTGGTCATTTCGTCAAGTAAAAGAGCTGCAGAATGATTTGTGACAAATGACATTTTCTACCTCAGAAGAGGCCTTTACTACAAATTCAATGCACTGCTAGACTTAGATGACTGCAGTCCACTTGGGAAGAACTTCATCCATAAAGCCTCACAATGTCTTAGGTAAGACAGTGTTAAGATTATTGATCATGAGTAAAATATATCTATATGGTTGCAGGAGGAAGCTTTCGTACTGCATGCTGTAATTCCAACAAGATCTATCAATTCTTCTTTGTCAAGAACAAAGATTTAACTTCCCCTGCAAATTCCCATCTTTGTCTGGAGTTGAGAGCAGTCTGTTCATGTTATTGGAACTCAGGTTTAGTGTTTTCTTTTTTTAATATGAAAATGACCTCGGTCTAACATAGGATTACTAATTTATGGAATTGACGTCAGTGGTGATTTCTCTAAATCAAGCCCAAAAGAGTACATTTCATTACATTTTTACAGCAGCATAAACTAAACTGTTGAATTTTCCACTGGTATGACCACTGTGTTTAATTAGTGATAACTGTATGCCAGCCATGGACCTTAAACAGCAACATGCCAAAACTAACCATAGTTAATTTGGGCAACAGTAGACAAAAGAGACTCTCCAGCCCTTTAGGAGACGAGGTACTTTTTCTCTCTGTAACAACCTGCTTTGAAAATAATCTTTTTATTTTTTTAGGGTTCTTTTTTTCAGTTTAAAGTGTATGCTTTAACAACGTGACTGTTTTTTACCCACTTCACAGAAATTGGCTGCATTTAAACTGCACTCAAAGCTCTCCTGTGTACAGTATGTTCTTGTACCTCCCTATGTTGTTTTTACTTTGGAAAATTAATATCTGCTGGACCGCCAGAAATGTTTGGTGTGTTAATATGTGGAGAGAGGATCAACATGAGTGGGTGGCTGAGGGAAAGGGCTGCGCATATACATCTTATCTCAACAGAAACTGGCTGAATTAGCAAAGTTTCTAATTATTATCCGAGATCATCACTGAAATCCTTATGCCTTCTGCCTGTCTTCTGATGAGATTTACAGCAGTTCTAGCACAAATGTGGAATTATTTCCCTTCAAATGGCAACTGTTAAAACATCGATGTTAAAACAGTTAGTGGTAGCCACCACTGCTGTATGACAATGGGTATTTAAGCTCTTTGATTACATTATCTGATAAAAGCTGGGAATGGCTTTTTCATCACAGTAGCTTAGAATCAGCTCAGCATCAACTTGCATCCAAATACTAAATGGGTCCCCAGTGAGACACCTCTCCAAAAAGAGGACCTCTCTGTTTCATGTGCAACAGAGAAGCGTGCCACTGTGGGACAGTGCAATGAGCCTCCCAGCCTCATGTCTAGCCAGCTGGTTATCCTGAAGGCTCCTGGGAGACCTAACAGTCTGCCAGTACCTAGAAGGGTACCTACAGCGGGAAGATGAAGCCAAGCTCTTTACAGATCTTCATGGCAGGAGGACAAGCAACAGCAGCCTGCCCTTAATTTCACATGTCTTATAGCCATGACCATTCACTTATATTATCAAGGGAAGAAGTCACTGTCTTCCTTTTAACCCCTTACAGCATAAGGGTCTTCAATGTTGTGAGGGAATGGCTGGCCCCATTATTTTCCTCCCACTCTCACGTTACAAAAGAATATGAGAAAGGTTAAATAAGACTGAAACATAAGAACAGAGAGAAGCAAGACAGAGATCAATAAATTCATGACATTAATGACATGCCATGTTCAAGCAGAGGTCTGTACGAATTTCTCCTCCCCAGAAACTGAGCTAACATGAAATCAGCTGCTGGTCAGTTGAATCCCCTTTCATTTCTCCCTCTGCTTAGTATTATTTCAAGTGTTTCTGAGGTTGCCACTTGTATTGAATTTTGTTTTGATACTGAAGACTTGCAAGCTAAGTTTATTTTATCGCAAGTTACACATTTCAACATAATTCAGCTGTAGAGTGGAAAAACAGGTATTTAGCATATGGAATTCGTGCAATTCAAGAGCATCCAGAATTGAGTTGATCAGCAAATCCAATCTGATTTTAGCCAGAAGAATAGGAAATACTCTCCTTAAAAACCTGTTCCTTCTTTCAGCAGTCTTCCTATAAGTCATGAAATCCCATTTTAGCAGTATGTCCCTATTTGGAAAAGTACTTAAACATGTCCTGAAGGAAATACATAATTGTATTCTGTTAACTTCAGTGAAGACAGGTCTCCCTGTTGACTTAAATGGGACAAGCTTAAAAATAAGTATTTGTCTAAGTGCTTTGCTGACTAGGAGAGAACACAAGTGATATCATAAGATGATCATTCCTGAAGTGAAAAGGGATAAAAAGGTCATGGTTGAGGCTAAACATCATACAAACACAAGATTAGCTTTCTATTGTACTTTCCACTGCTGCCCCAGACTGTGTCTCAGATTTCTGCACACCTTTCTTTCACTCTCACAAATCATCTGCAAAGGTGTTGGATTATACATACACATAGCTGGGCTATTATACAAGTATAAAAGGCACCCAGTCCTAAAAGTTACAACTCTATTCATTTGCTTATTTTATTACCTACAAATTTCACAGGCCAACTATATCCTTAAAAAAGCAGCACCTCAGATTTGACCAAAAGGGTGTCATTTGGAAAAAAAATAAAATAAAATACCCAGGCATTTTACCTTAAATTTACAGATTTATAGGAGGCAAAATCTGTCACCAGCAATAATCACCTGCCCTTTAGTCACCTCTAAAATGAAGGCAGAAAAACAAACATATTTCTACTGTATTTATTTTCCCTGAAAGAATAAAAAAGAATTCAAAGAATGCAAAGAAAGAACTTACTTTCAGTGCAAATAGGACAGCATCCTTTCCTGTTCAGGATTTTACCCTAATTGGGAGAAAGAGAGGCTGATTTAATGAAAGAGGTTTTGGAGCAATGACTGTGTCATGTTGTAAGGCTGGATAAGCCTTTGAAAACAGTTCAAGTTGTGTTTGAACTCAATGCCCTGGTTACAGATTCAAATATCAGGTGCTAAAAACAGACAGAACTATTCAAAGAGCTTCCTGGCAGTCTTATAAGAAATGAAATACTAAAAGGGCTCTCTGTTACCACTTTTCTCTTTAGAGAGAGTGTGAGAGAATTTTGGACTCATGCATTCACAGATATCTAAAACAGACTAGTCATTGGGTTAACAAGATCACTACCTTTTTCCCCTCACCTCCTAGAGTATATGTATTTCTTATGCACACCCTTTAGTAGCATAGTACCTTAGTAGCCACACAGAAGCAATCTGCTCCACACCCATTCCTACCTTCCCCCAACATCATCCATTTCTCCACCGAAAGGAAAAGGAAAAGGAAAAGGAAAAAGGAAAAGGAAAAGAAAAAGGAAAAAGGAAAAAGGAAAAGGAAAAGGAAAAGGAAAAGGGCACTGGTAGAGATCTAGTTTGGCCAGATTTCTTTCACGGCTTAATCTTGTGGTATCTCTCACCAAATCATATTACCAACCATGGACCTATCTCCCCAGTGAAGTAAATGGGCACACATCCATCTAAAAGCCAACAATTTGGTCTAGTCATAGTAATATGGAAAGAAAAGGTCCAGTATTTATTTACCACTCTGCCAGGTCAATTTTATTTATGATCTGAGTCTTATACAAGGCTGGTTAGAAGCAGCCTCTGGATATGTACATTTACCCTCCTTTTCAGTCTTTATTAAATGAAAAGATGTTCTATCTGATCTTACTGAGATTCCCTAAAGCTAACCATCAAGCTAGAGGATAAGCCTGGGAAATTTCAGACTGAACGATGTGTTTTTCCAAGCAAAAACTGGCGTGGGTTATAGCAGAACTTAAAGTGATATTGGAGCTCACCCCCATTCCCATACAGGGGAGGCACAGGGATATGGAGCTCTGCTGCTCCCCAGCACCGAGCCTTTGCTCCAGCAGTATTTGACTACAGAGTAAGTCCCCTTCTGTGGGATCACTGCTCCTGTTCCCCACCAAGCAGGTGAGCAAGGAATGGCCAACAAGTGCAAGCAAACAGAGCTGTGCTATTCTGCCCACTCACCAGCACAGAAAAGCTTGTGAAAACAGCTAAGTAAGTGGCAGTAAGAAGTTAAGACCTTACAAGAAGCAAGGTCTATGCAGAAAGCAGGAGGGAGGCAAAGGCAGCAGGCCCTGTTGCTGTCTGCCTTGCTTTCTGCCTACAGCACTGCTAAGCTTTGACAGTGTGCATGGGAAGAAATGAACTCCAAGTATCTGCTGCAGACCAGAGCAGAGCATGCTTTCTCCTGCTTGCGCTTGACATACCCGTATGGCATGAATGAGAGCTTGGTGATGAGCACACTTGCACTTATCATCCGCAGGGCACAGAAGTTCAGTATAAGCTTGCCTTCGAATGTGCAACTGCATGTGAACAGACTTGAGGTATGTCTGGACTTGAGAAAAAGGCTGGGCCAGAGTGTCTCTGGCAGTGTGAGCAATGCCTTGATGTTTGTTTGACCACCAGAGCAAAGAGAACAGCTGAGGACCAGGCTGCAACCGGGAGAAGCATCTTAAAGCACCTGCTAGGACAAAACTTCCTAAAGGAGGAACAGTTAAAACTGCACAGAAACAGGGAGTTTGGCAACACGTATCTGTACGAAGGGAAGACGTGCAGCTGAATGCCACACACTGCACTGCCTCACCTCTCTGTTTCAATAAAAGAGTTGAAATCATCAGCCGAGCTGGAAGTGGCAAGAATTCAAGTGAAATTGGAATCTCCAAGGCAGCCTGCTGAGGCTGGTTACTTGAGCCACCATGTTGGCCCGAGATCCTGTTTTTGTCTTGTAGAATAAGGAAATCCATTATTGCTAACATGTGCTGCAAGAGTTCGTTAGCATTGAGGGTTCCCTTAGGAGTGGGCTAAGTGATGTGATCCCATTTTTCCCTATGAATATTTATAAGCAGACCACATTTAAGTCTGTCTATTTTCTGGGATATATTTTCTTTTTTTTTTTTTTTTTATGAGGTTTTCAATTTTATGTCTGAGGTTTTTATTTTCTATTTTTTTAAGGCAAGACTAATTGCAGGGGGAAGGGGGCTGTTTAGTTGTGCAATAGCAACAGCTGTTGTTTTTTTGTGCCTCGTTTGGCACTCTAGTAAAAACAGCAACTTTTTGTTTGTAATAATAACAGATGTGTCTAACATTAAATGCAGTCTGTGCTAGAGATGGGAGAACGTGTTCTGAATAAATTTTCAACTCACTTGGAGTTCACGGGTTCAAAATTCACCCGCAGAATCGAACTCTGCAAATGTCTTCACATGCCATGGATTTAATTCTATTAACTTTTGCACAGCCTTGGAGCACAGAAAAGGCTGGATGCTGTAGAACTCACCAGGCTCTCCTCTAGCAGTACGAAAAGAGACAATGTCCACAACCACCATTACCACAGGCTTACAGAGGTAGCAGGGAATGCAAAGGTGTAAGAAGAGGAGGTAAGGTGGAAAACGATTAGGATGGATAATGGGAAAGGAGTTGGCACAAGGCAAGAAAGAGGCTAGAGCAGGGCTATGGTAAGTGAATAGCAAATTAGGTAAGAAAAGGTCTAAAGGGTCTCTGAAACAGTCTTACCAAGCGTTGAGATTACTCCCTTCCTATGAAGTACTTAAGCATGTGTTTAAGCTTAAGCCCATACAGAGGGACTAACTTCAGCAGGACTGGACACATGCTTAATAGTTTTCCCTGGATGTAAGCCAGTGAGTACCGCCTCTCACAAGCTGACGCTCCAGGTAACAGAGAGGGAATATCTACAGAGTGACTCCATGGAGTCCATGGTCAGAAAGTAAGAAACAGAAACCACAAGCCACAAGGCTCACTAGAAACCCAAGGAGTTCTAGTGTTTTACTATAAATACGACAGGAGGGATTGAATTTGTCAGATGTATTACCTCCGCTGCAGATGAGAAGAAGCTGAGGAAGACCCTTCTTGTAATTACTGATACAGGATTAAATGCTCCAAAAAAGAATAAAAGAAACAGAAAAATGTGCCTAAACCTATGAGTAAAATGAAAGAAATTGCAGGAAGAGTCTTCAAAAATACATCAGCCTGCCACAAACACATTGCATAATACAAATGGTTTCAAGGTACTGGAAATTTCAGCAGAATTACCACTTGGAAACCCATCCTTTAGAGGAATAATTGGCCAAAATCTACATTGATAAACAATATTTCATCACAAAAAACCCTGCACAAAACCATGCAAGGAGTATTAAGAAGCATGGTAAAGCTTTTAAGTCAAGGAATAATACTATAGTTTCCTTGTGAATCTCCAACCCTTTCACACTCAGTTGTGTGTATCATAACACAGTTTTAATGAGATAACTTTGTGGCCTGACACCCTAAGGGACACTAAACAGCCTTTTATTCCACAGCAGGCTTCTATAGTCAGCAGAGACTGCTTACTGTGAGAAATGTCGTGAAGAGAGGGAAGAAATGGAGTTCACACCCCTGAAGTTTGCAGAGACAGCAGCATAACTCTGTGCATGATATCCAGACTTCCAGTATTACTAATATATCTTTATCTTGAATAATGTGGTGTGTTTAATTAATGTTTCTACATTTGTGACAGGGTATCTCATCAAAGAGAGCGGAGGAGAGATGAAAAGTAAAAGATTTAAATGCATTAGCATACATTATTTGCTTTAGAATTACTTGGAACCCACTTGGAATAGGAAAATAAATCTCACTCTAGAATTTACATTCTTTCTCCTACTTGTCCTTCCAATTTAGCTTGGAAGAGCAGAAATGTAATGTACCTGTAGAGGAGGATGGGTTTCCATGCAGTTTGCTGTAGGCTCCATTTTAAGGCAGGCAGCAGGCTGACTGGTTAGATAATGGAGGGAACGGTGCTGCAGGGTGACAAAGCTGGTCTTTTTTGCCCTAAGGAACTGAGAGCAGGAGTCTGAGGACTCAACTTAGCGATCTAAGGCAGTTTAGGACTTCACATTCGCCTTGAAGTAGATCATGTAGCAGTGCTGATCGACTTAGTTATGTCGCCACAGGACTGCGGATGGTGACCACTATGACCTAACACTATGCTCATTTTAGAAGACACTTCAACTGAAAACCTCAATGCTCAATTGTGTATCTGGGTACTGCTGAAGTGGTGTATTTCACTTCAGATCTACATTAAGCCATATCAGTTATTTGAGCTCAGAAGCAGCTTAAACGTTTGAAATGCATCAGCACAAGCAAAATGTAAATGAGATGCAGTGTGTGTGCCATGTTCTCAGCCAACAAAGAATTTGAAAAGCCCTGAAGAGTCCAGGCTCTCACCTCCTGTTTATGCTGCAAATGGCCTGATTGCCATGAGCCACATCAGGTTCCCAGAAGAGCAGCTCCATCTGTTCATACTTTCTACAATGTATGAAGCATCTCACGCAACGTCCATTAACAGGAGAACTGCCCTCTGCAGTGAGTGACAGGAAAAGGATGTCTCCTCTTCTGGGGATGCAAGCACTGTCACAGCAGAACAGGGAGAGCCAAGGTACAGGCCCTCTATTCTACCACTGCTTCTGGCTCTCAAAAGTTTACATGTATAAAGCTTGACAAACTAGAGTTTGTCATTGAAAATTTTATACCTAGGTGTCTATGACTCATATTTTCCCCACTGGCTTCCAGGATGGAGAAGGAAACACTGAGAAGGTGTAGTGCTAACAACTTGGCTCTCTGTTCTGCAGTTCTGTTCAAAGATCTGCCCCTACACGAGGTGCTATTTAGCACTCCCTCTTCTGAAAGCTTGGGCCATTAAAACAGAATGATTTGTCAGTGACAGAAATCCAAGAAATAAGGGCTGTCCTGAGCTCAAGGTTTCAAGTAATGCTAATTTTTGAAGCTATTCAGTAAAGTTACAATTACACCACTTTCTGGGTTCACTTCAGACTTCCAAATAGAAAATACTCAGGCGGCAACCGTAAGAGAAAGCGGCACCATGTGACTGAAATAATAAGCTTTGCTTTGCCTAATTTATATTTTCAACCAAGTATTAAACCTCATATGCATTTAGAAATATGCATATGCAAGACCAACAACCTCCTGTGTCTTGCCTTGACAATAGGCATGCTCTTGAAATATTATCATAGTCATCTCACCACCCTATAAAGCTATTGAATACATGTGAAAGAGATGTTCTAGTCCATATATTCAGGACAGAGGAAGTTAAAGAGAGGAGGAGAAAAGCAGCACAGAGCCTTCAATGCAAGGACAGAGCCAGGAAGCCCATATTCAGGGTAGAAGTA
The DNA here is from genome assembly GCF_037157495.1 of Lathamus discolor. NCBI lineage: Eukaryota > Metazoa > Chordata > Aves > Psittaciformes > Psittacidae > Lathamus > Lathamus discolor. The sequence continues at coordinate 14,064,082 of NC_088885.1, forward strand.
GCACACTTGGGGAATGCCTGTCTAAATGAATATGCCACATGATCCCTTCTTTCCAACCTGCATGCCCCACTGCCATGCATACATACTACCATACTACCAAGGAACACTGAAAAGCATAATGGTGGAGAAAGAAAAGAGAAGAAAGCTCTGTTCTCTTAAAAAACTCACATGAGGACAGCTGCTGACTGGAATGCACTGCTTCTTGCGACACTCTGTCTTGCCTTTTACACAAGCACAGATGGTGCAGTTCACAGAGGACCACATCTCTCCATCCTGCAAGAGGGAACGTGATACAGTATCAGCTGGGGTGGCAACAGGAAGCTATTTCAGCAATGTATCATTGCACAAGAAAGGATGACTTTTGCTTTTGGCACTGTGTCATTGTTTAGCCTAAATTATTTTGAGGTGTCTGTCCATGACCAGTCAGATTCAAGACAAAGTTCACATTCAGCAGGGTTTTCTTCTCTTTGGACCTCTAGGTCAGAAATCCATTTTTCCAAGGGTAACCAAATCACATTTGCATTTTTTCACCAGTGTCCTGCTTATTTGCATTGTTTTCTCTCCACTGTGTGCCTGAGATATGATCACACCTACCACCAATTTTCATTTAAGCTCACATAATGAGAAAAATCTGATTCACTAGGTTGAGTGACGCCTTTAAGTTGTTGCACGTGAAAGCATTCGATTAAGATGTCAGCATATAGTGAATTTATTCCCAGATGCTGCATCATTTTGGTTTAGGGCAGGAACGGTCGAATAATGAATCCTAATTTAGATTACTTACAGCACTTTCACAGATACTTGATCTGCTAAACATCTGAGAATGCTTAGAAGAGATACAGTGCTGAATTTCTCACGTTCAGAGAAGGTAAGAGAGTCTGTGTATAGTTCTCAAAGTCATAGGTGCAGAGCAAAATATGCCTCATGATCTTGTCCCCACTTATTTAGAAAGGACTGCTTGTGGAACTGCCCTGGTTCCTTATACACAGTGTTGCATTTGCCAAGTGTGGTTCCTAAAACATTCTGTCTCACCCACTTACAGTTTTGTGCTAGCCCGCTTAGAGCCAAAATGTGCCTGTTTTCTGTTTACAGGGCTGCTGCGAAGGAAGGGTGAAGATAGATCTGACAGGAACAGGCAGTCCAACCAGACAGCTGTGAACAATTATGTGCCCACCTCGACATGATGTTTTGACCAGAGTGGAAAACAGACTAAATTAGAAATGCCAAGGAGCCTAACTTATTCAGCACAGCATCCCTGGTCAAGGGCCGGCTCTCTCCTGTCTTTTGTTTCCAGGCCATGCTACCATTGCCTGATGGTTCCTGATGCAGCACATGTTCTTGTGGGCCACTAATGACTGCTCTCCAAGCATCTGCTGAGGTACCAGAATATATCACAGCTGGTTTTACATGGGCGTGCAAAAACGCATTCGCTATGCCCATTCTACTTGTGTTAGACCATTAACCTCAACAGAGCAATGCTGGATTTACCTTTTTGCTCACAAAGCCAGAAATCGGTGGACTGTCTCGTTATTTTTTCTCACTCCATATAATACTTTGTAATATAATAAAATCTTCACAAGAAGCAGGATATTTTAGTTGGGTGCCTAAGAAGAAGGCATGTGTTCCTGAAGCACAATAGCACCAGTGTGAAAGCGCCAATCACATGGTGTATAGTCTCAGCATACAGTAGGTTCACATGTAAATTCCAGAATAAACACTTCAGCTAGGTACACAAAAGATGGAATAATTGGGAAGTAACTCTGGCTGAGCAAACCAAGTATTCACAAAGATTTAACATTTGATCTGATTCAAGAGTCTCATAATTCACACAGATGGCTCATGTGGTGACAGAATCTTCTTCTGACACAGCGTAAAAAAAGCCACATCACTGGGAAAACCTAACAGGGTTTCAGCAATAGAAGAAGTGTTCTGAAAACACTGGGTGAGAATGCAGTAGGTAACAGTTATGGCTATCCCAATATAAGATGTCAGGGGTGCTGTCCTTAGCAGAGACTTGAAATGTAGTAAATCAAGATGAGTAACTTTCAGCCAAGACAAACTTTGCAAAGCTCCTATTAGCTCAGCTATGGAAGAGACTCTTTGGCTCAGCAGCTAAAGCCTACACACCACTCGGAGTATCTGCTCCATAAATATCAGTGGGAAAGCAGAGCACTGCTGTTTCTTACAAAATATGTATTACCTGTCATGAGACAGCAACTTGAATCTCTGCATACAGAGAGGAAGACATGTCTCACCAAGGACGAACTAAACTTTAACTGCTGTGTATTAGCAGAATTTACACAAACTCAGAAGAAAAATTGCAGATGGAAAGCTCCACAAAGCTTTGCTCTTGCAACGGCATCTATTCTTGAGCCACACCTGAAAATTTACCTGGAAGATCTTGTTGCCAAACTTGCACACACTCACTTCCTCAGGAGAGAGGTATGAGACACACTCCTTGCAGCAGTGGTCTTTGTTTTTATTGCATTCACCAGGAAGTAAGCACCTCTTCTTACATATCACTGTTGAATCCTAGGTAAAAAGACAAAGGGAAATCATGAAATCATCACGCGATGTTTGTGCTCCTGTGTGTCCTTACCATAGCATTTCTGCTCACTCAGTCATGCATCCACTCTCACTACAGCCCAAGTGCTCTGAATAGGTCAGGTTGGAGAAAATAAAAATGATTTACTGGATTAAGGGACTCCTTGGTGGCCTGTGAAGCTGAAACCCAACTTCTCCTTCTGCTGGCCTGCAAAATCTTACTGATTTGGTGACACTTTCATGCTTTTTACCTTGATGCGGAAGTGCTAATGGTTACAGTTCATGTTAAAGGAGCTGAAAAAAAATCACTGTCCTTCAGCGAAGATATGGTAATTTGCCATTTAGAAACATCTCTTTTCCTCTAATGAAAACTTGAAGTGGATCACATAACCTGAAGCAATTCCATTTTAGAGCATGCAGCATCAGGCAACACGTCTCAGCTGAGGCAATCAGTAGCTTTTTAGACTTTGCTAGCACAACTGCAATGCTCTTCAGATCAGATTCTCAGGGACCACACAAGATGCCAAAGAACAGTATTAGAGCTTATAATTCCACAGCCCTAAAATTACTGCCAAGCCAGATGAGCAGCGGCATGCAATATCAAAGCACTGCGGACTTACCTTGCACGTACACACTGTGCAGTTGTCATAAATAAATGAAGACCCATTATCATACACGTTGCTGTGAAAGAGACAGCTTCCAAATGGGAGGTCAAACACTTTCCTCTGTCCTGAATATAAATAAACAGTAATAGAAACAGAATGTGGTTGAAAAGATGCCATATTGTCAACAAAAATAGTAGGGCTTATTGTCACCAGACCAAATTAATGTGCAATGTGTCATTTGCTATGTGTTTCCATTTTGGTGTGAAAAAAAAAAATGTGCTTTTAACAGTTCACTGTTCTTCTAGCACACATGCATCTGTACAAATGCTGCTGTGGGAGGGAATGTAAATATGATTTATGGCATGTTTATATTGGAAAAATCTTTCTTCTCCTTCTCATCATAAAGTGCACAGCACAGCTAAAGGAATAAAAAGTAAGCCCTGCAAACTCTTAGGGTAGGTACACTTAAACTAGTTTAAACAGTCTTTAACATAATGTAATAACTTATCAAATAAAGCAGCCTTAACTGGTTTTAGCATATCTACTTCAGGGGTTCACAGCAGCCAAACTAAATCAACTCGGTGACAAAGATGCAAAAACCCCAACATAGGTGTTGTCTGGTCTCATTAAGATAGCTTAGTGTACCATGTTCACAAGGGTTGCAAGAAATACAGGCATTTGCAGCATTTATGAGCAGAATGAGGGCAACACAGGCTATTTAATTTCCATAACCCATAAAACATTTGTGTTTCATGAGACTGAGGCAAGGTTAAGAGCACTATACAGGGAAGGCGGCATCAATATCAAATCCTTCCTAAAGTCCTGCAATCTTGAAAGCACTTTTACATTCAAGTTGCAACACACTGTGGTCCTCCAAGCTTCTCCTGTTCCTCAGCTTGTTTCCTAGTAGGTTATTTTAAACAAGCAATTATGATACACAAACATGAGCTCTTTACAAAAACACTACACTTATCTTCCTTTTTTTTAATACCTTCCCCTGTTTACTTTTGGTGGAAGCCAACTAGTAAGCTCTTTAATAAGTGGCTGCCAGTCTCCTGGCTTATCATTTCTGAGGTCTGGTATCAGATAGGCATCAGTTCCAAGATAGGGAATGACAACCGTAAGTGCATACAAGAAGCCACTAAGTATTAGGCCAATACTTTAGGTCTCAAACCACCATGTGCTGGCAATTCTGCAATTCCTTCCCTTTTCAATAGTTATTGATAAATGTAGGACAGCATAAAAGAAAAAGGTCCCATTTTCCTCTGAGATGTAAGTGAACAAAGGATAAACACACAGCAAAATCAACTGGATTAGCCTTGAGTTTTTACAAATCTGATGTTAAAATAACTATTAAACAAAAGTTAAGAAATAATTGCTATTTTTCAGTTAGACACAATTTGAACATCTCTCTTACAAATTAGCTACCTTGGGCTAATTTATGCTTGTATAACCAGCCTTCCATTTACTGAACGTGTATCCTTCTGAAAAGGCTTGATTCCTCTTACATAACTGATATATAAAATCAGCTGAGGATGCTCAGTAGCCCTAAAAGAAACTGCTCTACAACCATGCACCACTTACAGGCAAAGCCTGACCACAGTCCTGCCTGTAACAACACTTCTACTGCTCTATGTGGGGCCAGGATTTCAATCGAATAACTTATGTCAGCAAGTGAAGTCCAGTTTTTTCTCACACCCTCTTCCCATGCCTTGCAAACCACCCAGTTCAATTCTGGGTGGCCAGCCCTGTTCAAATGGTTGGTAAAAAACCACTGACAAAGGAGCTACCACTTCTAAAAGATGTGGTGATGAAGATACTGGTTTAATGTTTGGCTTTGCTGGCCCATAACTACTAGTTAAACTAATAATTCAAGTCCCAGTAGAGTCAACTGCATTCTTCTAAATTATATATGCTGAGTATCAGGAATTCAATTGCAGGGAAATCCTCCACATGATACTTTAAAAGCCTTGCCTCAGCATCCCTGAAAATGTTTCTCTTTCCTAACTGCCATGTGGTGTGCTACACATCCCTTGGCTCTGCCTCCACTAAAAAACTTCCAACACTTCCTTGTGAATAGACATTATCTATTACAGACATTTCTGATGAAAAAAAGAACCTGTAGAAAAATCTCCACGAAGAAGCCAAAAATTAAAGCTGGGTTTTGAATGCCTGGGTCAAGTAGGGGAAGCTTCAGTTGGGAAAAGCATGGGCTGGAGAGAACAAGCGAGTTTACAGAAGGAAAGGAAAAATGTCCTCAGTCAAAATAGCAGCTTGCTGTTTGGACTGCTCTCCTCTCCATTTCATTCCTCTACTGTATTACTCTCTGGTGCTGCAGTTAAATATTCCAGGCTGGTATTTATCTGTAGCACTTCTCAATTAACAAGTAAATAGATAAATAAATTGATAAATAGATAAATTCAGGTTCGTTTCAATCAGCCAAAAATGTTAACTCTTATAAGAACCTGGAACTCTCTGGCTTGCTGCCTCCAAGGCCAGACCTCTTTATATCCCTAACCTATCCTTGGAAATAAGACTTTGGATAGTAGTAAAGATATGGTCAAAATGACAGTAAGTTTCTGTTACAGAACTGGGAGTTATCAACTCCAACATTTTTCCAAACCTAGTTATAACCTCACAGACAAAATTAAAGTTAATTTACTTGGTAGGATAGAAGTGCTCCTTGTTTATGAAATAGAGGGACACATGCTGAAGGACATAAATCTGTGGGATCTGTGGACATGGTAAGAGCAAAATGAGGACTCTCAAAAGCCATTGCCTTCCTTGGCATGACTTGGAAGAGCTAATCCTTCATAGGGGCCTCCGACTTCTCCTTTAAAATGTGTTGGAGAGATGTAATTGAAAATACTCTTGTCTGAAACAGTGATTCCACCTTAAGAGGCAGACTCCTCGGTCCTTGGCCTCTCTGACAACAGCTTATAAGAATGCAATTCCAGTCCAGAAGTTTCCTCTGACCTGTATTTCCTCAAAACCAAGAATGCAAATGCACACTTCAATAAAAACATGAGAGGGTGAGACCTTTTTCTTGTGGCAAACTGCAGCAAAACACTTCCTCCCTCCTCAACCTCCTTTCTACAATGTGTAATGAAGGCAGGAAGCATCTCTGTATTTGTGTTCCTAAGCAAGCCAACTGATCTACGCTCAAACGGTCTTCTGCGGCTGCTTACTTAGAACTACCCATCACAACCCTACACACTGATGCTGAGTACCTGTAGATTATAAACTCCTGTGAGCATACTGTCTCCCAGAATTGTGTTGTGAAATACTGGTATGAAAGTTATTACACAGAAACATACCATACCAATTACAAAATTCCCAGGAAAAACACCACTCACCTAAGCATTTGGGGCAACACTGTCCAGCAGGAATGTGACTGAGGTGCTGGGGACATGAGAGAATGGGGCAGACTTCTCGGATGCACTGTGTCCGGCCACCCTGAGGGAAAATAGCCTCAGTTACAAAGAAAAATAAAGCAAAATGTCAAGTAGATGTGTACAGACTGGTAACAAGCCTTGAAAAGTCTTAGCCAAAGCATTATCTGCCAACAGAAATCTCTGCTTACATCAGGTACGCAAGAAACCTACTGACTTTCAATGCTTTCAATATTGCTTGCACAGACCTTGGATTATTCATGTATTTTTCATTCTGTCAAGCAATGAATGTAGTAGTTGAAGAAACAGTGTCTTTCTCTGTTATTTCTTGGTGTAGATATGAGAAAGCCAGGGAGAATAAAATCATTATCCATGAACCTTTTCGGATGCTCAAAGAAGTTATTGAGCCATCTTTTATATTATTCTTCACCTCCTGTGCTGTGCCCTTCTAGGCTTGTCTGGAACAGGGATTAAGTGCTGAAGCAAGATGAGAGCAGGTGTTCTTCCATTATATCCATGACCTCAGAAACCAAATAAGCCAAAATCACTTAAGAAAGCACATTTTTGTTAGCCTCCAAGCCCAACTATGCGAAGCCAGAAGGTCTGCTTGCTTCAGAGAACTGAAATGCAAGAGGGTATATGACATAAGCAGCCTGGACTGGATATATCCTGGTGCATCAATGAATATCAGAAACAGAGAGAGGCAAAAAGCCCAGCACAGGTGAAAGCACAGAATATATGCCTAAGATTAATTCAGTCAGAACAGATCTTTGTTCTCATTCTGCCCTGTTGCCTGATTACTTCACCGTGCTTACAGAATACTGTGTTCAGATCTGGATTCTCTACCAACATGTGCTCCATACACTCATGCGAGGTCCAGGTTGTTACATGTTAAAAATCAGTATGCTTTTATCTCGGCAAGGGAAGTAAGTCCTTTTCATCTAACCACCCTGCCTTATTTATCATTCAGAGCTGCAGGCTCATCCTAACAATAAGCTTTGTGTTTCTGGATGCTGTGATGGAAGACTTATGAACAGCCTCTTCCCAGCTACATGCTGGATGCCTCTCGGGGCTCCCTGGGGAGAGATGGAAAAAGCTGTTCATTCTGAAGAGCTCTATGCCTGAAATGATGGTATGCATTTCCACTCCTAATGGTCTTAGTGAATCATGTAAAAGCTTTTACATACAGGCAGACCCCATATATACTATTATACAGAAAATAACATCCTGACTTTACCTCATTCCATAAGTTTTCAGGCATTGAAGTCTACTGGTCCCATGGGGCTACCAAAGCATCCTGAATGCATGTGGATAAGGACTACTCATAATTCTTTCACTGCGGCATGTGGGAACACAGAGTTTATTGTAGACTGAAATGACTGCTCTAAATTAAGGGTCAGACCAGAAACTTGACAAAACAAAATGAATTCTTCACTGATGTTCCTTATGATGCTTGGGGAATAGCTCTGTGAGAAGAGACACAGGTGCAGAATGAAAGAGAAATACCAAAGAAGGGCTCTTTGAAGCAGTGCTGTCATTTCTACCCAAGGAAAAATGCTAAGGGAAGACAAAGTTCAAACTTTGGTGACAATTCAGCACATGGGAAAGTTGGGCATGGAGACCTCGGCCACTCTGCTGACAGGATCAGGGATATGTCCGTGCAAGATAGAGCGATGGTCCTACACATGGTGAGCTCAGGTCCTTTCTTGCAACCTTGCTTATATACATAATACTCACCTATTCTATGTCTCTGTGGAACTGCTCTGGAGCCTTGCTTCTCTGAAGGATTGAAGCAAAGCTCAGGTTTAGCATATTACTGAGACATTGCCTTCACAGTTGTTGTATAAATATATTTTAACACAAAATGCCATGGATAATATGAACTATTTCTTCATTTCAGCCTTTTTGTTATAGCTCCTTTTTTATCTGATGTACCAGCCCCTCCTCTGCACAAAACCTAGTCCAGTTTCATCTCTCTCTTTACCCCTGCTTCCAGGGAGGGTAATGCTGCTTTTTAACACCAAACTCTACTCTAACTTTCTGCTGTCCCAGATAGGCTCTTTGGCTTGAATATCATGCCAGGTGCAAGTTTAAAACCAGGCTAAAACAGATCAACTTGTACCATTTAAAGTAAGAAAAATTCAACTTGCCCTACAGAGCTTAGAGAGATAACTCATTAGGCACTATAAGGAAACGGTAAAACCTACACAATATTTCTATTTTCTTAAAAGTCTCAGTCATCACAATTCAAAACTCACAAAGCAGTCAGAACATCAGCTTTCAAAGCAGCATTAGCTAGTGCTGCCAGTGCTTTCAATTGCATGAAATAGAGCCAGATAGATTAAGAAACAGTGCAACAAAAAGTTCAGTCAAAAAAATCGAGGGAAAAATAACTCCAGAGAGCAAAGACTGGCTCTAGATGGCCTATGCCAGGGTGGGAACTGCACAGTAAACACCGTGCCTCCTCTGCCTCCCAATTACAGCTACAGCTTTCAGCTCACATCTCCCTGTTAAGCATAACATCTCCCAGGCAGCCAGAATATTCCAGGTCTGAAGCAACACCTTCCAGTAAAGCAAAGACTGAAGTGGAAGCCAGCACAGACCAATAAAGTACAAATGACATCTTCCTGTGAGAAATACTATTCAAGAGCTAAGCAAATAAATACTTGAGCGATAGTTAACATGAAGCCTTAATCAGGGATGCTGCTGCAGCCCAAGTCCTCTGAAAGGAACAGGTTTTGTATGAAATCTACAGTCTACAATGAAAAGATTCATTTTTCACCTCAGAGACAAACAAAACCACTGAAACGCCTGCTGCCACCTCATACCTGAAAAACAAAGCTAGAGGCTCTCTGGCATCGGCTCAGAGGCTGGTGCGCATTGAGGTACTGTCTTGTCTCAGCAGCTTTCTCAAGAGACAGAAGAGAGGGGAAGATGAAATAGCATTTTCTAATTCTCCCATGAGAGATCCTTCTTTGAGAAAGCATGAAGCTATTCTAGCTACCCATTCATCCAATTCTGCTAAGTTCCTATCTTGACTGTGATACCTCATTGTTCAATAAGGACACAAGAAACTTGGCAGAGTTGAGAAACAAACCCATCCATGCTGTGGCTGACTTTGATGGAGCTGCTGGATGAATGACAGAGTATGTTTTTTGCGCAGGCTACCCCGTGCCTGGTGCACAGTATGTGTGCAGCCTCTGTGCTAGGAAGATGGAGAGGAAAATGTCTGCAGAAGAAACTGTCCAAGAACTCCCCAAAGGCTGGGAGCCAAGCCAAGAGTCTTGGGCTTCATCTACCATGAGGCAGAGAACAAAGATCAACAACAGCAGAGCTACCCTTGTTGTAGGCACGTTTTGAAAGCACTCCTGAAATCTCAGGACAGAGGTTTTCCATACTCCCAATTTGCTCGCTACTGATAACGAGCATGCCTAAGCTTAATAATGTCTTATATAAATATTATCTAATGTCAAAGGTTAACTCAGGATTATCAAGAACCGTGTTTTTTGAGGGACTCTCATTTTCCATTTCACTTTCAGGCTTTATTTCTGTGCTTTAGTGAAGCTATAAATCATCTAAAAAAGATTCCTCCCTAGTTTTGCCCCGTGTTCACCTTGTGCTTAAAAGACTCTGCTAATCCTCCAACAGAAGTAACATTTCCATCTATTTCACAGAGTATTTCATCTAAGTGCTGGCATTAGGATTCAGCTCACAGTGGATTAGAGGCATTTACTTTTAACTTTCATTCTAGAAGTGTGAAAGGTTTCATTTGCTACCAGTGAGGCTATCCTTATGAGGAAAAAAAAATATGTAGAAATATCAAAATCACATTTCTTTCAACTCCAGAATACATATTCCAGACATTAGAGCAAGGTCAGATGCACACTGTAGCTTCAGCAGGGGTTGCTGTAAGAACTAAGACAGATATTCAAGATTGTCTCCAAATACAAATAAAGATTTTATGCCAGCAGCATGAAAAATACCTTTGAAAGTTCAGCAGGGTCACTACTAAGCAAGTCTGCCCCGTGCCAGTGACAAAAGAAGACAAATAAATACACAGTGCAGGTGACTGCAGCCACCATGAGATTTTAAAGAGACATTACCATTTTTGTGACAGTAATGGCATAAAGGCAATGAATAGAAATCTGCTGATATAATGATAGACATTTTGTTTGAGATTCAGGTAGTGATGAGTTTTACCACTCTGGAAAATAAAAAGATTAAGGCATACAAGGATTCCTACTTCACTACACCACATTTGCTGATGCGTATAAGGCTTCCTATGTGAATTGGGTAGTGTATTTGCCTGCATACACTTGATGGTCACCAGGAGCTCTGCCTGACTTATTAACTACCGTGTGATAGTAAAGACTTTCACTACCTCCCAAACGTGTACTAAATACATAAAAAGGGTCAGCAGCATGTACTATGCAAACATTTTCAAAACTCCCCTGGAATCACACGCTTGTAAACCCATACCTTGATATTACAATGAGATGTACAGTCCCTGATGTGTCACGTAAGTCAACCTCATGCATGAAAGTGAGAGGATAGAGTATTTAAAGTGTGGTTTTAATCTTGAAATAAAATTGGTGTTCTCTCACAAACCAGATGAAAGACCTTCTGCACAAGAATGCCAGTGCCGTATGTGGGAGACACTCTGGCAGTAACTTCGCCCTTACACAGTATTTCAGGGTCCCTGAAATAGCCATGTCATGCATAATGAGAGCTTCCTGGAAGGGTCACTGCAGGGAGAAGGTTTTAGGAAATGCACAAATTAGCTAAACAGTTCTCAGCATAAAAGCAAACAGCACATCAATCAGTTCAGCAGACAGACAGACAGACAGACAAGCCAGAGCTTTCCGCATCCCTGCAGCCTCATCTATTGTCTAGACTAGGATTTTAAAAACGCCTCTTTAGAAAGCACTGGATAAAATTCAGAATAGGAAGATCTTCAGCTTCAGTTCAAAGCAGCAGGTATTTACACTTTCTTGTCTGTACTAAGTTTTTTAACTCTGGACCTAGATCTCAAACTCTATTTGCTGATATATCACTGCTATGGGAAGGCTTTAGAAAGTGGTCCTAGTGACAGTCTAAAGTGGTGTCCTATAAACTGCTCTGAAGACCTCACCTTCATTTTAACACCAGATCACACAGATTAGTGAGGATACAAATTATTGTCTTAAACGTCTTTAAAATTGCCTGAAGCTATACGGATTACAAGAAAGATTTTTATGAATAAGTTTCTAGACCAAACTCTAGGGCAAAGTAAAGGCACAATTCTCAAACGATCCTTTCTCTCCATCTGATGCAAAAGCATTCCTTGACACGACCATGAGAAGCCTAAAGAACTCCATCAATTTCTAGCAAGTAGAAGTTTGACTCTACCACCTCTCCCTCCATGTGCATCCTTATGATACAAGTGTACTACACCTTATGATACAGGTATACTGTTTGTGTCACCAACAACCTGCGTTAATAAGAAGGTTCTTTAGTTGTTTCCAAATACTGTAAATTCATGTCCCTGAGCTCCTAGTACATTGCAAGTGTGGTTGCAAAGTGTCACAGAGTCAGAACGTCTTGAGCAACCAAAAAGCCTCCCTCTTTTGGAAATTAATATGTATGTGGTTGTACCCAGCTAATGAGGAATTGACTAAAGTATCCATTAGTTAGTAATTTAGGGTAAGAAGAAGCCTCTAAATACTGTTATGCTTTCCCTCAAACAAATACCATGTGTACAAAGCAACTTGTGTCAGTGCCAAGCCAATCGATCTTGCCATCAATTGCACTTCTCAAGAGCCATATTCCCTAGGTTTGCTTAGATGAAGAAAAGAAGTTTTCTCCTTTCCAGAGGGAAGTGGTGGGCTGTGTTTGTTTGCTAGGTTCCTCCTAGAGAGTGAAGTTCACTGTTCTGGGGTATAGCACCCCACTTTGAAACCGGACTACTGGGGAGATGCTGGTCCTGGTTCTGTCAAGTTTTGAAACACTATTTGCCCTGACTCTCCAGTCGGAGAAGGTGAAGGATCAGGGTATTTACTCCCTTGGATGAAAGGGAACATTGTGGAAAATGAAACCTTCGGTTGCACAGTAGCCTTCTTTAAACATGCACAGGCAAGGACACCGCTCCTAAAATCTCACAGTTGCTTGAACTGCAGAAGAGCTCCTTGAGGAAGGTCACACAGCACTCTCCTCTCAACTGGGGGACACAATAGCCAGCACTTGGTCATATTTCTCCACTCTAATAGCGCTGTGCAGAAGTGTTGCTGGGATTATTCTGCATCTGGCTTCACAATCCAGCTGACATCAAACCACTCACTGACCCAACAGCTGAACAGCCAGCAGCCATCACCCCTCTAGGGCTTACACACTGAGCTCTTGGCTCCATTGGAATTGATGCTGTAAACAGCCGCCTTCACTTGGAAGCCTTGAAGAGTTTAATCATGGTGTGTACTTTCCCCCTTGCAGGCTGATTTCCTAAGGAAAAAAAGCTTATGCAGGCACAAACCAGGCACACCTGCAGCTTGTGAATCCCTGATCAGCTCCAGCCACAAATGATTGATCAAGGGACTCCTCTAAAAAAGATCTATAGAGATGAAAAGGCAAAAATTAAAATGACATTAAGATCTCAAGGACATTAAATTCCTACAGGTTTTGCCAAAACCAGATGGCTGCAGAGAGTGGAGAGCCCCCATTTTCTTCCCCAGAGGGTACACCAGAAAGCATCCCACAGTGTTAGGCAGCAGCTGGCTGTCCAGGCAGCATCTCCCACAACTCCTGCTTTTTGCCTGGTGCTCATGTCACAAAGATGCTGGAAGAAAGCTCAGATTATTGGAGTTAAGGCAGTTAAAGGAGCAAGGGCTACACATCTATAGAAACAGAGTTTCCTTATTTCTGCTGCTCCTGGAACAACAGCTCTATTTCTAGATTAGCAGGGGCAATGGGACACAAGACAAGTCTGTGCCCCATACCTATTGCATTATTCCCATGAGATGAAGCATTTTCTTCCTGTCTTTCCTGTTTCTTTTTCCCCGGTACCTACATGGATTTATGATACCTGTGTTCCAAACTGACCTTCAACTACCCTAAGTGCTGAACGCTTTCAGCTGGAGCCTACATACTTGTTCTTGCTTTGGGAGCTCTTATTTTATTGATCCTTCTCCTAGACAGTTCAACAACTCGGGCTTTTTCCAGGGGTAGATCTCTTTCTCTCAACAGATTTCTCCTGCAAGTAGAAATAATGTGTTGCACAAATTATTCTGTCTTTTATTAGGTACTTTTAAATGTCTCTAGTTATTTGCAGAAGGCAGAGCTTTCAACTCTGTAATGTAAGTGCCTATTCCTTCTTCTGCTAGTTGATAGTAAGTGAAAAATATCACTGCACCCCAAACACCTTTGTGGGCTGCTTAATTATCCCAGGCCCTATTCCTAGCAACAGAACATCACTTCTCAGATGTTTTCCCCAGTAAGAGAGTATCTAAACAGTTATCTTCATTTTCTCAGCTTTACCAACAGTGCTCAGTGCTCCACAGCAGGTTAGTTCTTGCTTTCAGCATGGAAATGACTGGCCAACATCTCAAATACAGCTTCTTTTCCTCTAGTTTCAATCCTTTCACATCACCTCCATCACTTGCTGCCATTTCACACCCTTATTAATCAAGCTCTCTTCCTTGCTGCATGTCTCACTAAATTGATTGCTGCCACACGGCCTTATATAGTCCATGCTGGGTAGAAGCATTCAGACTTCTGAAATTAAAACAAGCTCTTTATTAATAGAGAGCTACGTAACAGAGATGCTGCAACCACAGATAGCCCTGCATGTACCCTCTTGGTGTTTCCTATAAACCAGACACCCTTCTATAGGCTATGCTTCCCCTTCTAATCTCCCTGCCAGCTGCTGCACAGGGCACACACAAACAGTGCCAAGTCATCTTTCTGAATGCTGCTAGGGACAACAGCCATAGAGATCTAGTGTCATACAGCACTTACTATAGCGCAATGTCTTTCTACAATGCTGCATGTTAGAAGATATACAGCTGGTGGAAGAGGTGGATGCAAAGGCAGAATGTAGGCAAGGACTGCATCAGAGATCATACAAATCACTGGGAGTCTTTCCATTGACTGTCAGTCCATTTTGGATGACAGCATTTTGAACAAATGTCCTAAAGGTTGGACAGAGCAATGGTGAAAAATGGGCCAAGACAACCATGTAAGCAGGAATAGGCAGCCCCACACTGCAGAAAGGGGCAGAACTCTACACCACCTTGAGGGTAAAGATCAGCAGCTTCATGGAGAGAGCAGAAGGGAAGCAAAGACATTGGCAAGGAAACGATACTGGCATGCCACTGCAGGAGAGAGTTCAGCTATTCATAATTAATTGAGCTGTTACACCAGAGGTCTCCAGTGACTATGGAATCTTTGCTGTGAGCCACATGATTATTTATTTCTTATCTAAAATGAAGAGTTGCTATGAAAAATTGCAACAAAACATATTATGCTGGAAACTGTGGCCAGAAAAACTATTAAAAACCACTAACAAACTTCTTCGGCTTCTTCTAATTCATGTCTCATCCTAGATAATAAGAAAGTTAGGGTTAAATCCAAGGGACTTTCCTAACTCCAGTTATTAGAAGCAGAGCAGTAGCTCTGTAAAGCAGGTCCTGGCTTCTCGCAGCTACGACTTTTCCCCTAAATCAATTGGAGGCTGCTTTGTTTTCATTGGCATCAAGAACACATGAAGCACAGTCCAGTGGGTGTACAGTTGCGTATACACCACCAGTGCATTTGCATAACTTTTCAAAGTCCTAACACAATGCTTGCGAAATGATAATCACTGCCACAATGTATTTTTATAAATAGCACTTGCTTTTCATACGATAAACTTGCACAAAGGTTTTCCTTTTCCCCCCCCCCTTCTCCTTCTGCAGCTTTGTCATATTACTGTACTAGCTTTTCTTGCTATGTCCTAGAGTAAACAGTACTTCCATAAACCCCATGCTTTGTCAGCTATTGGCAACTACCTTCACCCCCACTTCAATTCCCACATTACAGCGCAGCCCTGGCCTCCCTTCTGAGAACAGCTTTTCCTTCTGAACAGCCCATTCGCAGAGATAAACAGTTATTAAATCCCTCCAGTGTCCCCAGCGTGTTTCTTGCATACGCAGAATACTAGTACCATTGTGGTCCTGAGAAAGGTGACAATTCTGACTCTCACTTCATCATCATTCTTTAATATACTTGGTCACGACAAGAAACTCTACAGATGTATCCTCACAGCTTTGCCTTAGAGCATTTCTTTTAAATAATTCGCCTTAAGTTATCTACAGTACTAAACTGCAAGACTCAAGTGAATTAAATCTTCAACTGCCCAACAAATTGTGACATCTGGCATTTCGATACAAAATAAAGGCTTTATTTTCAGCAGCGTGGATACACTCTTGTAGACAACATGAACTTCATTTCATGGCACGATTTGAGCTTCATTTTTTGAAGGTGCAAAGGCCATGAATGAAATAAACTGGGGCTGTTCTTGAATTTAGAAGGTACCTACGTACCTGAATTGGGAAAAGTTGCTACTAGGTCAAAACCTACCAGAATAGCCCACACCAAGTCACTGTTCCAGTCACAAGCAAAGAGAACAAGCCTTCAGTGGTTTAGTTCAAGGAGGTACTGGAGAGGTTGAGATTTAATCCTTCACCAGTTGTTTCCACATTTTATGGATGCCTTTGCCTGAAGGTTTGATGATAAAGCACACTGATATCTGTAGAACATCAGTGGTAAAATAAAGCATACTGTTGTAACAGTAGTAAGGAAACTACTTTTAGCTTTTTACAAGACCTTTACACATGCACATACCCTCCTTATATGTTATGCTGCACGTATACTGCTGAGGTAACCTCAGGAAATATAGGATTACATAGACACTACTTCCTTCATGCATCCATCAAAGGTTTTCATTAACAGGAGATCCTGTTTGTCCTAAGCACTTAGCAAAGAGAGTTAAAAATACACTTTAAAATGTTATACAGACTTCAGCAAGAGAAACTGCAAAACTGCAGCCCATTCAGAGGATTTCTTGGAAATGAAGTTTTAGGAAAACTAGGCTACCTTAATGAAACCAGTAGGTTATGAAACTCTTCCTACAGTGAAACAGTCACAGGGATACCTTCAGTCTACCTAAAGTAGTATAGGATTAGACTCACTGTAGGCCAACAGTACCTTTCTATAGTAACATCCCTAATACCGCAGTGCACAATTCCACTGCTTTGTACTACACCTAGAGCTGTCCCTCCCCAGAGATATGGCTTGGATTTACTCCAGGATAGGGCACACTCCGCCTTGTGATCAAGGGAAAGTAACACATTTTAGTCTTAAACACAAGCCTGAGCAAGGGGTGCTGAGGAATCTGCAGCTCTCCACGAATAGCCTTGGGAAACACTTTGATTAGGAATTACTTACAAGTCCCAGTTCCTCTACTGCTTCCTCCTTCCTCCAGGGGTAATGACTTACAGAAGCATCAGCAGCCAATTCTGACATTCCCCAGTCCTAGCAAGACTGATAGGGTAATCACAATTTCTCCCTCCCTTCTTAGCTTGCAAACCATCTGCACATGCATGGGGAGAGGATGGATGAAACCTTGAGGAGTCTGTTCCTCCTTCTGCATGGGCCATGTCACACACTCAGGTTTCCCCTGTCTATTCTTCCAAATATTTTCCAACGAAGTTCATATCCAGCTCCTGCTGTTAACTTATGGGTGGGATCCTGTTGCTAATTACTGGGTCCCCGTTGGCAGCAATGTATCTGAAATAGGCTGATGCCAGATCTATAAAGATCATAGGTTCCTCAGGGAAAGCTTAGGCATGACATAGGACCTACAGAAATACAGGTTTAACCATTTAGGCACCTATAACGTGCCAGGGCTGGCTGCATTTGGCCAGGCCAACTCTTTTGGCACCTGCTTAAAGTCCTGCTGCTGTTCCTGCTCTGGAACAGCAAAATTATGGCAAGCCAACCAGCTTGGCACTTACCTCCAGGCTAAGCTCACATCACATTCACAGACTGGATAGTCTTATATCTAAATTCTCTGTGAGGCCATATACATAGGCCATGTTCAGGCCACGGCACATGGCCAACTTCATTCAAAAATGATTGCCAGAGGGGCTGGAAATACTTGTGTCTACCTTTCCATTAACACCCTGCTAACCAAAGCACTTCAGAATAGAGGAACCACCTCATCCTCTTGATAAAGCAACACCACCAAGCAGCCAAAACAGAGAAGATCCATCTGAAACCTGCATTTCTCATTTCAGAAAATGCTTATATTAAGACTAAGAAAGGGGGTCACATACAAATTACAATGCATTCTTGTATTTGGCTTACTGCCTCATCGTCATTAGTAGTCACTAAGAGAGATAATAAGCAAAGAAAATTTGGTTGCGGTTGCAAGTGAAGGTCTCTCCTTCACTCTGTTAAGTCTTTGTATCTGTCTAATTGTGTAAAAATGCACTTCCAGTTATTAACCTTCTCTCTTATTGTGCTGGCCTTGCAGGGAGGTTTCTCTGATAATGCGAGAAAGTGTCATTTGAAATTACTCTAAAGCAGAGAATAGCTACACACTCCAGCCTACTATTGTAAGTTAACACTAATGGCAGCTATACCTTTCAAAATGATACAGTATTTTTTACTATTTAAATAACAGACCCATCATATAAAACAGCTGCCATGTTTATTTAGATAAGTGCTCCTCTGCTCTTATAAGTGGAGGCTGATGACAGACATGTTTTTAAGGCAAAAATATTAATCCTAGAAATGTCAGCATCTGCTTCTTTTCAGCCCAGCCTTACAGATTCACACATCATTTTTCATCCACAAGGAGAGTTGCTTTTTTCTTACAGAGAATCTAAGAACACGGGTGTAAATTACTGGTCCCAAAGCCTGACAGTTTTATTAGCATGTCACTGGTGCCACACGTTAGGTTTGATTAGACATAGAGTGTGGCTGGTTTCCACAGCCCGCTCCTTGCATGCTTAGTACAGTAACTGCTGTTCTCTAAATCAGAGAAACATAGAATCAGCTAGGTTGGAAAAGACCTTTGAAATAATCTTTGAAATAATCAAGTCCAACTTTTAAACATACATGGTATTGTTAGTAGATAGAGCAGAAGAAGCCATATGCCTTTCTCACTACATAAACACAAAGAATACCCCCTACATCTTCACCTTACGTCACAGAGGACCTCTGCGGTACTCACATTGCCTTCCAGAGAAATGCATGCCAAAAGAAAACATCACTTAAGGATAACTATGCACAAACAAACCATGAACAGATGTATGAACAAATAGCAATTAGTAGGTGGCTGCTAACCACCAGTAATTCAAGAAATCCATCTTCCAATTAGTAATCAGTTAGAGCAAATTAAGAGCTCTAAGAATGGACCACACTAGCTAAGAAGTCCCTCTGGGCAAAATCTGCGTAATATGTAGCCTGAGCCATCTCAGATCCAGTGACTACGCAAGACATCGCCAAAGCACTGATAATTCCATTATGCAAAACATTTCCAAAGCACATGACAAATTTACCACCAGAGACCCATACCTTCCTGGCACAACAGTGAGCAGCCAAGTGCGCTACTCAACGGCATAAAAATGCCTGCATTGAATAACCAAAAGCTGTCCTACCCCAAATGGTAGCTGTTCTCTACAGCCAGCTACACTTCAGACTATGCTCAGGCTATGACCCTAGCTGGTTTAGTGACAGTAAGACCTCTCCAGTGTGGCTGCATAGAAAGGTGCTGGCAAATCTCCTTATTTCAACAATTTGAGCTGGCCAGAGATGAGACATTGCTCTCGGCTTGCCTGCAGGACACCTCTTAGCATGCCGCTGTACCTAGGTAGTAGGTCCCAGATAAGGCAGACCATGAGCTGAGAACTTGAAGCTGCCCACATCCATTATAGGTGCTTGTACAAAACACTGTCACTAAATGGACTTCACAAAACTTTCTAATTTTTCCTTGAAATGGGGCAGTTAGGTCTTCTGTAAAACTAATGTACTGACATATGTACAAAGTGCTGCAGGCTTTAAGCACAAACAAAAAAGCCAAAACACCATGTTCTTGCCTGAGCAGCTTTATGATCTAAATAGGTAACACAAAGCCAAGGAGCAAATGGGGAGCAGCTTAACAAAACTGCAACTGTGACTGTCCTGTAAGCTTTGTGATTTTTTGTTTGCTTACATGCTTTCTGCAATTCATCCTGCCTTTGCTCCTTGGCAAAAACATATTTTTACAGATGGGGCTAAATATAGCAATGGATGATAGAAACAGAGGACTGAAGAAGGTTAAGTGTTGCCAAGTAAGCCTGCATGAGGTCTCTGCAATTCTGTGTCCAAGTTAAACTGATATTAGAATGGCCATTGCTAAGGGTTTTCAATTTTTCCCTTTTCTGTGGGTGACAAGCACTTCTACTATTGATTATGCTTAATAGTCCTGAACTCTTCATTTTTAGGATTAATTACACAATTAATTAAAAAAGAAAAGAAGTTATTTTGTATTTCGGGTGACATCAAGCTGGTGTTTTTTCAATAACACCAGGGAATTCTGATTGGCAACTCCACTTTTGTTTGTGGTCCAGAGGTTCTATAGGGACTTCATTGTGTGAGCACAACTATGCCAAATCCTGTACACCTTGAAGTCCTGGTTAAGATTTCCAAAACATCATATTTTGAGAAGATCCAACAAAAAGGTTATTTTTGACTTTGAGACTTCCATTTCTCAGAAGGCCTCTGTAAAAATCATGCAATAAGACTGGCCAGATGGTAATCTGCAAGTGCAAACTGACTTCCCCAGCACTAATTAGGACTTACGCAAGGGGAAAACCAACCCAAATCGACACAGAAATCTACGCTGCTTTTCAAGGAAGGAAAGCATACCAGACAGTTTCAGAGGATGGCCACCAAATTCCATGTGCCACCTGTTCTCCAGGTGATATTAGCAAGAGAGGTGTTCTCGGAGAGGCATAGGGCTCTTGATCTAGCAGAGGCATGACGCAGTTTATCCCTTAGACATAAACGAAATAGAAGCAGCAAAATAAGGATGAACAGAAATTCCTACCGGACCATCCCTAAACACACTGCCTACTTTTCCCATGTCATTTAAGAAAGTGAATGTACCAGAAGAAAGATAATTGTATTTTAAGTGAAGACACAGGAGAAAATGCATCACGCTCTAGATAACAACACTACAATTTGTGTGTGCGCGTGAGACCTTCCCCTCCAACTCACTTCTGTTTTAAACAATCTGGAGCAACCAAAATAAATGTAAAGAAAAAGAGATTATTCTGCAATATTGTCCTCCTCTGAGCCTTCCTCCCAAATGTGAAACACTTGCTTAGGAAGGTCTCCTCTTCAAAGCTAAATGAAATCTTCTCTGTATTATCCATTCCATCCGTAGCCCTCTCAAACTTTCTTAATTAAATTTACTGCTGGTTTCAAAGAGCTCTCCAAGTTGGCTCAAATCCCTTTAAATTGCATATCAGCATTAGCAACAGAAGATATATTACTACTCTCTCTTTTTCTTTTTCTCCCCCTCTTTCCAAGAGGAAGCAAGGAAGGATGATCAGTCACGTTATCACTGTGGAGTATCAGGCAACTACTGCGTCTGAGGCAAACTCTGGACTCCTTGTGTAATTTTTATACACACTACTAACTTGATAAATGCTATATTTGCTTCTTCTTTTTTTCCTGTGGCTTTTTCCCGTCCCCCCCTTTCTTTTTTTTCCTGGCAAATCCTAAAGGAATCAGTCCATTCCGTAATAATCTCATTAAGTCAAGACAGATCTGAATTATGTTTCTCTTTTCTTCCTTTTTTTTCCAACTTTACTGCAAAGTTCAAAAAACTTTAATTTTCAAAAGCACCATAACTCTTAGGTAGATACAATGGGCTCTGTATAAGTGAGACTGGGGGCAGGATATTTCCTAATGCAAGGAAGATCCAGGAGCTTTCCAGAGCAGTCAGGTAAGGTTTTACAGCCAAATTCACTCACAACATAAAGGAATGCCACCCTGTTAAAGGTAGTTTGAACTAGCAGGTCCGTATACCAAAGCTGAATTTGACACACGTTATTTTAAGGCATTCTTTTTCTGAAGTAATTATTCACTTTCAGAGTGAAAAATAAGGAAGGAAAAAACCTGTACAGATGTGAGACACTCATAAAGAGGGATTATTCTATATTGGATTAAATTCTTTGCAGACTGCACCATGCATTTGTCCCATTTGCAAATTCATTAAAAGAGGAAAGGCATTTCCCCCCTCCCCCAAGTGAAACGTTTTAATTACAATCAGAATTTCAGAGTACTATTAAAGTGACATATAATGAAACAGAAATCCAATATTTGTAGCTATTTTTGAATGCAGCAAAACAAAGAGAAAACTGTGCCTACCCTTTATGTTGAAGAGAATTACTAAAGCCCCTCTCCATCAAAAATCAGAACCAAGAGCACCATAAAATCAAGTTTCCATACTTTCAAAGCAACAATTCACTTGTGAAATTCCAAAAGAAACCCAGCCTTTTCCTGCTCCAAGCAGTGATGCTCAAAAAGAAATCTGCAACTTCCACTTCTCCATGTTTCTAATCCACAAAGACTGTTTGAAAACTAGTTCTTTCATATGGAGCTTCTCATCAGACAGAAGTGAAATAAATGGAACAGAAAGGATGGAAAACTTTATTCTCCAAACAATGTTTTTTTGGACTTGAAATTTAAAAATGAAAACAGTTGAATTGAGACACGCTGTTGGGAGTTTGTTGCGGAACAGCCTGTGTGGTACTTTGTTAGGAATTCATAGAATCACAGACTGGTTTGGGTTGGAAAGGACCTTAACATCATCTAAGATCTTAAAAACATCTTAACACCAACCCCCTGCCATGTTGCCCAAGGCTCTGTCTAACCTGGCCTTGAACACCGCCAAAGATAGAGCATTTATCACTTCCTTGGTCAACCTGTTCCAGTGCCTCACCACCCTCATGTAAACAACTTCTTCCTTACATCTAACTCCTCTCCGATTCATCCTTGCTGCTTTTCTCTTAGTTGAAAAGATAATTTCTAATGAACCCTTCCATTTCTCTGATCCCCACTGGAAATCCAAAGGCCATAAAGAACCTTCAGCACTGCAAACCTGAAAGGAAAAATGTTGCCTCCTACAGACACCTGAAAGCACAGCTTACAGAAACACAGCATCAAGGCAAAGCTCACACAGGTCACATATGCTGTAAAGAATATACATGAACGTAGGTAAAGAACAACCACCCAAGCAGGAACACAGGGCTGTGCTAGCCCCGCGTGGACACTTTAAACCTGAAATTCATCAAATGACAAAACTTCATCACCAACTGTGCTGTGATGCTCTCCTTTTCCCTCCCTCTGTATCTGAGCTTTTCTCTTCTCCTCCCCATCTTTGAGGACTTGTGTTTTCCAAGCTCTGCAAGCCAGCCCCAGACCAGTCCTCCCACCATCATGCCACACCAGACCTCTCTTTCCTTTCACTCTGATGCCTGTTTCCAGAAGCTGAATTAGGCAAGATGGCTAGACAGCTTCACACAAGTGGCTGAAATCTGTAGATTTAACTAGAAAAATGCTGATTTCTGCTGGGAACCTCCAAATGCCTATGGTGATGAACCAGAGTCTGGTAACCTTCTGCCCAATCTTTTCCAGAAGGCAGTTACCCACTCTGCTTGAGGAGAAGCTGAGCACAGGCAGGTTTGGATCATGCGTGACTCAGGTGGAGAATTCACAACATCAAACATTGCAAGAAAAACCAGCCCCTCCAAGGCCACATCACTTTCAAGTCCTCCACACTCAGCAGTGGGACAGTTTAGGGTTTCCAACCCAGGTTTGCTTTGAGTGCTGGAAGTAAGGAACAAACAAGAACCTAATTTTAATCTTTCAGAGGGGCTAAGAAACAGGGAACAGTTGGAGAAACCTTAAGTGATATTCATTACCTGAACAAGGCCTCCAGCAATTCAAGAACATAAGGCCTATAAAGACAGTTTAAAACATTCCTGACCAACACAAGAGAAGGGATATGTGTGAATAAGGGTGGCAGCAGTGACTCTAAGACCATCAGCTGATAGTTGCCTTCTTCGCATTGCCAACTGGAGGCTATCCCATAGTCAGAGGTTTGCTGAGAAGAGTTGCATGAGTTTCAGGCAAAGGCAGTCAGGTTATCTCAAGCCACCTCGATCAGCTGCTTGAGCTTACACAGCTGACTTTGCCTGAAGCCCATTTAGCAAGTACTTTCTGGCTCCCTTCCACTGGCAGAGCTCAGGAGGCAGGAACGTATGCAAGATGGGAATATTGAACATCTGGGGATGGTAATGTCTTAACCAGCACAGCTGCCGGCAAAGTGAACATCTGTCCGTTGCCCAGGTCTCCTTCTGCAAGGGAAAATGCTCTCTCCCACAGGCTCATATGCGGACAATACAAGTATCTACTTGCTTGCTGAGAAAGTACCTTGTCTGTGGTTAAGTTTGTCTCCAGGATAAAATAGCTCATGCAATGGTCTGTGTTGCCACAGTTAGATTGCTTTGGATATCAAAGCTAACTTAAGTACACTGCAGTGTCAAGCACACCTAACACTTTTATTGCAAGATCTACTGTAAATGGGCCAATGTAAAACAGAGGAAACAGCACCGAGGAGAATATTCTCTGTGACTTTCAGTATGACCAGTGTATGTTGGATAATAACAATGCGATTCCTTCAGACTACTTTCTTTCCTCAAGAACATGACACATGGTTCGGTTCTTCATGTTTAGACTTTTTTCCACCCAGTAATTAAATAAGTTGTCAAGCAGCTCTCCCATACTCAGGCAAAGCCATTGTTTATGAACTGTCTGGGGCCCACTGTGAAGCACAGTTGAAGATTTGGCAAGCCTCTTAGACCTGGCT
This sequence comes from Lathamus discolor, assembly GCF_037157495.1. Classification (NCBI taxonomy): domain Eukaryota; kingdom Metazoa; phylum Chordata; class Aves; order Psittaciformes; family Psittacidae; genus Lathamus; species Lathamus discolor. The sequence goes on from NC_088885.1 coordinate 14,088,558, forward strand.
GACAATGTCATGTACACCCCATCTGCACTGACCCATGCATCATGCAGAGGAAATGCTACCACAGAGGAAGGACATTTGTTAAGACACGGAGAATTCCAGATTTAGGGAATTCAGAGCCCCAGAACAGATATTAAGTCTCATGCCAATCCTGCTCCAGAATGCAAACCACGTTAGAGTGTTGCTATAGCAAGAGCAATGTCAAGCAGGAGAGAAGCGCTTACCACCCAGCATTTATCAGGAATCTTTCTGGTCTGGAAATATTGTGCTCTCATGCCTCCCAGGCACTGCTGGCTTCACCCAGCATGAAATCACCACTAACACTGCCTGCCTTTCACAGTAGTTTATTTCACTCCAAGGTGCAATCAATTCCTATTTTACTCCAACTCGCACATTCCTACTGGTGATGTCTTTAGGCTCTCCTATTCTCATGACATCAACAAGAGACTGTCTTGCTCTTACTAGCCAACAAAGTTTTCAAAGGACTGTGCCTGGAGAGGGAATTCCTGCCTGAGAACACAAGAAGCCACTTCTCTCTCTGGCTGCTTCACTACTACCTCCATCAAATCCTGTTCAGCTTCCCAAGCAAATGCACTTCTGCCTGCTCACCTCCTGCCCCGTCTCCAGCTCAGTACAGCATAGCTCAGGGCATCTCTCAATTCCCTTTCCACTATTGCAATTATCCAGAATCATGTGCTTGCTACCAACAAAGATAAACACATTTGTGCTTGTTTTGTTCCGTGCTTGGCTAAATACATCTCTGCTGCTGATCCTGACAGTTTATATTGCAGGAGGAGCAGCAAGGGAAAGAGTAACCATTCTTCTACCAAATCCTTCGTATAATAATTCATTATTCTACTACATTTCCCATGTTTTGAGAATTTTCCATGTTTTAGGGCAAGGTAAATAAATCCTGCAACTCACATGAGTGTTCTATTTTTGACAGTTCTCAAGGATATCAGATTAATGGACAACGTTCAGTATCATGAAAATACTGTGCAAGAAAAGGGAAAAGCCATGATCCCTGGGAAAAATGCATAGAGATTAAGTGTTTCAGCATGAAATGTGTTTTGCTGCTCTCCTGCTGGCTCTCTGCCTGCCTTCATGTGGGGAGAAAGGATAAGGTGTGAAGCCAGATCAAGCTTCCTCTTCTGTCTCCAACAGGACAAGCCACAACCAAGGAAAGAGCACTGCGAATAAGCCCTGCATACAAATGCTTTTCAGGAAAGCAGGACAGGCAATCCCAGTGGAAGCTGAGCTCATACTTCAGCTTAGCTGGCCACATGCCCATTTTCTCCAGAGAAGGTGTTACCAGTCCAGGGATATAGCTGTAGTTAAGTCATAAGGACCTTTCCCTACTTCCTAAAATTCTTCTTCATTAGGGCTATCACTAAAGAAACGTGAAAACATTTATTTCATTTTTAACAGCTACAAATCACGTGTTCCACCATCCACAGTGCAACACAAGAATATTCAGATACAGTTTTTAATCCTGTTCTTCTTGTAAGTGGCACATCTGCTGACGTTTCCTTTAACGTGAGGCAATGCTCTATTCACAGGATGCAAATTCCCAGAACTTGTCATGTTTGTCTAGGTTTCATTTGTAGCTCTTTAACGCTAGCCCAACATATGTATGTCACATTCTCTCTTTAAAACCATAAGTGCTTTTCAAAGCCTGCCATATGCCAGAGTTTTCTCAGTCATTGCTAGGCACTGGAAGACATTTCTTTGTCTTCTAGTATTTGGAATGTCACCTCCGTAAGTGACCCAAGGTGCTGCAGAGGCAAACACCACCATGCTCTGGGTACTCTGCAGCAGCTCATTGCACCGGCACTTACTGAGAGCATCCCATTATCACAGTTGAAAGATCCCTCACTGTACAATAAACATGTGCCACATCACTCAGAAGCAGCCTTATCATCAAGAAAAAACAAAGGTTAAGGAAGTGTGTTTACTTAAAAGCACAGGCTAGCAGTAGTGAAGATACAAAAAAGTAACTCAAATGCGTGACTAAGCTTTTAGTAAACAACATTGTTGCCCCAACATCTCAGACACCTTCCACTTCTAAATTAAGCCAGTCTCTCTCTGCATCCTGAAGACAGACTCTGTGGCTTCTGCTGCCTGAGATGGCACTGGCCTCCACCTCTCCAACTTCCACTGTGCCCTCTCAAGGACTTGAACAAAACTTGTAACACTTCTAACTACGTCCAAAGCTAAAACACCTTCAGCCCTCTGACTTCTCGTAACTCTGTGATGGGCTATAGGTAACACTGCAGGGATGAAGTCAATCTGGCCTACATCCCTGTAAGTGTTCAAGGCTCGGCCTTGCACAAAGGTAAGGGTTAGCAAGTTTAAAGTTGCAGCTTGAACTTGTCCCCTGTATGTTGACTTCAGTGGTGATACAAACACTGACAAGCTGGGAGTCTGCTGTGTGTGCAAAGGCATTTCAGAGCTCTTCATACATTGTGAGCTAATGGCTGGTGATTTCATTTGTCTTCATTCTGATAATAAATAACAACTCCAACTTAGCACTTGCAGCTGACTGGACTCCAAGTCAATACTGCCTTTTTTAACTCCCCAGTGGAGCACGACTGTTTAGATTTCCTTCCTATGTGTTCTCCCATCATTTTAATCAGGCTGAAACCCAAGAGCCGTGTATCAATGCCCATCATTCCAGTATTGCCAATTTTCATCAATCTCTATATGCAAAAGCTTATTTGAAAAACTTCACTGTCACCAGAAATCAAATCCAACCCAACATTTTATCCTGCTAACACGAGTTTCATTACCAGAGAAATGATTAAGGGGAGAGGTGAAACCAGAGAACAATAGCACTAGCAAAAGGCTTCACTCAAGCGAATATATACAAACACATACAGGGTAACACCACAGCTAGGAAGTCAGGTCAAGCACACAAAAAAAGAAAAGTGTCAAGTACTTTTAGGTTCTAGGGGTTACTGCAGCACTGGCCAGTATAAATATAATAACTGAAGAAAACATGCAAGCAGACTTGAATATACAGCTCACACTTAATAGAAATTATAACAAGATGCCTTTAATAAAGCGCCTTTGTCATTAAAAGATCACCTCTGCTCTGGAGCCAGGCTGAGAGAGCTGGGCTGGTTCAGCCTGGAGAAGAGAAGGCTCCTTAAGGGGAGATGTTAGAGGAGCTCCAGTGCCTGAAGGGGCTACAAGAAACCTGGAGAGGGGCTTTGGACAAGGGCCTGTAGGGACAGGACAAGGGGAATGGCTTTAACCTGACAGAGGGGAGACTGAGATGAGCTCTTAGGCAGAAGCTCTTCACTATGAGGGTGGTGAGACTTCTAACTACATCCAAAGCTAAAACACCTTCAGCCTTCTAAGTTCTTACAACTGTGTGATGGGCTCCAAGTAACACTGAAGGGACAAAGTCAACCTGGCCTTCATCCCTGGCAGTGTTCAAGGCCAGGTTGGACGGGGCTTGGAGCAACCTGCTCTAGTGGAGGGTGTCCCTGCCCGTGGCAGGGGGTTGGAACTGGGTGAGCTTTAAGGCTCCTTCCAATCCTCACCACTCTGTGATTCGGTGATTATATTTAAATTATGTTTTCCCTGCCTGCGGAAACACGGCTGCTGGAATCTCCGAACATGGCTCTTCTCAAACATCTGGTATTGCCTAGTTAACCACAGCTGGCCATTCCTCCGCTCGGGAAGTCTCTGAACGCGGGGTGCTGCTCCCGCCGCCGCCGCCGCCAGGTGGCGCAAGGAAACAACGCGGAGCGCCTGCTCGCCCTGGGGCCGCGCCCCGTGGCGCCACCTGGCGGAAGGGCGGAGGCACGCAGCACACGCAAAGAACACGGTGACACTCATAGCCACATAGAGGTACCCACGCACACGCTTTTTTCTCCATTTCACCGGGGATGTTCCATTAAAATAAACAAAAACATATTAAAAGGCCATCTTTCCCCTCTGATCATATTAATTTTTTTGCAATAGGCAAAAAAAAATCCATTTAGCCTAAGTTTTCCACTGGGCTTCCAAGCTGTTATGCAAGTTACGGTAAAGTTTGCCAGTATCTGCTCTTGAGTATCAAAACAGTAAGTTCTGAATGCAAGACTCAATCTACCCCTGTGTTAACATCCCTGAAATGAGCCCAATTAAACCAGGAAAGCACAGGTTGCATGGGACTACACGGAAAACAACTTTGTTTTTCCAAACTTAGAGATAACACAGAGCAATCTCCAAAGGCAGCAGCCTGCTGTTTTGACAGCACTCTAGCATGAGGTGATAAAATTAAGCAGTGGACATAATTAGTTCCTCATTTTTATTCCACCCAACCCAGCTCCTGTATTCCATTTTTACAAAGTTATCTCAGTTTTATCATAGAAAACCACATCTATTTTAATATTTGTAACCTTTTAAGTTCAGCATTGCTTAATTCAGATGAAAGGAGGTGACACCGAGTCTAAGGGAAACTGGGTTTCAAAGGGCTAGAACAAACTTCTCCCCTAGGGCCAGGGTTTCAAAGCCAGTGCTGTTAGGACTTTCTCACTCAAGCACGAGGTGATGGCATTCAGTACCGTCTTCTTTGGGGCCATTTAGATTTTGGAACAGAAAGCCAGAACTAAGAGCGCAATTATAAGCTTCTATGTTCGAAAATTCCCATACTATTTATTTTAATTGCTTTCCATTCTGCACTCAAATGTTGAAACACTGAGCCACAAAATATATATATAAACACTAGAAATTAAAAATAAAACCATATCTGTCAACGGACTGGAGAGAAAAATCGTGATAATATGGCACAGGGCTGACACATCCTCATTCTGCTGTGCCTGCTGTTGGAGGCAAATTGTCACCCTCCTACACGTTTTCAACATATTGATTCCGATTTATTAAACTGGTAATTTCACAACCTATTCCCGAAGACTAAATTTTATCCACATTACAGTGGGGAAAGGGGGAAGCAGAGTTTAGCACTTTTGACATTATACACTGCCCAGAGATAATGAATTAATTTTTAATTAATAATACTATATTGATATTTATTCTGCAGCTGAACCACAAATATGCCTGTTGCCTTTCTAGATACGAATATTTCAGGCTATTCTGACTCGGCATGTGTGGTATGCTATATTCTATTTTAGTTTTCCTTCCGTGGGCAAGTGTCATCCCTAGGAGAAACTCTTCCATCTGATAAAAGCTGATTATATGAATTTCAAATGAGATTTTAGACATTATTTTTATGATACTGACTTGCAGCTCCTGCCCCCAGTATGAGTGGTTTACTTCCCTTGCAAGAGCACAAATGCGGTATAAATCCTGCACATCGGAAATGATGAGCTCTTTCTTTGCCTTTGCTTTCATCTGCCCACTTGCAGGACACATCTTAGGTGTCCTTTCCCACTTTAATAATGCTAAGTATTTAGAAAACTGTAAGAGTTCACAGTGAAGGAAGAGATGAAGGAATTTGTGGGGAGCTGGAAATTGCAGCTTTTTATCTCTGTACCATCTGGATATCCCTGTTTTTTTACGGGCAAGCTGGCACCTTCCCTTGCTGTAGCAGCTCCAGGGTCCCACTGAGTTTCAGTCCCGCTTGCTCCCCTTACAGCACCATGCATTTTACATGTTGTTTTGCTACTGCATCAAGAAGGAAGAAATTATTTCCTCAGCATGGCTTGGCTTTCCCCCACTAAACCCTGTCACATCCTGAGAAGGGAATGCCCTCTCTGTTTGAAATCCATTGCCCTCCATGAGAAGTCAGACAAGGAAGTAAGTATTTATTATTATCAGAGTACACCAGGCTATTCACTAAAGTCTGAAGGGCAGTATCAGGGAACAAGCAAGATCCAAGTCTACTTTGCCACTTTCTGTAAGTTTGAAGAAAGTCTGAGATAAAGGATTTCCCAGAGATTGACAGCAATGTGAGGCAGCTGGATGAGATAGATACACAGAAATAGAAACACAGGCACTCATTATGAAAACTGCAAAAAGTACTTTTGGTCACTGGGTGTATTAATAGTATCCCTATTAGGCTCTCATTTGACTCAGAGAAGCACTGCAAAAACAGTCTCAGGGGAACAACAGCAAACCTGCTACAGAGCTTGACACTACTCCTGCTAATGCACAAGCATGTTTCTTCTCCCTCTGTCCCCCTCGGCCCTCAAATTAGCCTGTAACTTACTCCTCATTTTATATAATTGCTTGCTGTTACCTCTGCTGCGCTGAGCACTCAAGAAGCAAGAATGTGTCCTCCAAACACCATAAACACTAAATCTTTAAGCAATGCCCATTAGAACAGAGTAAAACCCCACAGCCCATACTTCAGGAGGCAGAGCTATTACTGCTGACCACGAGGAATGTAACAACACCACGGGGAAAGAAAATGCCTCCCTGGCTTGGTTTCCACCAGGTGTCAACTTTTATGAGTCCTATTCCCGTTTAGCTACTTTATAAAATGCTCACTGTCTTATAATCAGGTTCACAGACCAAAAAACAAAGCCATAGTAGCAGATGTGGTGCAAGTACTGCTGATAAGAAGTTTTACACGTGCATGTCAACTACAAAGAGCAGTGGATAGCAGAAGATACACTAAACACAGGATTTTCCCTCCCTGCATGGTTCCAGACATGTACATACCCATACTTGCTTAAGTGCAGCACCAAAAAACCTAGATGGGGGAGGAATGGTAGATTGCAGGAACCCTAGGGAATTAAGAAAACCTGACCTCAAAAGACAGAGAGCAGAGCAGCTCAGCTGGCTGCTGAAAGAATAAATAGTGCATCGGTAACTGAGATTACTAGGAAGAATCGCTGTTCAGCTGTATCCAGGAAAAGGAAAGCTACACTACAACGAGGAGAGGGAGCAGAGGACAGACTGAGTGCTGAAAGCACAGAATCCTCAGACTTCTTGGAAATAACCGTTATCCCATACATTGTCTCATTGTCAAGACTCTATTCAGCATGTGGAATATTTGGGTGGAAGGCAGAGGATGGTAAAAGGAACAAGAGTCCCCTCATTGCCATGCTTTCAGAGCTGAGGCCAGCTCTGTTTTTTCCTGTGAAGAAAGATACTATTGGCACAGGCACATTTGCTTCTGTCCTACTCTCAGAAAACTCCTGGTACTGTGCTCTGAAGAAAGAAAAGAAAAAATGGAAAAGAAGCCACACAAAGCATGTAACCTACTCAAATCCCTTCGGCCTCAGACACCTCAAGCATCAGATCTGAGTCTGCTGAAATCTGGACTTTGCATTTTCAATCGCGTTGGCTCTGATGCCCAAGTACGAGTGATAAAGAAATTTCCATTTCAATGATTTTAGCACAAAATATTGAGCAACACCACTGAACGCCAGTTAAAAAAGAAAAATACAAAATCCCTACATACATCTGTTTTCTGTAGAAAATCTCAAAGCTTCGTTACAAAGCTTCTGGCAGAGAGCTGAAAACTTCTTGGGCTTTCAATGAAGCTTGGGACTGTCAAGTTTAATGGTGTTCTAGTCATGTTTGGGACAGAACTTTAGGTACCATGGGAGCATGACTTCCTGGAAGAAAGCTAAGATGCACAGGCTTTGTCTATCACTAGAGCTGGAAAGCATTTTTAAGGACTAACCTTTCGTATTGAAGCACCTACAGTGGAAGCTGGGGCTGTACGACCCACTGCTGACCACAAACCCAAGTTGCCTGCAAGGATGTCTGCATCTTTCCTTGAGACTGACAGACCCACAGCAGAGTGCCAAAAGTGTTATGGCAGTTTGGCTCCTAGACACATTTTAGTTCTGACAGGTTAGAGGCACTATAAATAAATCACTGTCACATCTCAAAACACTTTCTGTTTTTCCTTTTCTGTTTCCTATGTCTGTTTTGACAGCCACTGAATTATTCTGCCTATTCTGCTCTCAGCCTAAGAGAATGAGTTGTATAAAAAAGTTACAGCCTGTCACAATCCTGAAAATAATTTCTTGGGCATCATTTTCTTCCCTTTTACTACCCAATGTGTTTGTTTTTCACCATTAAATAAGGCAACAACAGTAGTAAATATGTTCATGTTGATGAAATCCAAGGAGTTTTGACAAGCACTTTCTAAATGACTGGTTTGTTGTAAGAAATGTTCATTTATCACATATCCCAGCTGAAGAATAGTTCATAGATGGGGTTGGAAACTTGCTCCCCTATCCACACAAGCTGCATCCAGGGCAGAAAACAAAAGCAACAATGTAGGACGCAGTGGAAAGAGCAAGGAGAATATAGGCAAAATGGCAGCAAGTCAAGATGGAATTTGGCAATCACACTAGAGCTCAACAGCAATTCAAACTTAATGATCTCAAGTTTCACTGATCAATGAAAAACATGAAATATGAGCAAAGTCAACAGCAACAGCACAATTAACTACAAAAATACAGCACCCAAAGTGATACAGTGGTCAGACTTAAGAGAAAGAGGGGGAAACAAACCCCAAAGCCCCACATGTAACCATGTATCATCTCCAATCCTTAATTACTTTCTCTTTTGAAAATCAGAGAGGAAACCAAGTAGGTGTTAGGCAGTTAATTAAGCTCTCTTGTGTTAATTCATTTAGGAGGACTGTGCAGACTAAAGTATCTTGTCTCAGGACACAGAGAGCTGTGTGCAAGTTTACAACCATTAGCTATTGTTACCCGCTAACAACCTCCAAGTCTGTGACATCCAAGTTTATTTAAACTGAAAGGGTGACAAACATGAAAGCCAAGCATTCCTGCTCTTCTCAGCCTCTCCTTCATTGTAATACCAGCCAGAAGGTTCTTGGACTCTCCATAAAATGTTTGGCAAACAAAGGCCCTGTTAATTGACAAGCTATTGCTTTTACTGCTTCCTACCACAACTTGTGGGAATCTTTTAGACCTGAATCAATTCTGCACACAAGCGTTCCCACGAGATACCACCCGCATTCCCATTTGAAGCCACTTACAACAACTGCTACAGCCATCTCACATAAAACCTGTGTCTTTGCTGGGCACTTCTACAACCACATGCAACCCTTTCATCCCCTGCTGGTCAGCAGGCTCTTTTGTTTGTTTGTTTGCTCAGTTTAACCAGTTTCTTTGGTTTTCTGCCATCTTACTGCTTTGCTTTCTCTCAAAGATAGTTCTTGCCTTTGCAAGGAGTGAGTTAGAGCATAGATGCCTGCAGTCTTCATTGCAGCCCAATGCCAGAAAAAAAGAGTCCCCTCACTAGAGGCTGCCTGTTAACAGCTCTCCTGTACTGTTAAAGCTCTGTGTACTTAATTCTTCCTAGTCAGTAAGAAGAATCAATCCCAGCCTCTTAATTAGGAACAGTTTAACAAGACAAGGGACAGACACCTGACAGCACAAGCTCTCTCCCTTTGCTCTCAAGAACAGCAGCAACCTACACTCGAGGTATAAGCTTTTAAAAGTGATCAACCTGCATTATTTCTTTTCTTTATATAGTTTAGGAGTGCAAAATCCATCCTGCTCTGTGCATTCCTTTCCTTTGAATGATAAAAAGCCCTGGATGCCTTTTCTCTGTACTGCAAGAGGTTGTTCTTTCAGTGCTGCTAATCAGCATATACTCAGGCCCTTCAGGTACCCAGAAGTTTTAAGTCTTTCATGGCTTCTAGTATCACTTAATTCATTAATCATCACAATACCATTTCAGATCATCAGACTGGAAAGACAGTTCTCTGTCTGAATAAGAACCTTATAAAGGCAGAGCTCCTTCCTCCAGTTTATCAGCATTTCCACACTCCTTTCCCAGCAGGAAAAATTCCCCACAGAAATCTGCCAAATCACTTTTATCTCTCTTCACATTCTTCTGCTACACTCTCCTCTTGGCAATGGGAGCAAATGTCCTTATGATATAAAGCACAATGGGCACTCATCTTTGACTGGTGATCATAGATGCCATCTCAAAAATAGTAACAACTGGGTAGTGTGCCTATGTGAAACAATGGAGAAGGAAGAAGAACAGCTGGAGGTACAGCACAGCTATGGGAGCACAGATCATGCTAAAGCATGGAAGGTCAATTTGAACTGAATCCTGAAGGGTAGGATTCAGTTCAATGAAGAACTGAACTGAAGAGAGAGAGCTAAAGGCTCAGAGGAAGGAAGGGCTATGAGAAAGATGCTGCCTGTTCTGGGCAATCATTAAAGAATCATCTGCATCCTCAGGAAGCTGCTCAGTATCTCTACTCCCCTGGAAATGTGCCCAAACTGGGCACAGTCTCTTGCTGCACAGAATGGTCCCTTCAACCCTTACCAAAATTAAAAGCATCATGAAGGGAGCTGGGAACACCCTCAGATTAGGTGATCTGGGAAGCTCTGCAGGTAGATGTAGGACTGAAGAACTAGAGGAAGGAAATGAGACCTTGCCACAGAAAGATGTTTTCTAAAGTCTGAGATTTGAAGTGCTTATGAATAAAAATCATTCACACTGAACAACTACACTGAGTTACGGCCACATGCGTTGCTATCCCAGGGTTTACCTGTATTTCAGAAACATTGCGATTAATTTTATTTTTAACTTTACTCCAAGAGTTTTGTTAAAATTATTGAACGTTTTCTCAAAGACACATTTTTGGAGAAAATTTTTGCATTTTTGAGAGAAATCAAAAGAAAGATTAAAAACAGTGATGCATGTTAATGCCACATTGTTTTTCTCGCTGAAGTTCGGCACATAGCCAGTCCTTGCTCTGCCATACCTACCTGCACAGCCATACATCTCCACATACCTGGAAGATTGTGGTTTTATTAGACTAGTCAGAAAAACAAACTTTCTGGCCTTGCAAAACATCTGCAGGCTTAAGGTGGGGGGTGCCCAGACAGATACATTGAGCAAACCTGTGCTGCCCATTTCTGAACATCTACTGCTCCCCATTTGCAGCTGCCCGTAAGCCAATCACTTCTACTTGTCACTAACATCAAGAAAGTGAACAGCCCTCCTACCAAAAGACTAGCTCTTTGCTTTTCTACCCCTGACTTACAACTCTGTCACCATTTCTTAGCCCCTGAAGTAGGGGCAGACAGCATCTGCTGGAGTTTGGAGCTGACTCACAGCAGCTGGAGTGCATGGAAATTTGGGAAGATCAGCATTTGGCACTGCACTGAGGACAGAAATCTGAACTTGGACACAGCTTCTGCTACCAGGCTTCACTGAGGATACATTTAATTGCATGTTCCCCTGAGTTTACCAGTAAACTGGAGTACATCCCCTGCAGTCCACTGAGATGGCAATGTATTTCAGCAGCTCCAAATACCTGTTAAAGTCAAGCCTTTACAGCTGTATCAGGGTGCTTGATCACCCAGCTGGCTGCAACGGCAGGATCCATCTCAGCTATCTTCAGCCATCTCAGGGATCAGGGAGCCGGGAAGGCTCCCCCAGTAGTTCGTGGAGGAAGATAGGCATCTGCAGGGAGTAATCCATCCCACCTCTCTCTTTCTGCTAAGAGAAGCCCAGATAAGGAGATCAGAGCAGACACATTACTTCTGTATGGCTGGAGTTAGACAAGATGAATTCCACCCTCTGTGTCCAAAGCACTAACATATGTAGTTTCTCATTACTTATCACAGTTGCAACGCCTGTTACTCATTGATTTAGAAAGAGATTTTCTTGGTGCCATTTCCTTTTCTTTGTGCAAAACTTTCATTATGCAGTTTTTGCACCCTAGCACTCAGGAACATAAGTGACAAGACATTTCCTGTACAGACCCACAAGTACACCTGCAGACCAGGAGCTCTGCGCATCTTGAGTCCCTCTGAGCCTGCCTGAGCAACAGTGTAAAACCCCCAGTGATGCAAAGGAGATCAAGCAGAGGCTGTTTTTAAATTGGCTCTCCAAGGGCCCCAAATTCCCATGCTTTGCTTCAGGTAGTTTGGGTTTCACTTGCTTCGAATCGTTTTGGAATAGCACCTAAGAGGCCAGCATTGCTTCTGTGAAACAATGCCGCTTGGGGACCAAACATCTATAACCATGCTGCCAACAGTCGTCCCTGAAACGTGCCTCATAAAATTATCTCAGTTGGAAGGGACCTTAAAGCTCAGCCAGTTCCAGCCCCCTGCCACAGGCAGGGACACCTTCCACTAGAGCAGGTTGCTCCAAGCCCCATCCAACCTGGCCTTGAACACTGCCAGGGATGAGGCAGCCACAGCTTCTATGGGCATCCTGTTCCACTGCCTCATAGATGCAGTATTTCATCTGCAAAGGTATACTTGAACATGTTGATTTTTCTGCCTCTCTGCAGGGCAGGCAGACAGTGCAACCCTTCCTGCTTGCAGCCCTTGGCCATCCCAGCAATGCCATAATCCAGTAATCCAGCCTCCAACTGTTTCCAAGCAGGGGTGTGGAGGAAGACAGGTCCTGGGCTGTGGCATCTCCATAGTGCTGCATACTCCCAGCATGGTGGTACCTCGTACCATCGCATGCCTCGCATGCCAAAACATGCAGCGCCCACGGTCTGGGTAACAAGGGTGTGAGTCAGATGGGGCTAGTTATGAGTTTGGATTCTACCATTCAGAGATAAGCTTCTCCATGGTTACCAGTCTCATGCAAGGTCACTCTCCTGCCAAACCCCCTCTCCTCCCCTCCTCCCTGTCTCCCTCTCCTTCCACCTCCACTATTTATTTTTTTTCCCAAACACACTACATCAAAAGAGAAAATGAAAACATTTAAGATAATCACAGTCTGGCTATTTTAATGCAGGCGGTAGGAAAGGGAACATGTAAGCCAAGTGCTTTCACTGTGCAAGCAGAAACACACTCTCAACCTCATAAAAGTGGTATCTGAGAAATAACACTTGATTAAAGCGGCCAGTCCTTCACTTAAGTAGGTGCTTATGGTAGGGAAAATATCCAAGGTTTCTCTAGAACAGGCTGCTGGCCTATCACGGAAAGCAAGGAACAGGCCAGGCAGATGAATTACTGTGATACAGCTGGTTTCAGCTGGGCTACAAGGAGATCCCTATTATCCCGTCCACCTTTCTTACACAAATGCCTCTCCCCAGAGAACCCAAGTCATTAAAAGCCAGCTCATTTGCCCCTGACAGGCAATATGCATTGAGTGAGAGGTGATACATTTTCATATTCAGCAAGAAATCCCAGTCGCCCCAAGGAGCCGCTAGCTCCAGAGAGCGGTAATGGAATACGAGGGCTTTCATCTCTGCCTTGCTGCCACAAGCATGGCCTGGCTCAGTAGCAACCCAAAACTTGTTAGCTAATGGGTTGTTTCAGTGACCTCCATGAAATGAGTTTAGTGGGTTTGGGCTGGTTTTCAGTAGACATTAACTACAACCACAAGTGGTGTTAAACAGAAACTGTATTAACTGGTTGAGTGCATGGCAGGTAAGGACCAAGTGAAGCACCCATGTGTAGCCATGTCATTGCTCTCCCTACCCTTTGGGGCCATGCATGATAAAACAACAACAAAAAAACACCTTATCAACCATTTCACATACTTTAGGAGCTCAATAGTATCTAGTAGGCACTGCTCCGAGTTGGAAATACCACAAACTTGAACTACCAAAGAGCTTTCCAAAGACTGTGCCCTGCAGCTCAGCCTTGCTGAAATGTGCTTTAAAGTGCATTCTGCAATTGTAAAATTCCCTTTTTGTAAGTAATTCTCATTTTAATACATTTAGTGAATGGGGAACAATGCTACATCTCTCCAGGAAAACAAACCACCGCCATCCCTCTTTACTTTTTTCCTGTTCAATGCAGCCTGCAGCCTCAGGCTGAGCTACGCCTGGGACAACGATGGCCTATGGAGTCCAGAATAATGCACCATTAGAAAAGCTTGCTCCCAGGTAAAAAGCAGAATTCACCCTTAAGTGAAAGTGGCTTGAATCCTTACACCACTCCTCCAACATACCTTGGCAGTAATACATGCCAGGCCACTTCCTCTGCCGCACTTCCACAAAAGACTCACTAAATAGTTACAATCTGAAATCCCAGAAGAAACCTGCAGTGAGGAGCTACCTTTCATCTGTTACAGCCTGCACAAGTTGCAGCACATCACACACAAGCCTGTTCACATCACATCGCATGGCTAGATATGTATCTCTAAATAAGACATCCACCAGCTGCTTAGATAAGAGATTAACTGGAGACCCATTCCCAAAAGGGAATGGATGTAAAGCAGGCAGCAAGCTGCTATCACAGCCCTGAGGATGCTCCTGTTATTTGCTTTGCATTTAAATTGCACAGGAATTCCCAAATTCCGAAGGAAAAGGGTGAGAGGGTAAAAAAAGGCACTGCAGAGAGAGCCAAGGCAGGACAGGTATGGCTTATGCACAGATGCTATTTCTTTTGTTGTCAGTAACATTCAGCATTAGAGATGGACATTTTATACAGGTGTCATGAACATCCAAACCCATCATGCCTTCTGTTTCAGAAGGGGTCATTAGGCCTCTACCCGATACTTTAAATGTCTCACTATCAGTAGCTTATGTGTCTCCTTCTTTAACATAGCTGACACTGGTAACTGTCAGACAGACCCTCAGGTCTGACCCTGTGTTCCTACATTTCTTTATATCGCTCTGCCCAAATATCTCCCACCTCCCATGTTCTTTTTGGCACCGTTACTTTTGTTATTTAGGGAGCAAAGAAAAGTTGATAAAGGAGATATTGGCACACCAACATCTGGGCAATAGGCAGTATCTGTGCAGCGCTTACGGAAGAGCGAAGCACAGCCTGAAAATACTCAAGCATGTCTCTGCAGACTTCTCAACCATTCAAACCTGTCTTCCCTTGAGGAACATGACTAAGGAAAGCTACTGCTTTATAGCTGAAGCTGAAGTGAGTGGAGGACTAACCAAGTACAGAGGGAGCAACTTTCGTCAGCCTGGGACTGAACTGAAGCCCAAGGCATATAATATCACTGTGATGGCATATTTTCATTATTACGGGATTAAAGCTTAATAAATAAATAAATAAAAACCCACACCAAAGGAACAACAAAACACAATTACCTGAGCAGCCCAATTCTCCACAACAGTAGTGATGATTTAGTGTAAATTAATTTTGCACATCACCAGGTATTTTTCCCCATAAGAGTCCGAGTTCTCTGCAGCAGCTTCATGACAAGTGTGTATGTGTGTCTACGTACAAATACATACTAATTTTTGAGTTCTATCCTTCTCCCTTTGTTATTTTATTTTCATGAGGCAGGAGAGCTGTGCCTGGTACTGACAAAACTCTTGGTATGCTACTGAAATGTAAATTCCACAGCCTCGCATTTTCTGCTGATAACCAGCTCATCAATTGCAACAAAAGCAGTGATTTGAACTTTGCATTTTAGTGGTCTCACTGATCACACCAAGGAAGTCAAAGTTATCTGCCCCAACTCATATAGCGTTATCTTTTAAACTTAATGGAAGTGAAAGAGAAGCCTGCGTTCATTACCCAAAGGATGCAATTATTACTTCCTCTCTATATTATTGCTAGTCAAGAATAAATTCCAGGATATGACCTTTTCATTAAGCATTAAGCCAAAATCCACCTGGGACAGCCTAAGGAGGCTGCCCTTATCCTTTCACTCAGTAATTCAGAGCAAAGGCCCTTGCCATATACAGCTGAAAGGAATCCTTGCAAAAGATCCTTCCAAGGAAACAGTTAATAAATGTTGATCGATAGATGAAGCCCAAAAAGCTTTCTGTCTCTTCCTGCATGATCCCACTACAAAAAAAAAAACATCACTAATTTAACATGTTGAGCCTCTTCCAAATACCATGCTTTGTGTACAGTGTAAGTTCATAAAAAAGATGATAAATTCAGAATATGAGTGATAGAATGTATTAGTACAGTGAAGTCTTTAACAGAAAACTGAACTCTAGGAGAAGAATGCATAGTAGTGTTGAATTCCTTATATTTTTTGCTTTGTTATGGCAATAATAATGTGCCTTTTGAAGTTCATACAGGTAGATACAGTGCCAAAAGGCAAATACTTACAATACAAGAGCACTTGGTACATTTATTTCCTTCAGGCCTAAATTCTTCTCCTTCATTGTAAAGTCTCCCTTCAAATATACAACCTGGAAAATAGCATTTGGGTAAGTTTAGCTCAGGACAGCACACTGCCTTTTCTCTGTAACAATACTCTATAACCCCACCATAGGACAATATGAAAAGTAAATCATACCATCCTCTCTGATACAAATACTTCAGAAGCCTTTACAAAGGCTTTGAGAACCCCCAGATATCTTCTGGGGAAAACAACACATCCTTCTACAGCAGACAAATTTGCACCAATGAAGTCGAGACTAAGTCAGGTCTTCCATTGAAAGTGGCTTTAAAACACTTTTCCAAGTTGTTTGTCTTTTACTACTGGTTCTTACCTCCAAGCTTGTATGTTGGCAGAAATTATAACTGATTAGAATATAATAAACCCATTGTTATCACAAGCAGAGCAGTGCTTACCTACAAAGCCTCTAATTAGCCTATAGGTAGCAATTAGCCTCACAAAGGTAGTCTTCTTTTTCAGGATTACTCTTATATTTTTCCCTCCTAACACAACCCCAGCCATCAGCCAGGAAAATCCAATTGACAGACCCTCTGAAAAATGACATAAATATACCTGTGGATATTGACACAAGCTATTGCCTATGCAATAGTCTGCCTGTGCTGCACTAAAAGATATTAAGCCTGGTCTGTCATTTAATGGATTGCAAGCCATTGGCCTCCATTTTTGTCAAGTATAATGGAGAACTTAGAGGCAGTCTCCCAGATAATGATGCTTATCATTAGAAATACAATTGTACATGTGGAACAGCATCTCCCTATGAAATCTCACCTGGACACACAGGACAACACATTCCTATGAGTTTGGTAGGATTTTTGCAAGGGACAACACACTGTACCTCCGACTCTACTATCACTCCTTCCTGAAAAAGAAGCAGATCAGACATGTTCACTGTTTGCATTGAGGTTGCTTTAACAAGCAAAAATCCACTACTACTAGTGGTACATTTAAAGCCCAGCACATGCCACAAAGAACTGAATTTCAAAACCTCTTTTCTTTCTGTACCTGCTGCCTTGTATCAGGAATTCAGGTTAATCCACAGTCAAAAGATCCACTTGAGTCTCTCTGACTCCAGTCACAGGATTTGCCTTAAAATGCATCAGGTAAGAAACTAAGCACCTTCTTAGGAAAAGGAATCCCGCTTTATCAGGAATCCTCAAGCTCAATAATCTGCCATGCAGCTCGGGTGAACATAGGCCAAACACAAGGCATTCTCGTCCCTCTCCCCTTGGAGTTAAAAAGACCTAGAAAGCAGATAAAAGCATCTTGCTCTGTAGAGGGGAGACGCTTATCTTTGATGCTTTGCCTGATAAGTATTAGCAAATTAACATTTCCTGTACTCCTTGCTGGAGAAGTCAAGAGTCCTCCTGAACAAATCTGGGTGTGAGGATCTGTGTACAAAAGGCTGCTATTTTCTTGTTTTGCAGTTGAAGCCAAAGGAACTGTGTGGATCAAGGGTAAACACCATCACCCAGTTTTGCTTTTAGGTGCTGAAACACGCTATAAAGAATTGCTCATTTCATGTAGTTAGTAGTTGTAAGAGTATCTGAGTTCACACTGTATCTTTTCATTATGTGCAAGAATACAGAATACAGCTGCTCTAACTTCATCCTTCTCAGTGTATGCCTCTTTAAAAACACAGGTGTGTTTCATAGAGAGAAGCATCACAGAAAAACAGAAACATCTTGAAACTCTCTTCTCCTGTTTGTAGAAGAGCTTCATACTCATTCCTTTCTCCTCTTTCCAACAGCTGCAATTCTTAGTAGCTGCCTTGAGTGTTACTATTAAAACCAGATCAAATTGTCAGCAAAAAATACCAGACCTATTCACAGACAGAAACTAAAATTTCCTACATGCTTCCTTGTTTTGTGCTGGAAAATGGACAATCTTGCAAATGCCATGGTAGCAGATAGACAAGCTACCAAATACACTACTGGGTAGTAGTATTTCCCAGTGCAGGAGCTCAGGAAAAGAAGATTCTGTTGTGGGCTTCTCTTAAAAGAACATCCCAGGTAAAACCCATAAACACAAAAGTGTCTGCTTAGTGAAATACTACTTAGTAAAATCATTTGTATCTCACAAAAGGCTTAGCATGCTGAGAAAAAGAGGACTTATTTCAATATCAAGACAGCAGGATATGGCATGGCTGTGTCCCTCTCCTTCAGCAGTGTTTTGGTATTGTGATACTCAAGTCACATAAAATCTATCCTTCTGAATGTTCGGTAATAGCTAGCTGCATCTGAGTGGATTTAAACTACTTTAAACGCAAAGTCCATATCGTGCTCTGGGAATAAAATATTTCAGGTTACTTGAAGCAGATAAAAAAAAGGCTCAGAATTTCATGGGAAAAGCTCACAACTCCATTAGCACGATGCTGATGACATCCTTACCTGGCACTGGTATGTAACACAGGGATTGCTGCGGTGGTGCCATTTCATAGAGCTGTTGTATGTATTTCCTCCAAAACTGCAATCTAGAGGAAGACACAGAAGCACATCAGTTCAGCTGAACACAATGATGTCATGGGAGGCTGCTGCTGAGAATCACAGAGCAGCATCCTAAATGCAACCCATCCTCTCTCCTGAGTGAACAGAAGAGGTAGAGCTTAGAGCTGGGACTGACAAGAAGGGCCACGTCCTGGGAGGGCTGGCACTGGCAGCACCACCACCATCTGCTCTGATGCTTGACTTGCCAAACTCCTTACTATGACTATTCAAGGCGAAGGAAAATTAATTACAATTTACCCAAAAATGGTGTTTATTCTGCAGCCCATTCAGGAGCTCCTCTGCCACTCGTAGTGGAGGGGGGAGAGGAAGGAGAGAGGGCAAGAGAAGAGCTGGAAACACACAGCATCCCATCCTGGCCATGCTATCCTCATCCGTTAACCAAACACCCTGGGAAGAGCTTTTCAGCCAGGGCAGCTCAGCATGGACAAACTGACATTATACCTTTATACCTTTATACCTCCTTTATACCTCCTTTATACCTTTTCACTTCCTTGACAGAAGGGATCAACATCCACACCAACTAAAAGGCATCAAGCTCTTCTGTGTGGGAAGTGGATCTCTGAGTGGGGCCATTTCAGAGTCCCACAGGGTTTGGGGCTTGACATGTCTTTCTGTGTTACATGACAACTTTGTTAACAGAAAATAGGTTGGCTTGCCTGGGGACAGGCTCAGCACACACTTTTTTGTGCAAAATGAAGCCTCATTGAGCCATTTGTTCAAAATAAAATAAACATTACTTTCCACACTTTTATTACATGTTCCTATTAGCTTCCCTTCCCACTCTTGCACTCTTTTCTGGTATTCTGCATAAAGGGAAACCCAAAAAGGAACACAAGAATAAAAGAGCTCAACAGAAAAGCACAACTAGAAAAGACATACTGACTGGAATAAATATTTGTTTCAAAACAGCTTACGAATGTAAAATTGTTTCAATTAAAAATTAATTCTTTGGAGACAGAAAGTGTTTCTGAAATAAATACAGAAATAAATAAATACAATTAGAAGCAACACATATGCTGTTCTCTGCAGGAAAAATGCCCATTTTCCATTTACTCTCCAAAGGCTTTTTCCTAGTCTATTTTATCCAAAATGAGCTTGATCAAAAAGACTGTGAAACAAAGAGGAGTCTTGCCAGAGACTTTGAAACACAGACTTCTACAGAGACCCACCAAGCACAAAACTACAGTCAGTCTGGTGATGCCCACAGCACCATCCTCTTCCTACATGCCACCTCAGCAGCTACTCTATGTCATTCTGTTCTGTGTAGGGTGCACTGACCTGAACTGCTCTGGGCTTCATTTTATGCCCTTCTGAAAACTAAGGCAAGTTATCAGGAAAAGAACTGTAAACATATAAAATATATTATAAAATATACATTTTATATTTATATTTTTAATTTATCTTTTTGATTTATTAAATATTTATACTTTATAAATATGAATATTTATATTTTAATATAAATTAACGTTTTAATCTATATTTTAAATTTTAATTTATATTTTAACACATATATAATAGATTATAAAATAACATCAGCAAACCTGTGGAAGAAAACTTGAGGGTCACAGTTCTGAGCTGCTGAGGAACTGAAAACCCCCACAAAATCGTTTTGAATTCAACACAAAATTTAAAGGAAACCTAGTTTATAAAGATCAATTTCAAACGTGTTAACTGGCTCCAGTTAAGATCTTAAACAACAGAAGACTTGTACTTCAGGATTTGCAGTATTCAGATGTTTTTTCCAGGCTAAAAACAAAGCAACACAAGAGAAATTTGCAGAAGCTGTGGCTATTTAACTTGCCTAAGCTGAAACAGGTCTGTTTGGAAAGGAGTTGGTCAGTAGCCTAAGAGCCACTGATCTTGGACCAATATTGAAAGGTACAAAGTCTATTTCTGAATGTCATATCTTTTTAAGTAGGAAAGCCCCAGTTTGAATAACAGAAGAAATGTTCAGATTCACAGCGTATTAAATACAGTTCTGTGTGAGCGCTCATACAGGCAAACCAACATTTCAAGAGAGATGCAGGAAGCCCTAAGCTCCTCTTACGCGTTTTGAAGTCCTGTTCTGAAAAACATCCAGCTAATGTGCAGTCTCACTGCTCAGTGAAAACCCGGATGAGTAGCAGAGCCTGTTCAACGTGGTGTAGCATCCTCAAGTTGCAGAAGCCCGAGCCATATTGATCCCACTCTGAGAAAGAGTTTACATGTGTGTTGGACTCTCAAGACAGAACAAGCTGCGCTCTGTGTGTGTGTGTATTCTACAAGATGGGTCTGATATCTTCAGCACTGTGCAGAATCAAGGGCCAGGCTGGAAACTAGCAACTGCAAAATACCTTGCATATTTGTTCACCAATTATGTTCTTTAATTTAAAAACATTTCCTCTGTCAGAAAGCTAATGACCCTGGGCTAATCTACATGTACAGATGTGCACATTGAACTGAAATTTGTAGTTCAAGGATTAGTCTGGTCAAGAAAGCATGAAGGTGGTGCATTCGTGCAGCCACCACTGCTCTCATTTGCCAAGCTCTGCTACAAAATCCTCTGCCCTGCAGCACCAGCCATTGCCCCTGTGGAAAGCAGCAACTAGGGAGCCAAACTCCGCCTGCCCACAAGCCCTTTCTGTTGCTGATACATGGTGCTGGCAGCACTAAGGGAGGCACACCAGAAGTAACCATGGCAGGGAGAGCTTGGATACCAGGATGAAACAGCCTGGAGAAGCACTGGAGACACTAAGATTGCTCTCAAGCTTTGGCACAGGTCAGCAGAGTAAGGGAGGCAGAGCAGCATCATGCAAGCACCAACACAAAGTATGGTGGGAGCTGGATTTCGGAAGATGCTCAGTGGAGGAAAACAGCACAAAGGAAGAGGAGAGTTAGCCAGTAACACAAGCAGGCTTGGTGAGAGCTGGAGGAAGACTGAATGTCAGGCAAACAGAAGAGAAGGAAAGAAAGTCAGGGCTTTACAATCTCTGTTTCTGAGAGAGATGCACCCCAACGCTCTGCCCTTTGGACGCCCCAGAGCTACACCCACTTTTGTTCTTCAAAAGGAGAAAGAAACAAAGCCCGCATCCTGGCTACTTTTTCTGAACCTCACTTTTAATGTACACATCTCTCAGCTGACACATGCAAACACAGACCCAGTTTCCTAAACCATGGAAGTTTATGAGCCTCACCTAAATTCAGCTGGCTGAAACCTGCCTCACGACATATGCCAGCTCAGTTGAGCCATTCCAGCTCACTCATGCTTAAAGGTCCACCATATTTGGCTTGGAAAGTAGCAATCACTGAATATCTCATGTCCAAAGGCATCAGCAAAGTCCCTGATGTCAATTTCTACAAGAGAGCATGGCAGAACATACTTCAAGTTCCTAAAAGCCACTCTAATTCCCTTTGGAAATACTATTACATTAACTCACTGTCTCCATCCACCATTTGAAAGGGAGAGCAAGAGAAAATAAATCAAGAAAGATCAGAGCTTAGCACAGTCACTTAAAAACCATCCACTTCCTCTGCCTGAATACATACTCACACCAAAACTTTAAAAGAAAGGGCTATAGAGGAGGTTTTCAAGAGGGGAAACCCAAAAAGCCTGAGAATGTTCTAAGGAGTACATGAAAATTCAACATTAACCAGTAAATTGGATCCCATGACATATACCCCAGTATATGGTATCCCTTTAGGATTCCACATAGAGAAGGAAGTTAAATATCAGTGGTCCATATCAATTTTAATGGAGCTAAGGTGATTCATATCAGTCAAGGAGTGTGTCCCAATTTTTTTCCTGATTCTTTCTTTAAAAATAACTGGTGTTTTATTAATGTAAAATATTAACTTTCAGTTGGTTGTAGGTTTTGTTCCAATTACCTACTTCAACTCAAATAGCTCAGATAAGTCCTGGATAAACATGCAAGCTGAAAGTTGCTTATCTGAATCAAACCAAACCACTGAATACTTTGAAGTCGGTCACTGTTGTATATGCAGTAGAAATTGCTAATTCCCTTCTAGTCACATCGTAAAGGCAAAATGATCCTCTAGACTTGAGTCATTCCTGCACAAAAGAAAAAAAAGATTATAAAATAGTTAAATCAATTCTAATTTTCTAATTTACCTACTTTGTTTTTTAATGGTGTTCACACCTTACTCCAGCACCTAACTTTCAAACATGCTCTACCAGCCTCTGGCTGCTTTAATTTGAAAGAGAGCAATTTCATCCAAACACGAGCATCCTCACACAGAAGCGGACTGGACTAACAAAAGAGGCAAATTATAGCAGATTTTGTTATTGGCGTGTAGACAAGTTAACAATCAGGAAGCCATTTGTCTTTCCAAATCCAGCAACATTGATAAATGACCCTTTTTTTGCCTTCCCCAGACACCCCAGCACAGAGGAGTATCATATGAAGATAGGGAAATGGACTGTACGAGACAGTTTAGTAGCACTAAAGCTCAGCCAGTGTCCTCAGCAGTTCATTAAAAACAAGCCTTTATTACTCACTTTGACATTCCCTAATAAGATTCCAGAAGAGATTTTTGCTTATTTTAGGCTAATGAGAATTTTATAGACAAGTCATTTCCTTATCCTCCCAAGAGAAAGTGATACATTGGTGCACAATGGACTGGCTCCCCATCCCTCATTTATTCAGCATCTTTCTTCTCCTATTAAGTCTTTTTCTTGCTTTCCCTCCACTTTCTATTTAAAAAACGTAACCTCTCTACTGGCATGGAAAATAAACATTAGGAAAAAGAAAACAGTCAGAAGACATGTTTTATTTAGTGTTTGATAAATTAATCCTCAGGGAAGTATCCAGGCATGCTAACGCTAAATATCAGCTCGAGCCAAAGAGAAAAAAACGCTAATTCCAACCAAACAAAAACCCCAAACAAGAAACAAAACAATAACTTGCACATTCTGCACTATTTCCTGGGCAGGAAAGTTGTTGGTCAAAATAAGAGAACTGTGAACCTCATCATAAAATAGATTTTCACATGTTTTAATGACATCTGAAAATGGTAAAGCCATTGACAGCTACTAGAAAATTCAACTTCCTATTGGCCAAGCCTGGTCTTCATTTGTCAACACAGAAGCATGAAAGTATATACAAAATCTCCCCTGCTTATCCAGCCTAACTCTAAACAGTGAAAATCTAACTCTTTCCTCTGTAACTGAGTAAAATCAAACCTATTTGCAGCTGAGCCACTGCAATTACAATACTCAAGGGATGCAAGGTATGTGGGCCTTATAAAGGGCTTACAACACAGAAGAGTGAAGTGGCCATAGGGGTGAGCTGTGCCAGGACTCCACAGTTCACAGGCATATGATACAAAGCAGCTCATATTCACTGAACAAAGAGCAGCAGAAACAAAGACGTCAATTCTTCCCAGTGCTGTTTTTGCCCCCCTGCATCCTACTGGAACTGAATTTCACCTTCCAAATGTCTTGTGTTTCACAAATACAAATACAGAGTGGGGAAAAGTCACTCTGCAGGTCCAGAAGAACCTTGCAATCCAAATGCCTTATAGTTAAAGCTACCACTAAATCTTGAGCTCAGTGTGCTTGCCATGCCTGGCAGCTGAAGAACTGTGACCTCTTATGGTTATGAGGGTGTCATGAACGATGTTGTTTGGTGGCATAATTACTTGCCATTTATACCCAGTCTCCTCATGATCGGTACAGCTTACAAGCTTCAAAGTCAAATAGTGAAAGAAATTCTTATTCCTGTATTAAGTGTCCTAAGATGTTTATCATGTTGTTCCAGAGAAACACTACATGTGTATGTTGTGTGAAGTCTCCATCCTGGTCTTCAGTTTCCTTTTCCTTTGCTGCACTGGGCACAATGTCCACACACAAGGTACAAGTGCATCCACATATCACCATGGAGCTCTCATTTTCTAATCCAAGTATCCTGATCAAGTTCTCTGTGATTGTAAAACTCCAGGTAACTGACGTTTGACAGCAAAAATATTTATGTCAACATGACAAGATACTCCATAAAGAGCTTCTTACATAAAAGGAAAAATAATATAATTATCTTGATTAATATATTAATCAAAATACTAAGAAAAATCTGAGATCTTGGCAGCAACTGAACACAATAGTTTACACCAGATATTCAAGGGACATGAAATGTATGTGTTAAGACCTTTGTATGAAGAGTTAACCCAAGGGAAGGATGGAGAGAGAGAGAGACCTTTTTTTAGGCATAACCTGATACTGGATGATACTGTCCTCAGTGGCTGCAGGTCACTACTTCAAAATCCCTGCCTTTGCTTGAAATACAAAGCTGGATACAGTTGTGGGGGTCTATTACAGACCTCCTGATCAGGACGAAGGAGTTGATGAGGCTTTCTACAGGCAACTGGAAGTAGCCTCGCGACTACATGCCTTAGTCGTCGTGGGGGACTTTAATTACCCCGATATTTGCTGGAAGACTCACACAGCCAGTCATTCACAGTCTAGGAGGTTCCTCGAGTGCATTGATGATAATTTCTTAATGCAAATGGTGGACGTACCAACTAGGGGAGCAGCGCTGCTAGATTTAGTACTCACCAACAAGGAGGGTTTGGTCGAAGTGGTGACGGTCAATGGCAGCCTTGGCTGCAGTGACCATGAGATGGTGGAGTTTAGGATCCTGTGTGGGAGGAATAGAATACCTAGCAAAGCCACAGTTCTGGATTTCCGAAGGGCCAACTTTGGCCTCTTCAGTCAACTGCTAAGGGAAGTCTCATGGGAAAGTGTACTAGGCGGTAGAGGGGCTCAAGATAGTTGGTTAGCATTCAAGGACCGCTTCTTCCAAGCTCAGGATCGGAGCGTCCCAATGAGTAGGAAGTCAAGTAAGGGATCTAGGAGACCGGCGTGGTTAAACAAGGAGCTGCTGGGCAAACTCAAGTGGAAAAGGAGAATCTATGGATTATGGAAGGAGGGGCTGGCCGCTTGGGAGGAATATAGGACAGTTGTTAGAGGATGTAGGGAGGCAATTAGGACAGCTAAGGCCTCCTTGGAACTCAATCTTGCTAGTCGGGTTAAAGACAATAGAAAGGGCTTCTTCAAATACATAGCAAATAAAACTAAAACAAGAGGCAATATAGGCCCACTGCTGAACGAAGTGGGTGCCCTGGAGACAGAGGATATAAAGAAGGCAGAGGTGCTGAATGCCTTCTTTGCCTCTGTCTTTACTCCTGCAGACTCTCCCCGAGGGCCCCGGATTTCTATAGCCCCAGAAGGAGTCAGGACAAAGGAGGAGTTTGCTTTGGTAGATGAGGATTGGGTTAGGGATCAGCTATGCAAACTGGACATCTGTAAATCGATGGGTCCGGATGGAATGCACCCACGGGTGCTGAGGGAGCTGGCGGAGGTCATTGCTAGGCCACTTTCCATCATCTTTGGTAAGTCGTGGGAAATGGGCGAGGTGCCTGAGGATTGGCGGATGGCAAAGGTCACACCAATCTATAAGAAGGGCAAGAAGGAGGACCCGGGTAATTATAGACCAGTCAGCCTTACCTCCATCCCTGGAAAGATGATGGAACAACTTATTCTTGACTCCATCACTAGGCATATCAAGGATGAGGGGGTCATTAAGAACAGCCAACATGGTTTTATGAGGGGGAAGTCATGTATGACCAACCTTATAGCCTTCTATGAGGAAGTGACTAGGTGGAGGGATGATGGTAGAGCGGTAGATGTAGTTTTTCTTGATTTCAGTAAGGCATTTGATACTGTCTCCCACAGCATCCTCATAGATAAGCTAAGGAAGTGTGGGCTTGATGATCAAGTAGTGAGGTGGATCGAGAACTGGTTGAAAGGAAGAAGGCAGAGAGTTGTGGTCAATGGCGCAGAATCTAGCTGGAGGTCTGTGACTAGTGGAGTTCCTCAGGGGTCGGTGCTGGGACCGGTGCTGTTTAATATTTTCATCAATGACCTGGATGAGGGAACTGAGTGCACCCTCAGCAAGTTTGCTGATGACACAAAACTGGGAGGAGTGGCTGACACACCAGAGGACTGTGCTGCCATTCAGCGAGACCTGGACAGGCTGGAGAGTTGGGCGGGGAGAAACTTGATGAAATTTAACAAGGGCAAGTGTAGAGTCTTGCATCTGGGGAAGAACAACCCCATGTACCAGTACAGGTTGGGGGTTGACCTGCTGGAAAGTAGTGAAGGGGAAAGGGACCTGGGGGTCCTGGTGGATAGGAGGATGACCATGAGCCAGCAATGTGCTCTTGTGGCCAAGAAGGCAAATGGCATCTTAGGGTGCATTAGAAAGGGAGTGGTTAGTAGGTCAAGAGAGGTTCTCCTCCCCCTCTACTCAGCCTTGGTGAGGCCGCATCTGGAATATTGCGTCCAGTTCTGGGCCCCTCTGTTCAAGAAGGACAGGGAATTGCTTGAAGGAGTCCAGCGCAGAGCCACAAAGATGATTAAGGGAGTGGAACATCTCCCTTATGAGGAGAGGCTGAGGGAGCTGGGTCTCTTTAGCTTGCAAAAGAGGAGACTGAGGGGTGACCTCATCAATGTTTACAAATATGTGAAGGGTAGGTGTCAGGATGATGGAGCTAGGCTTTTTTCAGTGATATCCAGTGATAGGACAAGGGGCAATGGGTGTAAACTGGAACATAGGAAGTTCCACGTTAACATCAGGAAGAACTTCTTTACTGTAAGAGTGACAGAGCACTGGAACAGGTTGCCCAGGGGGGTTGTGGAGTCTCCTACACTGGAGATATTCAAGGCCCGCCTGGACAAGTTCCTGTGTGATGTACTGTAGGTTACCCTGCTCTTGCAGTGGGGTTGGACTAGATGATCTTTTTAGGTCCCTTCCAACCCTTGGGATTCTGTGATTCTGTGATTCTGTGAAACGGAATGAAAGTTGAGGCAAACCTCCAGTGTCAAGAAACAGGAGTCCTGGTTCAGAGCTCGAGCACATCGCCAAAAGCCTGAGAGACTAAGAGGCAGTGAGAAAGGCCAAGAAAAAAAGTAATGATTTGAGGACTTGATTATGTCCTCAAAACATCTATTTCCATAACCTGTCTCTGACAGATGCCAGCACTAGATTATTATCTTCCCAGTCCATCGACTTCCATCCGTGTATTGGGTTGCACCCTTGACTCTGCAAGCTGCCTTAGAGCATGCAAGGATGAGCTGCAAGTTATAGTGCTGAGCAGGGCCCCACACAAAGTCCCCCGTGGTCAGTGTTACAGCAAGGCACCTGTCGTGGTTTAAACCCAACCACAAACCTCGTCCACTCACTCCCTCCCCTTCTTGCCCTCCCCCTGCTCCTGGAGGGAAGGAGAGGAGAATCGAAAAGAATGCAACTCCCACGGGTTGAGATAAGAACAGTTTAGTAACTAAGGTATAACACAAATCACTACTGCTACCACCAATAATAATAATGATATAGGAAATAACAAGAGGAAAGAATACAACACCTCAACACCAGCCAACTGATAACTCGCCCCACTCCCCCCAGCCCAGCACCGACCGATACCTCCTCCAACCCTGCAGTCCCAGCCCTTCCGGGTAACTCCCCGTTACATCCTGGGCATGACGTGCTGTGGTATGGAATACCTCTTTGGTCAGTTTGGGTCAGGTGTCCTGTCTCTGCTTCCTCCCGGCCTCCCCTCCTCCCTGGCAGAGCATGAGGCTCAGAAAGTCCTTGGCCAGACCAAACATTCGAGCAGCAACTGAAAACACCGGCGTTATCAGCGCTGTTCCAAGGCCAAAAGATCAAAACACAGCACTGTACTAGCTCCTAAGAAGGAGAAAAATGACTGCTGCTGCTCAACCCAGGACAGCACCAAACTGGTATCAGGTATCTCATACTAGGGGTGTCCACAGGCAAAGTGCTGAATGCATGCATGGCCTCTGCAGGGCCTTAGTAGAGTACCCAGAGCACTGATAAACTCGTAACCTCCCTCTAACTTCCCTTGCAAGCCAGTCCTAATAGTTGAAATTGGCTGCAGTCCTCAACCATAACATTTGATATCCAAGAAATGCACAATTAGCTACAATAGCTTTGGATATTCAGTATTACAGGGAACTAGTGTTGCTGTTGCCTGGGCTGTCATTCCGTTCTCTGTAGATTCCAGATCAATGAAGCACAGCTCGTGAACCTCTAAGATCACTGATTTACGAAAATGAAACACACAACAAAAAAAAGCCACCACAGTAACTCTCAAAAGTTTACAAGGGCAGAAAAAGCAAAACCTCACATGGGAAGTGAAAGAAACTTCAGAAGAAATCTCTTATTACAAATACCCACCAATTTTGTCTTTGCACATCCATAGAAGACTCAGATTCTTAGGATAAGGGAGTAGAATATGGAGCACCATTTTAGACAGGCAAACTTTATGCAGCCCTGAGCCAGTAATACCACTTCTTCAGAGAGCAAATAAGTTATTATGTAGAGAGCTCTACATCCAAGTGACAGGTCTCCATCTAACTAAATAAGAAAATGCTGCCAAATCTATTTCTATAATCTCAATGATCTCATATGTTTTTATTAAACATATGAAATAAAATGAGAGATGAAAAGTGGCCTATTTATCCTACGTTAAAGTAATGAGAGGGCTTAATTTTTTTAATATTTTCAAAATGAATAGTATGCTAGAGGTATAGGGTATGTTTTATAAGCTGCATTTAGTACCTGTTAGAAGACTAACCTCTCTGAAAATCTGCACTACTTAGTTGTTTGCATTCTCCTTGCAGCAGGGAGCCATAATCATGGGCTCACATTTCTGTTCCAGACTCTGCACAAACAAAAAGCAAAAGAGAGCCTTGCCCCATCAACTTTACTATCCAAGGTCCTATGGGCTTAAAGACAAAAACAGTGTTCAAACACGCGGCTAGTATGGAGTATTAAAATCTTAAGTAAAGCCAAATCTTTTAATATGTGAGGGATAACATGTTGTTTCTACCACAGTGAGTTTTCTGACTGCAAAAGCTACACTTGCTGCTGTTTCTTACTTTTTTTATTTTTATAAAGTGTAAAAAGTTATCTAAGCAGCATAGAAATACCCAAATCAAAGCAAGGGAGATAATGCTCACCATTGTCTGCCAACAATTCCATTTCTGCTGTATGCACAGCTCTAAATATGGGATTTCAGCCAGATGCACCATGGCAGGTATATAGTATCAGGCTGCTTCTCTGCTATCAGAGATACTGGGCCTACGTACCCAGTCCTTATGCACTCCTTACAACAAAAAAAATATCCTGGCAGCAGTGTCACAAATGACTCATGAGTGGCGGTTTCCTTCCTACAGAAGCCAGATCTGGAAACATACCCTTTGGTCTTGATGTCATCATGCTGATGATGTGCTCAAATGACAGCAACCATTCATTCACTCATTCATTCATTCATTCATTCATTCATTCATTCATTTCTTCACAAGGTAGGAAGACATGAAGCTATCAAAGAGAGCTGGCAAGAGCCCCTAAGGCCTGATTAAGCTCTTCTAGGCTTCGGGAACGAAGCCAAGAATAAAGCCATGAGGTTCTGATATCTTTTTTTTTTTTTTTTTGTAATATTCTGTTCACGTTTAGATGAAATGAAACCAGTCTAAAAAAAAGAATAAATCAGAAAAAAAGAAAAAGCCCTGTTTCCCCTTTCCTGCTTGCATTCCCTATGGGCACTCTGGCAGACTGACAAAACAGAACTGAGAACAAGTGCTGCAGGGCAAAGTCCTGGCTGCATCTGAGCTCCACACAGGGAGTGCCGGGGAGCTGCTGGGACATCAAAGGGAGTAGGTGAAGTGCTAGGCAGGCGTTTGCACCCATGATTCCCCAAATACTCCCATACCCACACTACACAGCAAGAGCTTCAGCAGCATTTGGAGTGGCAAGAGAGAAAGCAGCCTCCCAGGAGGTAGATCTGGCTCCATCAACATCTTCCCATAGCACCAGAACAACCTGGTGACAGCGTGTGGTGTCAGGACTGCTATAGGTATACAGGTGCATATTTTGCTTTACCTTTCAGAAAGAGCAGAAAAACTCGTTCAGAAATGTCCTTCTAGCCAAATATGTGATAGCAGCCAACAACAGACACCCATGGCAAAGTGAAAAATACAGCACAAGCTCAATAGCTCTACCTTAGCCTCCAGAGGAGACAGAACAAGCAGCCTACCTGATATTCCCTCAGGGGACACACTGTGGTCTCACACAAAAAAATATCAGGGCATTCTGGTCTGTACCCTACTGCTTTCCTAGTAAACCCAACATTCAGTTTTCCGTTTGAAGAGCTACTGGGGTTGAGCTGATCCAGCCAGAGAAGTATCTTTTATAACACTGAGAAACAGTTGTTAATCGGTAACTGTCAGCTCAGAGCCAGCTACTGTATTTGTAGTTAGGATTGGTTTGTCCTGTGTGCACACATTTACTCCCATCCACATTAACTTCCTTTGCCATTTTGCCATCAGTTGCGCAGTATGTTAAGACCCTTCTCAACTCCTTACAGGCAGCCCTCCTCCTTTACCAAGCTAAAGGGATCAGGTCACCACCAGGAAGCTTTCTGTCCCTCTTCACCCCTTTTCTAGCTCTTTGCTGAGCACACTGACAAATTGAGATCTTTGCTATGATCTGCTGGTAACCTTTTCCACTACAAAAACAACCATTCATTGTCAGCACCTGTTAGTTATTCCCTGATGAGAAGTGTTTCTGCGCAAAATCAGGGCTACTTAAGTTTCTTCAGTTGGTTTTGGTGAGGGATCTTGTTGTATGCCTATTAGTTGGATGTCTCTGTCCATATACTTACTGATACATTTGAAGGACTAGCATTTTTGCAAGACATAACTCTTTCCCCTTACATCACAATTATCCATGCGCCTCCTAATTCTGTTTTTGAACAGTTTCTATTAATTTTCCCATTAGAGATGTCAGGCAATCTGCAGATGACAGGCTCAAGCCTACGTTCTGCAGGTACTCGCCCCAGTTCAGGATAAACAGAGAATCTTACAAGGAGTCTAAATTAAAACAATATATTAATATCTGTGTCCTCAACTTTGAGACCTTTTGTTTTAGTGTAGAATGATTTTGTATGCATTCATGCACATATGCATATGTATGTATATAAAATTTTCAGACCATTGCTAACTATACATGCCATTATGGAAATGAAAAATCAACCTCCAGCCTAATCAAAGCAACACTCAGGAATCTTTTGCTATAAAGCCGACATTAAACACAATTTGACGAAAGAAATAAATTGCATTTAATTTATGTAAAATCTGCTTCAGTAATGATTTAACTTTTTTATTTCAGTTCCTTTTAAGTGTCAGACTTCCAGACAAATCCTCAAACTGTGGCTTGCCAAACCTATTTCAAAGTTGCAGCACAGAAGCAAAGCATGAGCACAGCAGCAGCTAACGCACTTCTGCAACCATCCAGGAAAAACACATATCCATCATGTCTCTTCCATCTGAATTTCAGCATAATCTGTTTTCCTGCATTTGTATTTCCCTCTGGGAAGGCAATAAATGCTTGCATCTCCCAACAATTTATTCTACCCTATCTCCCTCTCAAAAACACTCCATCACCACTGGGGAATTAAACAACAGAGAAAAATAAAGCTGTCTCAGTCTCACATTCTCCACCTCGTTGACTGCATCAGTAGTCCCTCAGCAAAATCAGTATTTTATAGTATATTACTACATCAGTATAAAAAAAAGACTGGTTTTCAACTTCATCTACTTGCACATATTTCATGGATAAGAATGCTTACACAATTCATTAGTTTTATATATATATATATATATATATAAGAGCTTAGAAAATACAGTGTTGGTCAAGAAATAAATGTATATGTTCAGATTGTTGCCCATTTCAGATTTAATACAAGTATCTATGATATGATGATTTTAATCAGGAACATTTAGGAACATCAACAGCATTTGGTTGATTTCTTTCTAATACAAGGAGAAACAGAGTCCTGTATAATTACTCTGCTCTTTGTTACTCAGAAGCATTATTCCTATTCTGTCCAACCACACAAAAGGTTAAGGAATTCGTACTGACTGGTTGCTACTAGCACATTGCTGTTGATCTAAAATATTTCTGATAGCTACAAAGGACATATCCCTTCAAAAGACTGACAACATGCCAACAAAGTACAATAAAGATGTATTTCTAAAGGACTGCTGCTGTGCAAGAACTAATAATTACAGGACACATACACGAATTTAAGCATTCTCCACCAGCTTTGTAAACCTATTAATTTTAATTATGGTTAATGTCCTTTTCTAGCGTCTGGTGACAGTAAGTCCCAGCTGAGAAGCTCCCAACTTTGTCCAATCTCTAGCAACACAAATGTGAACCGATAACATTTTAAGAGGGAAACAATAGGAAGGGAAGCGCACCTTTGCAACGCTCACAGCAAGCTCCTCTCTGCTTAATGACGAGAGCACAGTCCTTGGAGAGCACTGGACACTTCTCCCTTTTGCATGTCACTTCCTTATTCTGGAAAAATAAAATAGACAAAAAGCTATTGCAAGCAAACCAAATCCACAGCTACCATTTCTTGCCATTCAGAAAGTAAAACATGAGGCGAGCAATCTGCTTTTTCTCTTCAGGAGAGGTCCTTGTGATTTCAAAGCATCTTTCTCCCCTTGAAGGAACACAGCAGAAAACAGTCTAAATTATCCAGGAGCCCAAGTAAATGGTGTTTAAACTCTGCTCAGACAGTAATTCATGACTGCTACCCATCACAAGACAGAAAACATGCCCCACTGAAGAAATCCACTTTACTTACATGAGCAATGAGCTACATGATATGCTTGTTAAAATATCCTTGAGGTCTTGAGGTGCTGCCCCATGAACCACACAGCTCCAGAATCATTTCTCACGGTGACAAAAGGACAGATGGCTGAGGAAGAGCTGGCAACCTCAGAGAAAACAAAACTCTCCACCACTGCTGAATGTCATTTTAACTAGCGGTATTACCAGGCTACACAGAGGTCCTTCAGAAGAGGCTACTGCACTGGAAGTGAGACAACCGCAATTCATCTTTCTCCCCGAGATGCTGAGAGTCAATGAAACACCACAAGCAGGCAGAATCACTGTACATTACTGTCACATTTCTATGGCAAAGAGTCAACGATGGCCAAGGCCAAAGAGCACATTAAGGAATGTCAATAGAGAACATGTGACAGCAGGCAGGAGAAATATCCCATTTGTAGCCTGCCTTTCCCCCGTGGTGTCAACCCTTCTGGTTATCCTTGCCTTTAAACAAGGGCAGAAAGCAAACACTTTGGGTGTTTCTTGCAAAAAAATTTTGCTACTTGAAATTCCTGACTGCAAATAGCCTTCTGAAGTCACCTCCACCTATAATTAGTAGCTCGGGTCATTAAGTGACACAGGTGGCCATCTACTAGACGCAAGCACTCACCTCACCCACTCTTATGACTTTAATTAGAGACCAAAAAAATCAACAGCCTGGGAAAATGTAAATCATAAAAACTAAAGGAGAAAAGGCTGTGCTTTCCAGTCATTCCCTTTCGCTCCCTGTGGCCTTATTCAAGGTGCCTGTGAAGGATAACACACAGCTTTTATTACACTCCAGCTCTTTGTCTAAAATCAGAGGTTTATTTTCTTCAAAGTCACTGCCTGATCTGATGGGAGCTATAAAGGCACTTCAATCTTATCAGTGTAAATGAGGACTCTCTCCAAGCGAGTGTGAAATCAGCAAATGAGAATCAGGCCCCAAAGCACAGCTGCAGTGACACAAATGACTACTGTAAAAAGCCAGGTCACTGCTAGTCACTGCTAAGTGCTGGCTGCCCTGCATCACTCCAGCATCGCAGAGCAACCATAAATGCATTTTAACTGGTGAGTTAAGCTGCATTTATAGTAGGTCCATAGCTCTGGACTGGCACAAAGCAGCCGCGGCACAGCAGTGCAACTGGCTCAACAAGTTCTTTTTAGAGCACAGGGTAAAATCTTGGTTCCCTTTACGTGAACACAGTGCCACTTGAACAAAGTGAGACTTTGCCTCCATTAAGCCTGTTGAAGGGCAGCGGAATCCAGCTTACCAGATCAACTACAAACAGTCTGTATTTTAAAGGGTTCTGCTAAGATTTGATTCTCTTTGATGAGAGTTTGCTCAAATGTATCAAGCCTAACAGCCCCTCTGCCTTTATCTGTAGGAAAATCTTGTGCATAGTTCAAACCATGTCTGAAAGAAAGGCAAAACCCAGTTTAGTGTACATCTCCTTTGTTTTACCCAGCTGCAGCACGCATCATGGACCTCTGTGAGCTGAGAGATGCATGGTGCTCTTCTGTGCCAACCTATCAGGGCTGGACCCATGTCAAGGGTTCCAGTAGGCACCTTCCCATCAGATTCCATCTTCAAAGGAAGACATTATTACTGCGGGAGGGATGAGAAGTAAAACATAGCTCCATGTTCTTTTTTGTTCCCAGATTCCTAGGGGACTCCTGATGCAAAAGTCTCATGCAACCCAGCTACCCAGGCAGCTTCACACACTGAGAACCCTGAGTACCAGCTGCCTCCCTTTACCCTCAGGTACATCCTGATGCAGTTGCTTCTTGCTGGCAATGCAAAATGATCCTAAGGATGACACCAACATATTTCAAACAAGAGAAACATGATAGTTACTGCTTCTAAGTAAAAGCCTCCTGTTTGCCCCCCACTTAAATCAGCAATCTTCACCAATGAAGTTTTTGGTATTACTGAGCCAGCCCAGGGGTGCAGCCAGGTTTGGATCTTACTCTTCTTTCCTTTATCACCAGCAATGCTGGTGGCTCAGCCCCAAACTCAGGACCTGTGTTACACATACAGATGGAAGCAACTGGAATGAGAAAACAAAAATTAGCTGGGCTGTACATGCCCGCTGCTAGGAGGGAAAATTTGGAATTTCATATACCAGTGCTAAGGGCTGTTTTACATTAGGCAGCTATTCCACTTAAAGAACATTAGTGGCCCACAGTGCAGTGACAGGAACTGAAGGGTCCTTCCCTCATGGAGGGTGTCTTAAGCAGTGGGCTATAGATTCCTAATTCCTTTCTCTATCTCAGGAGACCTTGAACTAACTACATGAGTCTCAGTGATCCAGCTTCAGCAGAAGAGGGGCTTGCTCCTCATGCTTCCAAAAGCCATCAGTCCCAAGAGCAAGGATGCTTGTGGGGAAACTTAAGGGATGAATCTTTGAATTGCCTCTCGATATGGAGGGCATGAACATGGCTGACTATCTCAAAGGGAAGTGCCATACACACATCCCTTTTTTTCCTCTTTATTTAAAGGAAAGAGCAAACTCAGCTCTGTCTCTTGGAGGAGAAGCTGCATCCTTCTTCCCACAGGGGCAGATCAGTGTATCCCAGGTAAACAGAGATAGCCTTTGCCAGCACAAGGGCAGCTAAGCACTTAAGCAGGGTGGGATGTGCAAAGCTGATGTTCCTCCTCTCTAGCTGGTATTATAGGCAAGCCCCAGGCGGCTCCAAAACTGTGTTTCAGGTGCCAGCCGAGGTGCCCAACTCCCTGCTATTGGGGTTGGGCTGAGCAGCACTCATGGCTGCAGCCCCCACTGCTCCTTTGGGGCCACAACTGCAACATACTGCCCTGGCGCAGTCGTCATAGCAAAATGCCTTCTGTACTATGAAGAGAGGAGCACAGCTCCAGGGCAGTGCATCCATGTGCCTCTTGCTGCTTCTAGGACAGGATTTAATTCCAAAATTCTTCCCAAAAAATCCTGTTTTATCTTACTGCTGCATCTTGTGGAAAACTGGAGCCAGCAGATGTACAGGAAAGGGTTAATGTACCATGCTGATCAGTCATAGGCCAGCAGCAGATAAACCAGGGCTGGTAAATCATTGTTTAGTCTATTGCAGTCAGGCATTATCCAGTGCAGATCTCGCAGGCCCACTGGGTGTAAAAGAACAAAGATTAAACAAAGAGCAATTGTCATCAAGACCCTTTTTTTTTCCCTTCACCCTCTCGCCCAAAACACTGCTCAATGTCTACTGTCCATCTGCTTGTCCCGATTTTGCCTTCTTCCCTCCTATTTCGCAAGGGCAAAGCGAAGGGTGACAGCAAATGGTCTTTAGCAACAAATCCTTTCCTTTCCAAATACGTCCCCTTCTACCCTCAGTAATCATAACATTTCATTACTTGTCCCAGCCATACATTTTAAGAAGTCACTAAGTAGCTGCATACAGGACAGCTGTATTACCAAACCTTCATCTGTGCTGTCAACAGCGTCTCTGGAGCTGTTGAAAGCTCTCAGATACTTTGATTTTTGCTGGTCTTAAGAGAAAACGTTTTAGACGGCAACATTCAGAAGCCAACAGTTATGAGAGGGAAGGGGATTTTTTTGTTCCTTTTGTTTAAAGGACATGCACTCTGGCACCGAGAAGCACGGAAGAGACACATGGCTCATAAATACATAAACCGTTTGCTAAGTCAGAAACCTGGGAGTCAGTCAAATCCATAATAGGATCCCAAGATTCATCATAAATAACTTTTAATTACAGCCCCGCACAATGGTTATTTTAAACAGATGGTTTATAGATTCACATCTGGGATTTTTGTTAATTTAGTGCTCAGGCACACACAGAGAAACAGAGAGAACGTCAGCTGAAGGTTTTTACTAGTGCTGGAGAAACACCTACTTCTTATTCTGGCTGATCCAGAACAATGCTGCCACAGCTGACACAACTCCCCAGCCAGTGCTCAACCCCACAAAGGGCTCACACTGGAATCCCTTCGGAAAGGAAAATTTAGGGAAGTCATGGAGGATGACACTCGACACTCCTCTCCTGTGCTCACCAAGCCCGACTGCTGCAGAACTTATGTCTTAACACCTTTGGAGAAAGATCAGTTTTGTTGGGTGCCCACACTTTGCTAGTGGGAACCAAAGGTCTCTCTAACTTGGCATGCAAAGGTGAGGCCAAATTCCCATACACTAACCAGACCCAATACCAGTGTTACCGCTTCATGTTACCTTTACTACAACCTCCTCTCAATGCAATTTGTTCACCTTCCACATACACCTAGTATTTTTACCTGCCAGCAAAGAACTGCAAACAAAACAGCCCATTCTGGTGACAAAGTGTATCAAACTAACAGCCTTGAACTCACGTGGTGCCCTTAAATAAAATGCCAACATGAAAAGAAAAGAAAGAAAAGCAACCAAACACTAAAAAGAAATCTGAATATTTGGCAGAGGTCTTGGAGAGAACGTGTGCCAAACCACAGCTTGGAAGCCACAGCCAACTTTCTACAGGGTTCCCCACTGGGCTCCTGTCGGCTCACAGCAGTCACCAGGAGGATGGCTCTTTTCAACCTGGATTTGACTTGGAAGAGGAGAAAATAAAGGAATAAAATAAAACCAGGAGTCCTCTTCATTTCTTTACGGCTGTGCCAAAGAGTGCCTCCATCAGTGGTACCCCAAGCTGTCACAGTTGTGCTGTCACAGCTGTGCTGTCACAGCTGGCTGCTGACATGACAGCCTTGCAGATGTGCATTCACAGAGGGCTAGATTGCCATGGTAAGGGTCTGGGGGTTTTCATCTTGTTTTGACTTCTTACGTATTGAAAATGCTTTCAGGAGGCTCGTGCTGCACCTGTGATATCCTGAGGTTAGTAACTCTTTCAGGTTTGACTTCAAGAAAGCAGACAAAAAACAAAAGACAGGCTGAGAAAGTTGGGGCTGTTCAGCCTGGAGAAGAGAAGCTGCATAGAGACCTAAGAGCAGCTTCCAGTGTCTGAAAGGGGCCTACAAGGATGCTGGAGAGGGACTGTTCATCAGGGACTGTAGTGATAGGACAAGGGGTAATGGGTTCAAACCTAAACAGGGGAAGTTTAGATTGGATATAAGGAAGAAGTTCTTTACTGTGAGGGTGCTGAGGCGCTGGCACAGGGTGCCCAGAGAAGTTGTGGCTGCCCCATCCCTGGCAGTGTTTAAAGGCCAGACTGGACAGGGCTTGGAGCAACTTGCTGTAATGGAAGGGGTCCCTGCCTCTGGCAGGCGGCTGGAACTGGATGAACTTTAAGGTCACTTCCAACCCAAACCAGTCTGGGATTCTACATATCTATGATTTATATTGAATAGGAAAGTGTTTAAACATTCATTTAACCAAAAAAAGGCTATGGACAGAAAAATAACAAAAGCAAGAGAGATTAAACAGAAATGAGAACTATCGCTAATGGCTAATCCTGAAAACATTCATTTTTTACCATTATTCATCACAGTCCGAACCCTCAGCATGTCGTTCAGAGTGCCCTTAAGTTTCTGCCAGGAGAAGCTTGTGGGATCATGGGATCATCCACCGAAACAATAACGATTTTCAAACAATGTCAAAAGTTTCCCCCAGGGAATTTGGGATACAGCTTTCAAATATGCATGTATGACCTTAGGAGAAGAAAAAGCCATTTCAAATTAATGAAACAAGACCACTCAAGTCATATAAGCAACATCTCCACCACAAGGGACAGGGCAGGCTCAAACACAGGCTCACACCGCATGCCATGACACGCACATTCTCCAGCTGCTGGCTCCCTGCCAGATGTTGCCTATGGCCAGAGCATTCTCTCATGTGTACACAGAGCCATGCTGAGTCCATGCACACATGGAAGCAAATGTTTGGGCCAGCGCAGGCCACAATCTCTGTCCCTCAGCAATGCTTGGGAGCACCAAGCTTTGTGTGCCTGCACCTATGCTTACGTGCAGACAACCCCAATGTTGGGCCAACGTGAATTTGAAACAGGCTCAGGCACGTGCGTAACTCATGGTCTAGACAAATCCTGAGGCGCTTTCTGAAAATAGCACCCTTGCTCCTCTGGCACCGCTGCCTGGAACTCGCTGTCTCGGGTCTGAGTTACAAACTTCCCTTTAATTGACAGCTGATGCAAGCAAGCAATCCCTGCTAATACTGTGTGACTGCTCTCTTCCACAAGCATTGCTCTGCCTGAGCAGGAGCCGCACAATTTGGCTTCAGGGAGGAGACACCACTCCCCACGGAGAGATGTTTGCAGATGTTTTGAACCACTGTCAAGGGAAATAAGAAAAAGGTCTCATTTCCCTTGTTCCCCTCCAATTACCCTTGCAAAAACACATTTTGTGGGTACAGTAATAGAAATGGGTTAGCACACGAGGTGTGTTTTACATTCAAGGTGGAAAAAATATTTCCCTATGAAGCAATGTCTGTTCTCCAAAAAATCATGCCGTTTTCTCTGTTAATGTACACTAACCCACAAGCACCAAGGCTTAAGCTTCACCCCACAAAGAGAGAAGTCCTATTATCTTGAGAATGTCTTCAATTTCAACAGGACAACTCCCAGGAGTTTTGTCACTGGAGTGGGTGAAGCTAAACATATGCTTCAGTACTTTCAGCATTAGGCTCTTGCCCATGGCACAACATGGCCATGATTTTAGCATGAATTGCATTAGGTGCAAATAACAGTATTTCATGAGGAACAAAATATGCCAGTTCAGCTCACAGAGTCTCCCTTTTCTTTCCTGAGCAGAGCAGTCGGTAGCCTCCAATTTATCTCCTCATCCCTGTAATCTCTTTAGCTTATCTGGCCTCTCTGAGGGCAAGCTGGGAGGAGGTTGCAGCTCAGCCAGTATCAACCACCCCCTCATACTTCCATCTGTCCCCGCACCCTAGGAAAGAGAATAAAATAAAGGCCTTGCTGAAAGATGACACTGAATTTCACTGCAAACCGGTGTCCCCTGCTGCTGTGAGGAAGACATGAGTATGTGCAAGTCATTCAGGACACATCACTCACAAGCCCTTATAGACTGAACAGATTTAAATCTTGTTTTTCACTGTGCTTAATGATGTTCGCCAGCATGAGGGAAGTGACCTCGGTGGCCTGCTGCAATCCTGACAGCAGCCCACTGCACTACTATGTGGTGAAAAGAAAGCACTTTCTTTCCTTTTACATTTGTTTGCATTAAGGCTGCAGCTGGGATCAGAGTCCCGTTACATCAGACATCACATAAGCGCATCCAAGGAGTACATCCCTGTTCATTGACAAAGCAGACATGGCCAGATGAAATGACCATAACTGCAGATTAAATCAGCAAGAAAGCAAGGGTGGGATTCAGACCACTCAGCTCCCATTCTCCCTGCTCCACCTCAGCCTCCAAGTGCCACTTTGGGTTAGAGCTCTTCAGCTGTAAGGTTAAAGGCAAAACTCTTTACCTGTCAACAAAATAATATCATGGTCTTCAAGTAATAAGCTATGCTGCCTTCACAACAGTTAGTACTGTAGTCCAAAACCAGCTATAGTAGTCCAGGAATCAGTTTTGAGGAAAGGGCATGCACTGGGGTTCTTGTGGGAGACCCCACCTTTGCATTTCACAAGACGCATGCATTTAATAGTCATGGCTTTTCTTGTGAATTTTAAATGTGTTTTCAAACAAGCAAATCCAAATACGTGTTTTTTCAACTCTGTCAATAAGGAATTTGTATTAATTATCAGTCACCTAAATCTGATGCCAAGACCTAAGAAAAAGGTAGTCACAGACAATACCTGTCAATTTGAAGCTGAAGGCGCAAACCTGTACCCATCCTGCTGGAAAAGATTGCAGCTCAGTGACACATCCCTTTGAGCTTACAATCTGTTTCTTGCTGGATGTTCCCAGCCACTCAGATCAGCCAGCAAAACAATCACAACCCAGCTCATCTTGAAAGCATGGTCCAGCCTAGTCTGGTTTGCCCTGACTCCAGCTGATGGGGCAGGATTCATTCTCCCATAGAAGTGACAGGCAGCTGAGTACCATCAGATCTTCCACTGCTTTAGCTTGATCCAAAGGCCACCCGTGCACAGCTGAAGTCAGCAGATGCAGAACAGCATTGCTGTCCTGTGTGCATCAGCTCCTGGAGCATGCTACTCTGCTGGTTCCCCTTAAGTGTTATGGATGGATTGGAGAAGAAGTTTGTTCCTATCATCCCTGAGCCAAATTGGTCTGAAAACACTCTAAGCAAATTCTAGCCCAAAAAACTGTTGAAGAAGGCACAGATGAATTATCAAGCTGATGTCACAGAGGGTAAAGCAGATTGTGCAAAAGGCTTAAAAGAAATTATTAAACAATTTGAATTCAATACATTTTAGATCAAGCCACGGTGTCACATTTGGAGCCATCTCAAAAATTAACTCAGTCCCATCAAAAGAGTGTGCTAACAATATTCTACTTTTACTTCTTAACTACTACCATCCTGGTCCACAGTCTATAGACAGTGCTCAGCCTATTTTCCAGCAGACATTGCCAATGACAGAGAGACAAAAGCATAAAAACAACTTTTAAAAGTTTTCATCAACATCTGAGTCCCCAAGTTCAGAATTCATGTTTTTTGATAACTATATTACAGACTGAATACTGACCAATAGTATTTTTTCTCCTACTGATGTGAGTTAAAACTTCATTTGATATCTATTTAAAACAGATGCATTGACTGAGGTTTCTTCCTAAGTACAATTTCACTACATTTTGATGGGCTACATCTACAAGTACATTATCCGAACTGTAGTTACCTGTCATTGCATCTTTATTGCCTTCTCTGTCTGAAGTCTGCTTACTCGACCCTTACACTGGAGATTCAGGCAGTGGCAAATGCTCTAGTCTTAGGCTTGAGCCTGTTCTAAAAACTTTGAACAAAGCAGCCCTTGAGGCCACGTACTTCTGAAAGAGTTTAAAAAGCCCAATGGGCCTCCTAACTTACTTTGCAACAAGTCATATCCCATGAACAAGCTCACTTCTGTACAACACAAAAACAGGGCTAGATTAAAGAAAAGGGAAGGGAAAAAAAGCAAGGTCCCCTGCTGCTCTGTCTGGCCAGAATCATGTCTTTTACTGCCCATATCCTCTAAAGAAACGATGCTCTCATGATATATTACCCTAATACATCACCAAGTGACAGTTTTCTCATGATACTGTATCCTCAAAGATGTGATGTATGCCAGAAGCAGCAACAGGAGTTCTCAGCTGGGGGGGGGAAGGGGAAGGGTTTGTTATTTTCTTCTGAATTTTTAATCTACATAGGTTTTTTTGAATGATATTTCATTAGGAAAACCCCTGTCAATCCTTAGCTCCGTAATCCAGAGGACTCCTAGAAGTTCTGCAGTAGTAGCACAGCTTTTAAACTGGAAAGCACCAAAACCCAAACCCTCTTCATTTAATTGAAGCAAGTTTTGAAATGGGACCAAAACGCTTGAGGAACAACCAAATAAAAATAGTAGCCCAAAAGAAAGCAACAGGAGTCTGTTTTCTATTATGAAATTATTCAGGCAAGAGGCCTCCAGACACTGCTGGTTTAATGAACTTGCAAGAAAACTGAGCGCTGACCCTGCTTTTGTTTTCCTACGTGATCTTGCCTGTGCTACACAGTGGTATTGGAAAAAGAGAGGAGGTTATTCACAGCAGACTGCAGAGAGAAGGTGCAGCTCGTCAGTCTGGGTAGAGAAGAGTGGGCAGAGACAAGGACCAGGAGCATCTCAGGCAGGACTCCTTGAAGGGGGCAAGAGCCTTTGGAGTCTTTTAATGCTGCCTTCAATTCACAGGGGCTCACTCCTTTTTACTGCAACTGCTCCATGCTAGTAAAATCCTGGAGGCACAGCAGGAATCCTAACTCATGGATAGCTCATGGCAGCAGTCACAGAATGGTTTTGGCTGGAAGGGACCTTAAAGATCATCTAGATTCAACATTCTCAAGTGGGTTTCATCCAGTTGGTGCCAGCAAGAAAAGACTCAAGGCCACAGGAGAATTTAGTCAGAAAAACTTCTTTCCGCAGTGATGTTTTATTTGACACATCTCATTTCTCCATGTTTCTGCATCCTAGCTACTCAAACTTCTGATGGATGCAAAGCTTCCACCGGATGCAATGAAGGTGGAATAAACTTTGTTGTGATCAACCACACTGCTAAAATACATCAGACTGTGACTTTCGAAGCTTCAGCCAACACTGCAGATGCAAGGAGGAAAAGTGTATTTTGACTTGTGAACTGAGCAAAAGCGGAATGGAAGTGATTGAGAGAAAACAAAAAGCCAAAGCTGTCAAAGTCACTTTCCCAGTCCTTCAGCTCACTTTGACCATATTTTGTGGCCTGGCCCTCGCTGCTTTTGGGTGACATGTAGCAGCTCTCATTCACAGCAGTGACCACTGAGCCACATGAAAATACAATGGCAGAAACCACCCACAGGAGTTCAGAGGTTTGAGCTCTTCAGTGCCAACACACGCACAATGCCCTATGCACCGGGTAGACCCAGCTCATTAAACGGTTATTTTTAAATGCTGCTCTGGAAAGAAGTCTGCTGTCCAAAATAAGAAACTAGCATTGCACAACCGCTTTCTGCCTGAAAAATCCAGTGGTTAAAACATGGTTTTGCATAATCAAAGCCCTGCAGGGGCAGTTCTCACTTCCGAAAAGCCAATTCCCTTCTTTCTGTTTCACACATGTACAAACAAACAGATTCTGGTGTGTCCAAAGCTTGCAAATCTCAACTACTATAACACACTGAACAGAAACCATACAAGCAGATTTCTTTCTGAGCCTGTGTTCCCTTTACTCCTTCCTTTCCCCTGCCCCAGTTGCACGGCTGGAAGTAAAAAAAAATACCTGTTTCTGACAAGTAAATGGAGCTGACATTAGAGTGAAGCTCTAAGGTGAACGGGGTATGTGCAGGCCATTTGTCATCTTGACAAAGTGATTTTTGGTCACCAGTGGGACACTTTAAAGACATCTGAACAGTTGGCCTTGACCACCAGCATTTCTGACAGCTTATAAAGGGACCCATGGGACCAAGAACACAACCTGCTTTTGGAAGTGACTCCTGCAGTGCTACCTCTTGAAAGATGTAAAGGCAGTGTGATATATCAGCTGCCATTAAGATCTTTGCTAGCATGTTATATTTACATAAGTATAGAGCGCGGATAGCATCTTGTTAACTCAATTAATGAGACTCAAATGTCAGGAAAGGGATTATGCCTGGCTCGAAGTCCACAGCGCTTGCAAGGCAGCCAGAGGTGATTTCATTGTGTGGGATAGCACTGTTCTCTTTGAAGAGCAAGAACTTGGGCAGCAACACTACTACCCAGGCAGCAGTGGGGAAAAACAGGGGAGGTGGAAAGACGGTCTGAAATCCAAATGTTTCACACCTTTAGCGTAAGAAGGGCTCTTTATGGTGAGAGACTCAAGTGCCATGTTAAAGTAAGAACCTGGGGCAGAACTGAAGAAAACTAAAAAGTAACCACCTTAGGTCTTGGAAACTTAATTTTTCATTAACTACACCTTCTTCTGCAATTAGAGAAAGCTCTCATTGCCAACTCACAGATGAACTGCGTTGGAAGAGGAACAACATTTCATACAGCCTGGCCACACTGCCACTTTTTACACAGGCATTTGAAACATACTTCTCTAGCCTAAAGAAGAGCAGGAGATACCTGACCAAGGGGACATCACTAATCTCTGCATTAATGACTCTCCATATTCTTGACAATAAACTGCTTTTCTCTTACAGCCTCCAACTACTAAGCTGTGTGACATAAGAGGAGATACTCCTGTCACCCAGGTCAGAG
Organism: Lathamus discolor; assembly: GCF_037157495.1. Lineage (NCBI taxonomy): Eukaryota > Metazoa > Chordata > Aves > Psittaciformes > Psittacidae > Lathamus > Lathamus discolor. The sequence continues at coordinate 14,133,553 of NC_088885.1, forward strand.
CACTGAACCCTGAACAGCACAGCATGAGGTCCTTGATGCCAAAGGAGAGAGAAGTGATTAGGATAAGTCCTAATACCCAACACCTGCTATCAGCTCTCTGCTCGGCATGTCAGCTATAAGAAATCCCTGTTCTGAGTTGCCTTCTGAATAGAGGAGACAGGACAGTTAGCAGGGCCTGCTTGTGCCAATAGCCTAACCTGAGTACTTCTGAGTGGGTTAACTAACAGCACTGTACAGCCAGTCACAAGTTGTCCACAAACACAGAGCAGTAATAGTAGGTCTCCAGAAAATGCTTAAAATCCTTCTAGACCTCTGGATCCAGAGTCATGCACAGCTTTCCTGGAGTCACATCACATCCACATCCTCTCAACTAAAGCTTTGCCTCAACAGAAGTTTTTCTTCTGTCTTGCATGTAAAAGGTAATGCCCAGCGAACAGGCTGCAGCTGCCAACTCATCTCTCCAGCCGGCTCCCTTCCAGCGAACCTGCCTTTTGCTGTAGGTGATTTGACTTCTTTTCCCCTTTATAGCTCCCACCTTTGTATGTTTCCATATGTGAACTCGTTTAATTATGCCAAGAAACCCAATAACATCAAAGATACTCATTTTATACTAAAATGATTATATAGTGAATATGTACACTTTGTGTAACAAGTACATAGAACCATTCCAATTTCTTACTATCACGTACTAGAGTTCTAGATATCATTTAAATTCCCACTTCAGATTGATTTTGGGGTCAAATTGTTTTTGCTTGAGGACCGGAAACCTTGCCAAGTTAGATGGGACATATACAGACATTTTTCCAGGAGCTATACAAATTGCACCCTTCTTGGGTTTCCTCTGCATTTCCATGTGAAACAAGCTCTGGTTCAGTAGCAGTGCCCTGTGCTGCATCTTAAATGTCCACATCAGCAAGTTTTTCCAGAAATGCTTAATGCATTCTGATCACAAACTATGCCTCAGCATGCTCCTGTTGAAAAGGTTTCTTACACTATCACACCGTCAACATTTAAATATATAATGATTTTAATTGTCCACCATGTATTACACACTGCTTGCACAAAGAACCCATCCACCAACCCTTGGTTCACAAGCTAAAGCGCTCACATGCTTTGCATTCTGCCTGCTGACATGATTTTACTCATTTATTTTAATCAAAAGTATTTGCCAGATTGAATTAGCAATCTACCTAACCCAGTTATAACTGCTTCAGTTCTCCCCAGAGCTGAGTATCTGGCGGGGGGTAAAGTGCTAAATATGAAAATGATCAGCTGTGCACTGCCATATATACAGAAAAAGAATGTTCTCTGTCACAAGTAAATGATCAACAGCCTCCCTGTAGTAAGAAAGCCTGCTACTATTATCGGTATTTTAGGTCCCACAGGCAATCCTTCAGCTAACAGTCTTATCTCAAGCCCAGCCTGGCTCCTTCTTGATCTCCAAGCAGCTCAACCCGGAGGTGTTTTGCCTACTGGCACAATCAGATCATAACCTCTATGTAAGCCTTAGAGCAGTCATTTATCAGCTCTTATCCATCTCTTGCAAATCATGCCTCAACTGCCCTTCACCACCCAGACGAAAAAAAGGAGGAAGAGACAACCTCAGGACAATTAAGGTACGTTATTCTTCAGCCACTAATAAATCATAAGACAAACCCGAAAAACAGATGCAAGTGTATGACTCAAGCTGGCCACCAGAACACATCTTGATGGTTCTAGACCTTGGGAAGATACAGCTCCCGCTGAAGCCTCTTAATAAAACTGAATGTAAAGATGTCAGGAACAGTTAAAAACAAAACAAACAAACAAAGAAACCCACCAAGAAAATAAAACCCAAACCACACAACTTACAGCTGTCAGAAATCTGATCTTCCTGGCCATGGCACTATGACACATTGGCTTGCAGACCCCTGGGCAAGGAAGAGTGTAGAGCTGCTGCTTCCTTGCCTCAAGCAAGACTTTTAGCTACTAAACAGGAGGTGAGCCATCCATGGCTGGCAGGAGAAAGGGGCAGCTGCCCCTGCAGCCAACAGGAGAGGCTGGGGTTATACTGAGCACCTCACCAGCCCAGGAATGAGCAATACCTGGGTAAAGTAGAAATGGTAGTCTTCCCAAGTCTGGCACCACTCTGGATATTAAAACCAATACAGTACTCGGGACAAGAGACATTTAAAATTGAAATGGAAGCGTGTACGTGGCTGAGGAATTTGCACTAAATATCTGATTCACAGAAAGGTTCAACACTGTAAGTTGTTGTGGTTTATGCATTCACAAGGCAGCATTGCTGCCAAAGAATCAAAGAATCAACCAGATTGGTAACGACACTTAAGATCATGAAGTCCAACTGTTACCCCAGGACTGCCAAGTCTACCACTAAACTACGTCACTACTGCGACCAACTGCAGATGCCCTACATGAACTAGACCTGCTCTGGAGCAAAAGGCAGTGCAACCATGTAAGCATAGCTCTAAGGCAGAGTTAAAGACAAGACCTAATTCAAACTTTAACATTGAAGCTTTGTGGAAAGGTTTACTTAAAACAGGGACCCAATAAAACTGGGGCCTCAATTTGCCAGGTAAAATATCAAATCTTTCACATCATTTTTCCAAATGACTTTTTATCACATTTCTGTCCTTTGTGCTGACAAGAACAAATAGATCTCCAACTCTAACGCAACACAGTACTGCCTTCTGTCATAGCACTTTACAGCTTCCCTCTCCAAAAAAGCTAAGATATAATACAGAAAATCAAATCTACAGCCAGGATGTGTAGAATGGAAAAGGAAACAAGTTAAAAGGATGCAATTCACAGTCAATGCATGAAGATGTGATTTTTTTCAGTGAGGTGACAGTACGCACTCCTATTTTAGCAGCCCATCTTGGAACATTATCTAGAGCAGACACACTAGAGCACACTCACTATCTAGATTCCAGACACAGAGGGAAAATAGGACAGAGGGAGTGGTGGGAAAGACACAGGAATAAAGTCTAATAAGTAAATAAATGGAGGAAACAGACAAAAAGTATACAAAATCCAGGTCTCAGAACACAAGGTCAGCTCCTGGGGATGACAAGAGATGGGGTCCACACTGTACTTGGACCCAGATCTCAGCACTTGATTCAGCTGAATGCAAAATGCTGCACAGAACTCAATTGGACAAATGGTCAGACTAGGAATTCTTTAGCTGCAGCTAAATGCATAAGATAGAGAGGCCAAGAGGCCTCAGAGGAAGTAATTACAGCAGTTATTAGGTACAATATGAGCAAGTACTGGTATGATAGTAATTTTAATAGTAGTATTACAGGTAAAAGCTTTTATACAATATTGTTTTTTCTTCACAATGGCCTTTTATTTGACCATAAGCTCAATATAAAACAGTTGCATTTTCATTTGATTTTTTGGTTGTGGCTTAATATTTTTCTTCCCTCAAAAATTTCTATTAAAACATGATGGGGAAATAAAACCAGATATTTGGTGGGGAAAAAATATCTATTTTTATATGGCAGCACAAAGCAGAACAGCAGAAGTACTGACACTGTGAGCCATTCAATTACAGGACCATAATTCTTAAAAAGACCGTTAACAACTCAATGGAAGAAACTTGAAAGCTAATAAAAACTATATACAGGTAACCGTATGCTTTTAAAATGCCATTTTGATATTGGACCAGCTCTTTAATAATGTTTTTCTTATTGGCAATAAAAAAGTGCCTTAACTCAGACTGATCCATTTTGCACTTATTGTAGACACATTCCAAAGACATTTGCAACTTATATTACATTTTTCCATTTAGTTTATGGCATTTTTGTGCCCTCCATATTTTTTCCACATATTATTTATATATTTTAAATATGTTATTTTGTATTTGAGTTCTCTGATTCTTTACTTATGCCAAAAAGAATCTCATTTCCATACTTGATGGATTGGATCTTCACCATCATTACAGTGACATATCACCAGATCTTTTGCAAGAGGGCTTTGCCAAGACCTATAATCAGTTCAGCACTGTGTGCACATGTATGTTTGCTCAATGCAGCTGATTGTAAGTTAGAATATGTGCAAGTAGTGAACTCTTCACTATCCCATGTGGTCCGAGAACAACATTAAATAGCTTCTTCTAGCCTGCATATTTCCAGAAAGGCTTCATCATAAGCTGTCACATATGACAGTGCACAATGTTAATAATCAACTAAATGTCATGCTAAAGAACAGTGAACTGAAGGCAAACATACCTGCATAGGGATGTGCCACACTATGAGGCAGCTCTGGGTTATGAAGCAAAGTGCAGAAAGTGGACTTTAAAAGGTCCACAGATGGCACATACACAACATACAGCTATACTATTCATAATCATTTCTCAGAGGAGAAAATTAGATGAGATGTTGCACATGGTAGAACTTGGGCAAGGTGGCTATATCTGTATATGGGAGTAAACTGATTTGAACATTGCCTCAACACTGTTACTGAAAACTTAAGAGGATTCAAGCTACAGCAACCATCACCTACCATAGATAGTTTGTGTTTCATTCTCACAGAGGCCAAAGTCTTTTCTTACAGGTCTTACATGAATCAAGAACAAGTGAACATACCTGAATCATTTCTCAGGGAAACCTACCAAAGCAGTCATTTCCACAACAGGTAATTAACCAGCTCTGGGCTCTTGATTCAGTTCACTTGTCACTTACAAAACCATCTCGATACACACACACACACACACACACGCGCGTTCTTTGGTCTCCACGACAAAGCGCATATTGGACACCCAGCTGCACCAGACATGGACTTATGGTTTTGTTTTCAGGGTCTGTTTTTTGGGGTGTTGGGTTTTCTCATTTTTTATTTAAGAGATGGCATACACATCTGTATCTTTTTAAAATGAGATAAAAACTAATAAAGCTTTTATCATGTTGGAGCATGTTTGTGTTCCAGGAACCCTTCACTCACAGATCAAAACAACATTCTCTTTTGCAGTAATAGGGGGGTGAAAACTACCAGTACACTACTGTATCATAGGCTTTTGTGTCTCTTTGTTTGTTATTTTTGTGGGTGAAGAGAAAGCTGATTATACTATAAAGTAATAAAGACCAAAAATATTTAAATTGAAAGAAGATGCAGCCTTGGTAGATTCTGTAGTTGATGTATGTAAACTATTGAAATTAAATAAAATAGGTATGAAAGAATTGTTTGATGATTTTTATTTTCTATTTTAATATGCACTTCTCCACTAAAAGTCATCTGGGCCACATTATACCTTGACGCAACAACAATTGAATCCTGCTGTACTAAAACACTGCCATCTTCACTGAACATGTGTCAAACACTTGCTCTCAGGCTAGCCTTGCGCTTCCAACTTGTGTATTGTGCCACAGGAATCAACTATGCTACAGGTAAAAAAAAAAAAACCCAACAAATCAAGTCGCTTTCTTGCTTTAGTTTACAGTGAGGTTTTGTGTTTTGTTTGGTCTGGGGTTTTGGGCTTGTTTGAGGTTTTCTGGGGCAGCTAAGAGGGAAATGAAGGGAGGACCAGGAGTTGAGATTATTTCTTCTGGGCTTTTCGGTTTGCTTGCACTTGATTTCACTACTCTGTCAGTTCAAAACTAGGTAGAACACGAGGTCTTATAACGATGAATTTAATGTATTTTTTTTTTTTATGAGCAAAGGTCAAATTCTACATTGCACATTTGGATTTAAAGGCGGAAATTTAAACTACAGAACGATGTTTCATGCCGAATAAAGCTTACGCCAAGCAAAGCTCTGATTTCTAGTTTCCTGAGCTCCTGTCTCCAAACTTTTCTCAGGTTTCCAACACTTGGTTACACTTTCTGGCTCACATTCATTTCCTTCTGTTCTGCATTTAGGTGATAAAAGGTTGAGACATATGATTACCACTCCTCAGGTGCAGTTGGCAAGACAGAGGCGCAGGCATGAGGGACGGGGAGAGGAAGAAAGGTGGGGGAAATGGTTCTGGGTTAGATGTGGTTTGTCAAGATCACTACTGCCTTTTATCAGCTGTTCCCTGACACAACTCACTTTGTTCTCAACTATTTGGGGGAATAAAAAGCCTAAAAAAATAAGAAGAATCCTCTTCTCCCCACAAAGAACACACAGAAAACAAACCCCTTCATTCTCTTGAAAGAACAGAGAATGAATCAGCTCTGGTACAAGTACAGTAAATGATAAAGCTCTTGCAATGTGAAGGCCACTGTTAGCTGAGGTATACTCATCTATTTCTTTGTAGTTCCTGGCTTCTCACGTGTCCCTTTCGGCTGGCATTTTTAGTACATTCATTTCAAAACTACACACACCACTGGCCAATGGGTAGGTTGTTCTTGGATCTCTGCTTGCTTCTGGCAAGGTGTTCGTGGTCCATGATGATAAATGGGCATGAAATGACATGGCTCTCACCACCACCAACACTGGTCATCGTTGTCACTGCTGAGCTCATCTCACCTTCAACCAACTCAGCACTCAGAGATTTAATTTAGGCTAAGTTAACTCTGAGGTGTTTTTATGTTCTCTTCCTACAATTATGCACAGGTTCTCATTCCATCTATTTCTGATGGGCTGTAGCATTTTTATGTCTTTTCCAAGTGCATGTTGAAGTAGATTTCTTGAAAGCAAATGCCGTAATATCAGGTGTGAGCCTACTTCTATTTTGAGTTTCAGATACCTTCCAGCCAAAAAGCTGTACCAACAAAAACTCTGCTGTGCTTGATCATTTACTGTACTTGTACCAGAGTTGAACTTAAATATTCCATGCCTATTTTATACGCTGACACCCATATAAAAATCTAATCAAAAGTTCCCTCAATGTTCTTTTAATAGCATTTTCATCCTAACATTTCAAAATCCTTGATATACAGAAAGTCCAAAACTTACCAAAATGTGGTGAGTTTCCACATTTATGACATTTTGTTTCTACTAGCAGAAATTTAGTCATGCCTTCACTACCCTCAGCCCAAAACTTTCACATCTGAAATATAAAAATCTGGAACTGTCATACACGACATGTTAGGTTTCCTCAAATGCCATAAGGTATATGAAATGCTCCTATGGACTGAAGTAAAATCATTTTCCCACAAATAACAGAATCCCAGACTGGTTTGGGTTGAAGGGACCCTAAAGCTCATCAAGTTCCAGCCCCCCTTCCATGGGCAGGGACACCTTCCACTGGAGCAGGTTGCTCCAAGCCCTGTCCAACCTGGCCTTGAACACTGCCAGGGATGGGGCAGCCACAGCTTCTCTGGGCACCCTGTGCCACCACCTCAGCACCCTCACAGGGAAGAACTTCTGCCCAAGAGCTCATCTCAATCTCCCCTCTGGCAGGTTAAAGCCATTCCTCTTGTCCTGTCCCTACAGGCCCTTATCCAAAGCCCCTCTCCAGGTTTCTTGTAGCCCCTTTAGGCACTGGAGCTGCTCTAAGGTCTCCCCTTAAGGAGCCTTCTCTTCTCCAGGCTGACCCAGCCCAGCTCTCTCAGCCTGGCTCCAGAGCAGAGTTGCTCCAGCTCTCGCAGCATCCCCATGGCCTCCTCTGGACTTGCTCCAGCAGCTCCACGTCCCTCTGATGCTGTTGCCCCAGAGCTGGATCAGGACTGCAGGGGAGTCTCCCCAGAGCAAAGTAGAGAGGAAGAATCCCCTCCCTTGACCTGATGCTCTGGGGATGCAGCCCAGGACATGGGTGGTTTCTAGGCTGCAAGTGCACACTGCCAGGCCACAGGGAGCTTAGAGATGTAGGAGAGCATTTTTAGAAGGTAATTTTTGCATTAAATAGTGTAAATACAATCGCTTTCAACTTTAAGCATTTAATAACCAGAATAAAAGAATCCATTTCTCAAACGGAATCAACATAATTCGGTTATGAAATCCATCAGAATTATATAGTTTTATCTATAATCATCATTACCAATTCAGGCAAGTTCTTTAAAACTCAAATTTTTTCAAGTCAACTTCATAACCCACACTTGCACTACTTTGATTTTTCAGAAGCCAGCAGGACATGAGATTTTCTTACCATTGACCACTAAGCATCAAATAATTTCACAATTACATGTTCTCTGACATATTTTCTTTGTACTGTCAAGGGCCACATCATTATCTGAAATAATATTTTCCCTCTTTTTGACAACAGTATTTTTAATTCACGGAGTTGTTTGACTTAGTCCTTGTTACTGCCCATCACATCCAGCGTTTCCTTTCACTTGTTCATCTTCCTCTGATACAGAGCCTGCTGCAGCTTGCGTCATTTTCCATCCTTTCATCAGAGAAGTCTGCAGCTATAAACACAGCTGCAACGGGATGCTCAGTCACGGCCCTCAGAAATGGGCTGTCCTGCACTTTTATATGACCTAGCTTCACGAAAAAACATTTTCTAGTGCAACTTCCGCATATCTGTTTTACCTATTAGATCTGAATACTAAAGATGCCAGTGCTTTTGGCAGTATCTTTGTTGAACAGCACATAAAGTGAATGCACGAGAAAGCAGGTACTCTCAAAATCACAGAACCATAAAATCAGCTGGGTTGGAAAAGACCTTTAAGAACATAAGTCCAACCATTACCCCAGTACTGCCAAGGCCACCACTAACCCACGTCACTGAGGGCCTCATGTACATGGTGTGTGAACACTTCCAGGGACGGTGACTCCAGCACTGCCCAGGGCAGCCTGTTCCGATGCCTGAGCACCCTTTCGGGTAAGGCATTATTTCTAACACCTAATCTAAATATCTTAATTGCCTTCAGCTTCCTTTGTCCTATTCCAATATCCCAAACCCTACGGAAAGCCAGCTGCCACGGTGGCTTTCCGGAGATAGCATGTCTCCTCAGAGATGCAGAACCACAGACATGCAAAGTGCAAGTGGGCAGAAGACCAAAGCACACTAGCTCTAACAGCACTAAGCAGATAGCAATGGCAAGTCATAAATCATAGTTCTCAAAACCTCTGGATCATGAAGTCAGTTTTAATCTGCCTTTGTCCATCCGTGCCTCAGAACAAGCTCAGGAGAGCCAACACACCAAAATCCTGGCATCTGTGCAGCCTGCCCGTTGTCAGAGAGACAGAAAAAGAACATGAGTGCAATCGTACTGTGACTATACTACCCACATCCACTTGTAAAGTGAAAGTGCATGAAGTGGGAACGGATGGCTTTGTAGTCAATCCATTAGTCCAGGAGTTAGGAGACCTGAGCTTTCATCACACTCCCACAAGAAATTCCTTGTGGATAAACCACAATCTTTCTCTGACTTTGATGTTTCTCTCTAAAAATAAAATAAAAGTGGCCACTTCTTGCAGTCAGCTGTAATTAATGACCAGTTCTTTGGAGATCAAATCCATCCCGTGTTTATTAAGTGCTTAGAGATGATTAGTTGGACAGCAATACACCATCGCTAAAGTGTTGTAATTGTAAAGGCTCACACAGAAACTATTGTCTTACAGACGTTAAAAGTTACTATTTTTAAGGCCATTATGAAGACCATAAAGTAGAGACAAATAAATTACAAATTAAGGAATTCCACATCTGAGCCGGAGTGGCTTGTTCAGCTGGTTGTTCTTGCACATGGAGCTACAATGTACAGTTACAAACACACATAGTTAGTCTTACCTATTTCCTTACATTAAGGGCAAGCATCAGTGCTGTTCTGCACACTCCACCACGTTTCATTTTCACAAATAGGGAAGTCCAAGCAGACCTATCTCATGGTGGGTGCAGTGCCTTCTTATTAGAAGAGTGTACAGAAACCTGTACTTTAGAAGTGAATGACTATGTACCATTCCCAAAATCTCCAGCACATGCCCCCCCATCTGAACTCCCCTACTACCACAACTTCTCTTCCCACATGTTACAGCAGATGCTCAAGAAAGAACTCGTCTTGTTTGGTAGCTAGACTTGCCTGTCTCTAGGAGATCCACACCAGTGTCCCTTCTGTACTCATGATCAACAGTATGTCTAAAACAGTACCTCTAAAACAAGAGCTAGAAGCTAAGAGCTTACGTAGAACTCACTACCTGTTGCTTTGCCCTCCCGAGTGATTTAGCCTGTGAAGAGAAAGCTGGAGATCACTTTGCTTATGTTGCCTCCCTCTTTTCCCTTGCTGGGATGCATCCCCGTTCAGGACACAACCTACAGAGTCAGTCTGTCAAACACTTGATGATCCAGTTCTCACATTTCAGTTCTGTCTTCTCTCACTTGTGAGACAGGGAAAGTCCTGGAAGAGAGTTATTTAGATATTCCTCTTCTTCCCAGAGCCATTTAGATTTCTGCAACTTGTCCAGTTATTTATGGCAGCTTGCAGCCATGGAAATGAATCACCGCTAGGGAAGACCTGCCATAATCGAATCCCGTATTTCAGTTACTCACTTTACTGGTGTTTTTAACACAAGTGCCCTCTGTTGAATGTTCTGTCCTCTCCTGGACAGCAATTGCTTCCTTCTTGGAACAGCTGATTAATCACTCTAGTTGCTCCTTTCTTACAATACAAACATCCGTGAGGTATGCACTTGAAGAGTATGATCAGTCTTGAAGAGGAAGTTCCTCACCGAATTGCTATTAAACAACAATATTTCCAGTTGGATGTAAGGAAACCTGGTTCTCTCTTCCCTCCTGGACACAAATCACCACATTGTTTCTTTTGTTTCTGCTCTCCCCGGACCTCTTAAAATTGATCTTCTCCATTGTGGCAGGCCTGAACAAAGATTTCAGCAAGGGGCTGTCCAATTGCTTTGGATCCTGCACAGCGTTAAAGTCAGTATATCCAGACTGGTTTCCTTCTCCTCTACCAGGTCTCCCAGCTTCCAACTCAAGAAACAGAGATCACATATACCCTTTGGCAAAAATAAAAGAGATCGTATCCAGTGCAGGTAACTGCAGAAACTCATTAGACATCTGTACTCTTAGTAAGACATAGAGTCCTCCTTGCACAGAGGGGAGCCAAATGCCCTCAGCTGCCATTTCACTAAAGCAAGCCATAGAAACCACAGAGATTTAGAGTTCTTATATCCACTGCTTTTTGCAGTTCTTCACGTTCATGCACTAAAAGGGTCCTCATTGATTTCATAAAGCCAAGGTCTAGAGAGATCTATAAATACAAGTATTTTACCCTGATGCATTATTGCCCTGATGCCCAAGGCTGAACTTCTGCTCCTTCACAGATAAATTGCTTCCTCACTGGTTAACACCAGCTTCCATTAGCAAGAGTGGTGGCAGACATACTTGGGAAGGTGACCCATGATAAAACACAGCTTTGTCTCTTTTTTTGTTTTCCCTTTCATTTCTTTACTCACCACATCCCATCCTCCTCTTCCTCAGAAGAATTGATAACTTATTCTTTATTACTATTAGCTAAAAAGCTATCACTGAGTCTCACTTAAAAAGCTATAGAGGTCAATGCATTGATATATGTCAGCCTTGACGGGCTCAAGATCAGAGACCTACAGTTGCCAAAACTGCCTTCTAAAAGGCAGTCTGAAACAATTCTTTAAGTCTTTTACAGACATGATAATGCTGGCTAATGCTAGTAATATTAATAGCAATAATAGAAGGGGGGAGAGGGTGTGTTGGTATTTCAGTCCTAAAGTAGAGCACATTCTGTACATTCAGCTACTCTATAACTTCCAAAATGTAAAACATAGTGCTTTCTGGTCTATACTTTCCTTTGCATTCAACAGCAAATTAAGGTTTTATGGCTTTCTTTTAAATACATTGTAGGGAGTTTTATTTAGAACAACTGTTTTTCAATATCTCCTAAGCCTCAGCTTGTCCAGCTGAATTACTCCCAAAAACGCTTAACTCCAAAGCCGAAAGGGAATGTTTCTCCCCAAAATGTGTAACAGCTAGCGACATTATTAACCACTGCATTCCCAGCACAGTAGGCAGCATCATCCTTGGAACAAAGCGCCCTGATGAAAGCATCGCTTGTGGTTTCACAGTCATCTTACTACAGCATGTAGCATCACGTTGCAGCCTTCACCTTGCACCCTGGAGCAGCTCCTCAGCCACCACCGTGTGACACTAAGCACGTGGGAGCTTGAAGCAGCGGCATTTCCAAGCCTTACCTTTCACTCCCTTCGCTGAACTACATGCAAAGAATGTTGTGTGCATCCCTGACTTGTTCTTCCCCCTGGCCCAAACTCACATAGTAAATGTGGTTTCACAATGTCAGATTAAAGTCACGTACAACTTTGAGCCCCAGAGTTTTAAAGCCAAAGAAATGATTGCCAGATCATGGATGGGATTACTTTCCATTAGCTCAGCTCTGAGATAACCTTGTGTTACATGAATGCGACAGAGGTACCCAAGATTTGATTATGTGAAATATTCCCCTCTCCATGAAGCTACTCTTAGCACAGGCCTGAATGTTCTTCCTATCTGAAATCCAAACTTACCAGGCAAACACACATTATACAGGGGTTGTCTGTGATAAACGGTATTTGCAGAATTTCCCCTTCATTTTCACATTTTGCAACGGATCCTGTAAAAGAAACACAGGTTTCAGAACACTGACAGAATTCCCCCAGCTGGCTCTGAAAATTGTCCTCATTACACTCACACTTAACCCCTAGCCTTTGATTTTAAATCTTGCCTTACTTTGCCCACTTCAAGCAAGCAAGGATGCTCAGCGTTTCTGTAAGATTCCAAAGGGAACTGGGAAATGACTGGCCCTTTATTGCCACACCAACCTAGACTTTCTTTGTGTCCCAGTTATAGCAAAGAAGGACGCTTTTTCTCTTCTCAGATGACGTGTGGAGAATAACGAGTACTCCACGCAAAGCAGACTTCTGTAACAACAGCTCCAGAGCTCACTGAGATCAGCGGAAAGCTGTCCATCACACTGCGAGGACTTGGACCAGGAGCATAGCACGAGCCCTGAACCAAGCATCCTTGTAACGCACGGCAGCCAACTGGCAAATGAGTCAAAATTAGCAGGCTGACTGTTAAACGGCATCAAACTAGAAATCCCTTTATGGCCCTAGCGCTGATTAGCCTCCATTGTGTCATGTTGGAATCACTTCCCACAATCGAATGGCTCCTCGATTGCCCTAGAAATTGATTCGGCGTTTCCCTCCGCGTCCCAGATGTCAGGAAAATATCACCCTCAGGGGGATGGGGGGGTGGGGGGAGCGAGGTTCCCGAGTTCACCTGCCCTAAACCACGCGGTGGCACCTTCCCGCGCCCGACGGCGGGTCCCGGCGGCCGGTGGGCAGCGCGCACCCTCAGCGGCCCCTCCGCGCCCGCTTACCTGTGAGCAGGGAGGAGGCCAGCGCCCCGGGGAAGCAGAGCGCGCCCAGGAGGACAGCGGCGGCCGGGACGAGGTTTGGAGCCACCGGCCAGCCCCCGCCGAGCCGCCGGGGCATCGTCCCGGAAGGAGCCGCTGTCCCGGGGACGCGCCGTCGGGTGGGGGAGCCTGGCCCAGCACCGACCCCGGCGGGGTGGGTAAGGGTAGCAGGACGGGAGACAGTGGCCCGCCGGGGAGTCCCACCCCACGGCGGCACCAGGGGAGGGGACTGTGGGTGCGGGGAAAGCGGCTGTCAGCGCCTGCCCCTCGGCCCCGCACCCCCTCTTTCCATCACCCCCCTCCCCTGCCCGCATCCCTTCTTATACCTTCCTCTCCCCATAGTCCCTCCTCCGGCACCCCCCGGCCCCCAGGCCTCCCTCCCCCCGGCGCACACACGCACAGACAGGCTGCCAGCCCCAGACCCCGTTTCCCTGCCGGGAGATGCCCGGCCACTCCCTCCCCGGCCCCGCCGAGCACCGCCCGGGCCGGCCGCGGCGTCGGGGGCTGCGCCCGCGGGTGGGGCGGGGGGAACGGCAGAGAGGGGACCGAGGAGAACAGGAGGGAAGACGAGGAGGAGGAAAAGGTAACAGAGGAGTAAGGAGGGGAGGAAACTGGGGCAGGGCTGGTGCGGCGCAAACCCCGGTACCTGGGCAGAGCGCGGCTGCCTCCGCAGGGCTCGTCCCTGGCCCCGCAGCCCGGCTGGTGTCAGAGCCGCTGGTGCTTGCGGGCAGCTCTTGCCGGCTGTCAGCGAGCGGGGAGAAGGGAAGGAGAGCGGGAGGGAGCAGGGGAACGCCGCGGCGAGGCTCCGCTCCCCGCCTGGCCGGGGCCGCCGAGGTACCGTCCCGGCTCTCCTCCGGTCCCCCCCGCCCCGCTCCCTCCCGGCCCCTGTGCTGCCCCCTCTCCCGCGGCAGCCGCAACACGAAGTCCCGCTTCCCGGCGCCGCTGCCCCCCTGCCCGCAGAGGCTTTCTCAGGCCCAGGTTCTCCCCATCGGGGTTTGGGCTCACCCCGCCTCTCGCCCGAGGGGCTGGGGAGCTGCAGGGTGGCAGCTACCGGGGCTGCGCTCCCTTCCCTCCCTTCTTTCCTCCCTTCCCGGTCTCTCGCTACTCGGCGGGTGCTGCAACCACTGCAGCTCCTGTCCTTAACGCTTCCCGTTTGCAGGTCCACGCTTTCCTATCCTAGGTAGAAACACGGGCTGTAGTACCTACGGATACACTGAAACCCAGCTTTTGCACACACAAACACACGCACTGTCTGGACGGGATGACACTTGCAGTGTGTGGCAGGGGCGTTTTCTGTGACAGATCCTCCCAAGCCTGTTTCACAAACCGTTTTCCTTCAAACTGTGATTTTTCATTTGGGGAAATAAACACTCTCTGAAGCAAACCAGTCTGAACACTGTTTTCAGATTTATACAGGTTCTTATCTTCTTTCTTTGGGAGGTGGATGTGAGCTGCTACCTCAAATGTAATGGCAAATCAACTGCATGGCAGCCTGGTACCCACAGGACTACTTTAAGTACATTTCCCCTTCCCCTTAAGAATCAAGACAATCAGATTTACATGTTAATTTTAACATGTAACAAACCCCCAAAACATGAACAAACCCCCAAAGCCAAGATGTCTGAAAGCCTTAGCTTAGTTCTAAAAAGTAAGATATGTGCACCTCATTTCTAACACAATTTCTCACCTACCTTTAGGGTAGGAAGCAAAAGTCCTAAAATAGCTAAAATTGCACCTGTGATAGGAAAAAATGATACTGGCAAACCTGCAGACATCACTAGCAAAATCCCTCTCTATGAGAAAAGAAAGCTTAACTTTTATCTCCCAACCTCAGTCCGTATAAGTTGAAGCCGCACAGGCAAATATGATCGTTTACGTGCTATTAAAAGGGGTTTATATTCCCTAGAAACACAAGTGGGGTACCAGATTTGCTCCACATAGTGTACACATAGGTGCACAAATATAACATGTGTAACCTGGATGTGTATCTTTTTCTGGGAAACATTGTCTTTACATTCCCCTTCATTTTAAACCTAGATGAGCCTGTCAAAGCACATATTATTATGCACTACTCCAGAAGAGATTTTCACCTATCCAAATGGTTTATTCCACTGGAAAGATGTACTGAATCCCTTGGCAAACGCTTTTTCTTACTTCTCGATCTGTATTAAGTGCCTATGTTTCCCTTTTCCAATTCCAGTCAGGCCACAACCCTTCTAAAGCAACAGCCATAGGGGAAAAAAAATCTACCCTAATAATTTCTCAAGTGAGAGCTACCACAGGAGAGTACTTACATCACCACGTGCATCGAATTTTCTCTTTGTGATGGTCTAAAATTCATTAAATATTAACATCACCCGGTGTGAGAAACATACAAATCACAACAAGGCATCAAATAACATTTCAGGCATCCAGATAACAGCAGGGAACTTGCTACAATACTCTGAAAATGCAAAAAGTTTCATCTCCTTCATCAAATAAAGACAAGGGGTGACAGCACCTGAATTCCACGCTAAATCCCCGCCATAAGTCATTCAGTCAACAAATCTTTCTTATATCCTACATAATGAAATCCTATATATAATGATATCCTATATAATGAAGTCATACCTAAGGCAGGGCAGGAGCAATACACACAGATTGGTTACATAGTTTTACTTTTCACAAGAAGAAAACAAAAAGCATGATCACTAAAGCATCTTCAACACACTTAATTAGGCCTAAAACTTACCTCTGAAACACCATCTATGGCATGAAAATACTGTCTGTGCGGTGAGCTCACTGGGTCCGTGTCTCCTGTGGTAGCACCAGTGTTGGGGTGAGGAATTCTCACATCTTCCTTGCTTGAAACACCTGCTGAAACGGGATTCTAAGGCTTTTCATACCATGCCTGCCTGGTTGCTGCCTGGTGGAAGAGCCTGCTTGGGGCTGGTGCTGTCTCCCAGTCTCCTGATGCCCTGGGTTCCCTATCTCCCTGCTCATCAGGGGAGAGGCTCTTTGTTAGCAGCAACCTCTGTTTCTTCCTGATATTGATACTGGTGACATGTCATAGAAGAAAATTACTTTCTCATTTATATCTCTCATGAAGTAAGACCCAGCCTGGGAGAGAAATATGCCCTCTCACACATGCACACACACCTCAGTTTCACCCATTCAGTGCTACAGGTACAAGGTTTGTCTCAGCTTTCTACCTCTCCCTTACCCTGTCTCTCAAGTGTACCTTATCAGAGGTCAGCATCCTTTCTGACTGTAATGCCACATTGTAATGCCACATTAAGCACAGTTTCAGGGGATTTTTTTCCCTTTTGCATCTATGTTTGAAGAGGTACTTATTTTTCATTCAAAACATTGAATGAAACATTGACAGCAAAATTCAAAGCTGTGGTAATTTTAGCAAAATCAGAGGGTCTTACTGAAAACTGTGCCCTGCTATCAGATATGCACAGAGACTTTGTTGTATGCCAGCAGTTAAAACAGAAGTCATGTCATCAAAAGCCTTACCTTTTTCGTACAGTCATTACATGGTATCAGTTGTTATTGAGAGGATATGTTCATTAGTTCTGGTCAAGCCTGGGCTCATCCAGCTTGTTGGAAGGGTAGCTCTTCACAAACACCACTTCATGTGTAATGCAGCTCTTTCTCCAGTGATGCTTTCCCAGCAGTCAGCCATAAAACAATGTCAGCCACTAGCTGGTCATGATAAAGAATCAACTCAGCACCCACCTAAAAAGAAATAAAACAAGCTTTATGGTTAACAATAGTAACAGCAAAGGAGACAGAGAGCACATTCACATCTTTCTTCATGATTACCTGGCAAGTCAGAATCACTAGAAGGCCCATTCTTCATGGGCTAGAGAATCCTTCCAGAAGTGGAGGAAGAAACTGAATCACTGAAATTCACATGTACTTTATGAAATTCACTCTTCAAGGTCTTGGGCATAGATCTTCCTAGGGGTTCCTTATCATACAACAAGGTGTGCCATAAACATGCTACATTTACAAGGCACTGAAGATAGTTTGCCTATCAGACTGAGCTTACACATGTCTACGGCTATCAACATTTTACTAAAGATAAAGAACTCCTGATCCAGTAACTTACACAATCAAAAAGAAGATCATGCACATTCACTGTAGTTGGAGGCATGGGTCTGGTAAGCTTCAACCCTGTGAATGCTTGCAGAGACACCTGTAATTTGTGAAAGTGTTTTACTATCATGGTGCACCAGCACACAGCAGTCAGGAAGCTCCATAGTAACTCGTGATAGAGATATTGCGCTTTAACACAAGAGAGCAGATGGGAAGTACCCTACCAGTAGTAGTTACTACTGTTCATCCTTTGGTGGTTGATCAGGTCTTCACAGTTCAGCCAAACTAAGCTGGTCTGCAGCCTTTCAAATGCTTACACATATCCATGCATTTCTGTGCTTAATCATGTTCCAGTGTGAACAAACACTATTTCTTGCACTGCCCTTTTTCTTCTAGGAGATAACGTTAATAAACCTGCAGACTGGCTGCAGTGTATCAAAGAGGTGCTCCTGACAAAGCAAAATAGTCAGAAAACTAAATGGCTGTAAAGTGAGTTCAGGAGACCACAGGAAGAGGTTTTAAAACTGTAACAGGATTAAAAATGGCTTATGGACAAAGTCCTTAGATAAAAGGAAGGTACAAGAAGGTATCTAAAAGTTACAGTGACACTTTCTGAATAAATGTTTAGAAATCTTATCAAACAACTTGTCATTTTGACAGTTTTCCATAAACCTCTGGAACATGCAAAGCATTTAATTTATTTGTGGCAAGATAACGAGTAACATTTTACAAGTTTATTAACACAGAATGTCCTGCATGGTCAAACTCGCATACTTCTATTGGTTAAATTATAGTTTCTAAGAACTCAAAAAAGGGAGTTTCTAGTTGTAAAAGTCTTCAAAATTACCCTCATCATCTGTATTTGTGCAATGCAAACCAAATGAACAGAGCCTAAACTCAATATAAATGCCACCAGCACCTCAAACTGAAAAATACTTGTACGCAGCAGAAAGCATTGCTCTGATATGGAGACAGTAGGCTGCTGCAGTGGTCCATATCAAATAGCCTACAAGGACAACAAGAAAGTGAATGGTAAGAGAAATTCTGATGCTGTCTTAACCATAGGACTCCCAGCAGAAGCTATTCAAGAGGCCACAGGCCAAGCAAACAGAGTACAGTGGCATATGCTCGTACTCCTCCCTGTTACTTTGTTGCTGTAAATAGTTTGCCTTCCAGAGATAATAAAAATTACTTTGAGTTATGTGTTTTTGTGTTGGATTCACCCCTGAACATCTGCTGTGCCTGATAAAGGATAAGAGCTAATGAAATCACATGGAGAGTGACATGTGAGGTATTCTTTTGTTTCCAGTTTGTGAGACAAACCAAAACCTGCATTTTTGCTATTCCAACTTATAAATACCACGCCAAGGAGTACTCCAGAAACCCTTTATAAAACAGAAGAATGATAGCAGATGAGGGTGGACCTTCCTTCTGGATTCCACCCATGCCCCCAAAAGACAAGACATGCTTGCTTTGACAGAAGATTGCACCCCTCAGCCAGGATGCGGTTCAACATTAGATGCCTCTACAAGCAGAGAAAGGCAAAGGCTCACAATTTTGCCAAAAGACAAGTTTCCAGCAACATGCACCCTGTAAGAGCATCACTTCACCTACTGAGACGTCCTTCTTCCTATTGCTGCTCTTGGTTTTGCAGCAGAATTTCTCCCAGGACTTTCTTTGAATGACAACTAAAGGCTTAAAACTTCAGAGGTGAGTTCGAGGAATGAAATGCATCAAGTAGAAGCCTCCTCTCCTTCACATGGGTGCCCTCATTCCCACTCAAGTGACTGAGAGGAGACTAAGGGCCATTAATTTTAAGACATCTATAATAAAAAGTTACAGCTTGCCGACAAGACAATCTGCTGCTGTGTGGAGCAGCTGCTGGCAGGTGGCAGTGTTGGAAGACCAGAGCCCTGCAGCCAGCAGCAACGGAGCAGAGATGAGCGGGAGCTGCTGCCACTATCAACCTGAACCCCAGAGCTGGTTATAGCAATCTAAGCCACATGTGCTAACGGCTTGCTCCTACAGGAGCGAAACGCTCGCTTGGTTTGCTCTCAAAATGGGCTTTTCCTTTTCCCTCATCTGGCATTGGGCTCTTGCTGTTCCTGCCGTTAGTACGACACAACTTATTTTATCTGGAAAACAAACCAAAAGACAGTTTTACAAAGAGCCATTATTGATTGTTAATTTCCAGGTACAAACCATAATCAATTTATTGATTACTTTTTTTGTAAAGAGAATTGGGTATGCAACACTGCAGCTGGTATAGGTAAGAAATCCTCCCTACGTTTCTTCGTGGCTTCTGGTTTAGATGAAGCACACTCAATTAAGCATTAATACCTGATCTGTACTACTGACTGACAGCACCACACAGAGCGAGCAATGAACTGACAATCATAAGTAGTCTTTTTCAGCTCCAGCCATCAGGATATGTTGGGATAATATACGTGAGTGAACTGCGGTAATCCTGCACTGATCTAACTTCTGCTAGTTACGTACCTTCCTAATGAGTAATAGAGCCATTATTAAAGAAGCAATATGACAAGATTTAATAAGTATACTGAACTGTGCCCCAGTCTGACTACTGAAATCCTGGATAATTCTGCATGTGCTAAAACCCCAAATTACTCAAGAGTACACAAAAAAAAAACCCAGAAATAAGCAACTATACTAGCAACAACAAAGTAGGAATCTGTTGAAAACCCATCCCGTTTTAGTACCCATGCACCCAGGTCAGACAACCCCAGACCTTCTGCAAAAAGCAAACACACAGCCACTTGGACAAGAGAAAAAAAGCACTTCCAAAAGGCAGTGTAATTCATCTACCTGCCTCTGGGCTATCTAAGGCTCTTTCAGAGGGAGATGAGAGATTGAATGTGCCAGAGGTGGGCTTTTGGTGTCACTACACAGATCTGCAGGGGGTTTCTGCCAAATCCCAAAGTCCTCTGACAGTAGCATGCCTCTAAATACATCATTTAGAAGCATGAGGTAAACAGAGACAGGGCATTGTATTTACTTCGGGAAAGTATCAGTCACATGGCTTGTATATATTAGCAGGTGAAACCCAGGAGAGTAAGCTGAACTACTTGTGTCTGAAGAAAACAATTCATCAACATTTTTAAGGCTTCACAGAATTCTAAATATGTATTTACATGTGGTGTATGCTATTTATTTTTGGTACCTTAAAACAGAGACTCTTAAGTCTGAAGGTAGTGCCTGGTTTTAACATTGTTAGGTGTGGATCAAATTGGCTTTAATATCCTTATGTTTTGATCAAACTGAAATCAGCCTGTATGGCTGTAGTGTATATGTGTCAGTACGGAAGTCAGGAAGATAGCTATTATTAAACAAACAGAAGATTACAATGCTGGAAGTACCCTGGGCTCACTGCTGTCACATAATTTCATAGAATCATAGGTTAGGGTTAGAAAGGACCTTAAAATAATCAAGTTCCAACCCCCCTGCCATGGGCAGGGACACCTCCCACTAAACCATGTCACCCAAGGCTCTGTCCTACCTGGCCTTGAACACTGACAGGGATGGAGCATTCACAACTTCCTTGGGCAACCCATTCCAGTGCCTCACTACCCTCAAATTACAAATTTAGACCGTTCCCCAGGAAACACACATCAGAATAGCCCTGATGAGGTCCATGAGAATAATCACAACATGGGCAGAAGGTCTTCCTATTGCAAGCAGGTCCCCAAGGGAAACCAGGATAACTCCATTTAAAAGGGGATGACTACAACAACATAGGGGTGCCCCTGTGTTCTGGTTCGACTTTGTGTTGGGTTATCCAAGGAACAGGTCTCTTCTCCCAAGGGGGCTACAGTAGATCTGGGAGATGCAAAAAATGCCCCTGTACTTACAGACTGTGCCAGGCAAGCTGCATGGCATTGCCTGGGTGGCTTGCTTGGGACACACACAGTGTGGGGCACCTGCAGGACAGAGACTCCAACCTTCCCCTAAGAGATCATCTGGGATGGTATTTCATAGAATCACAGATGGGTTTGGGTTTGAAGGGATCTGAAAGCTCATCGAGTTCCACTGGACCAGGTTGCTCCAAGCCCTGTCCAACCTGGCCTTGAACACTGTCAGGGATTACTTAACTTTCACAATTACTTTCTCAGACAGACTTGCTTTGCAGCATGTGTTTACCTTCAGAAATGTTCATATGAAGAAAGAAAAATATCAAATAATAAATCACAGAACTGAGGGGTTCCACAGGCCTGCAGTGGAGCTGCTGTCAGTTCTGTTGTGCCAGAAGTAATGAAAGCAACTGGAATTCTGAAAGATCATTTCTGTGCATCCTTCTCTAAAAATAAAAAATCATCCCCCCACTCCAAATGACAATGAATTGACACCCAAGCATTCCACAAAACAACAACACAGGCCATCTATTAGAGAAAGCAACAGCATGAGCACACAGCGTTCACAACAGTTCCATGCTTTACTTCTGGATTCACTCCAACTGGCTGAATACACAGCACAATTCCCCAAATGCAGGAATGTTGCTGCTATGAAGCACTTGGAGGACAACAACCAAGCCTCAGCTTTGTAATGATAGGATTTCAAAAAATGGCCATTTATTTTAAAATAGTCTCTGTGGTTTGTAAAGCTGTTTCTGCAGAGCATGGAGAGGATAAAGCACACATACTTTCACAGGCTTTCAGCTGCTGGCCCGAGTGCAGAAAAGGATTAAGACAAGACAGTCTGAATTAACATGATGCAAACTAGGAGAAACGAGGAAGAAAAGATGGCTCTGAAAGCTACACTTTGTTTTCCCATAGAATAGGTGCAGCGCAAACTAAGCATTTTTTCATAGCTAGCAGGATCCAACCAGACTGCAAAGGTATGAGGCATGGGAGCAGTCGAACAATAGCTCTCTTCACCCGCAACCAAGTTCTCCAAATTCAGAGTCTCACTTTCGGGGTTCCCAGTCTGAGCCATGGGCCTTGAGTTGAACTGGGGTAGCTAAAAGATGAGCACAATCCAAATTATCAGGTAATTTTGATAACACTTTAGTGAGGGAAAGGACAGGGACTGAGCCAAGCCTAGCAGAGACAGTGTGGTACATGAACCCAAAGATATCTTCTTGGGCACGCAGTGGAGATGGAGAGAGACATGGGGGGCTGCAGGGAGAATCCAAATACTATTATACCAGTTTATAAATGTTATTCTGTATTATTCTAAGCACCACCTGGTGCTATAGTTTACAAAGGGTGGAAAATATATAAAGGGGAGCTAAGCGACACCTCTGACATGAGCCAGGCAGAGGCATGGAGCTGGGTGAATCCATTGTGAATTTTGAGACATACTGGCACAGCCTGACTCTGCTGGACCAGGAGATTTACCCTTGAGAAGTAAAATTGAACACCCCAGCTTCTGCCCTGCTCAGGAGCACAGAGGAGCCTGCGCATGTGTGGGGAGAAGGGAAGAAGGGCAAAAGGGATAGTGCATGGTTCTGGGGCTGGCTAGGAACGCTGTCAAAGCCTCAACTACCCCTGTTCCAGTTTGTTCTAGCTGAGAATCAAACCCACAATCTTCTCACCACAGCAGCCACATGACTAACAGTCTAGTGCTGAGTAACGATGAAGTAGGCACAAGAAATTAAGAAGGAGAAAGGTTCTCCTTTTCCTTATACCCTCTGGCTGTTTTTTTCTGAAGAAAAATGTCCTCTGGCCACTTCGGTGAGTAAGTTTACCATTATAGAAACTGCTCTACCACACCCCTGCATGGTGAATCAGCGCGAGTTATACAACTTTGATACTTACAAGTGGTTGGATCTTCTTACCTCTGCTGTGCTGCTCACTTTACCTGCAGTGGTGAATGACTGGTTCAGAAGGAGAGGCAGCTATAGACAGGGGTAGAAGTGATACAGAGAAGGAATAATTTGTTTTTAAACTTGGTGAATAAAAACTTACAGCAGTGAGGACAATGACTAGGAGAGGAACGAGTTTCAAATCAGAAGTCAACGTGGAAGTGATCTGGTGACAAACCTTAATACAAAAAGTCACAGCTCATGCAGGTTTCCATAAATGTTACCACAACGCCTCCCCTGGCAATATTATAGCAACGCAAATACATAAAACACACAGGTAAATCCTGAATTCACATCCTAGATCAACCCCCAAGGGATGGACATGCCTGCCTGCTCTTTTGAGACCTAACTCAGCTGAACACTCAGGGTTCAGGTTTTTGC
Organism: Lathamus discolor; assembly: GCF_037157495.1. Lineage (NCBI taxonomy): Eukaryota > Metazoa > Chordata > Aves > Psittaciformes > Psittacidae > Lathamus > Lathamus discolor. The sequence continues at coordinate 14,157,109 of NC_088885.1, forward strand.
AGTGGGTATCTTTAAATGACAAGAGAGATGGGAGAGGATTTGTAGAAATTGTTCCTCTGTCCAATGCAATAATCCTGAACAAGCAGGACTAAGGCTGTATCTTTATGCCTATTTTGTTTTGTGTAATCATTATCAAGCTGAAGGTAGGAAGCTCACCAGGCTTAGAAATTAGGTCCTCCCTCAGCATGCTGTAAACTGGAAGCCAAAAAATCAGTGGCTGGGTTTGAAAAAGTTGATCTTAATGAGAAGCAAGAAAGGTTAAATGTACAACTCTGTTACTCATTGGGATTTATTTGCTCAGTTCTAATTTTAACTTTGGTTAGCCCAATAAAAGGTATCACATCACCGTCTGGGTAGCTGTCGTACAAAAAACAATGCAGCTACCAGCTTTCCTCCGTTGGATGACATACTTGGGCAGTAGCCCTTTAAAAAAAGCTTCAACTTCTTAAGAGCACATTTGGTTTTCCATTCATTATTTTCCTGATGCTGAAAGCAGCAGTATTCATCCCAGAGAATAGCTACATTGTATTTTAAGGGTTTAACCAAAACACTCATTTTGCTGCAAGTTTTCCTTCTTTCAGAATTTTAAAACACATCTACAAAGTGGCTGCTGGGCAAAACCATCAATTTATGGTCAATGGTACCTGGGAGAAAAAAGAAAGAAGCAAATAGGAGAAGAAATGAATGTTGTGATTGCAAGAGTGACTGTTATCTACAAAAATGTGGATGACGAGAAGAAGGACTCCTCTCCCCATGAGATGAGCTAATGAATGGTGAATGTGGAATGACTTTGTTAAAAAAAGAGACCAAAATAGAAAAATCAATTCTGAATACACTAAGAGTGTACTATCCACAACCTGCAACCACCTGCATGTTCATAGCTCTCTTCCACCTTACCTTTGCTAACCTTACCTGTGGTACTTAACAAAAGACCACCCTTTATCTTTTCCAGTCCTGACTGCCTGCAGTGAGGAAGTATCATCCACTTCTGCTTGGACCCTGCTTTCCTGTGATCCTCAACCTCTTAATTCACAATGATGTGGAACTAGAAAGGTACAACTGACATGGCAGTGATAAATCATTAGCTCTTCTGAAGGGCCAGCCATATTGTCCATATTCTCATTTGGTTGTTTGGCCACAGAAACATTGACTTTCACTCTTCTTTTACTTCTATCAAGCTGTTTGTTACCATTGAATCCAGCCCTACTGTTTGATCATCGAACACCCACATGTACTAACCCTGAGGGCACAGTCTTACCCAGATGAACAGGATTCCTCTTCTCAGAATACATTTCTCTGTGGCGGCTGGTATGGGAGCTTTAGAACACAATCCTAATGGGAATCCAGATCCCTGGGTCTCCTCCTCCTCCTCCCAGGCCCTCTAGTCACTACCAGAGGGGACAAATCCTTACAGATGAAATACTATTGCAATGGGAAAATTTGACTGCTTCTGGGACTTGCACCTTGAGGTCTGCAAGGCAGCTGTCCAGTGTCACGCTGAAAGATATGTGTTGTGCCACCATGGAATATCCAGTTAATGCTGGAACATGGCACTCAAACATGCTGCCAAGAGAAACCCTCTCTGTTTCTACTGGATCAGAAGCAACCGCACCATGTTAACCAAGCTGTATGCTTACCAGTTCCTAGTTACAGTCATAGCTCAAGCAGAAGGAAGACACTACACATCCAGACAGCTGGAAAAAACAGTTCCTGTTATATATGTAGCAACTTGACTGTTCTCCAATATTTATGGATCCCAACTGCCTCCACTTCATTATACCATCAGGGGAAGAAAAAGTACAATAATCCCCTTTATGTCTCCTGTAATTGAATCCAACCATGATTATAATATATTATGGGCACTTGAAGTAACTATTAATTATTGAATACTTGCTTCATAATGAATTGGAGTATCATCTGCCATAGACCAACTTCTTCATATATTCTCTAACACATCCAAGATGCTGTGGAACTGGTCTATCCTTCAAAATGAATAAAGCAATAAAATAAATACAATAAAAACTCTTTTCTCTCCCAATCATACTGCAGACTTTGCAATACAGTCTCACCAGACTTACCAGAGGAAGGAGAACTGGCCCAAGCCATCCTTGAATCAAAATCCTTGTTGTTTTCTAAGGCTGTCTAAGAATAGCACCTATGCTACATTCATTAACAATGATAAAATGTCTCAGTATAATAAGAGGAGACTGGAGCTGCCAGATTTTGAATTGTACGTGAAATTCAGGAAATAGTAATAACAACAACATCAATTTAGAGAAATCATAGCAACTTTTTAAAAGATAGAGGGCCCAGCTTTCTGTTGCTCAAATGCCAAATTAAGTAAGTGCATTCTTGTTAATAGAACATGTCCTGGAAATACATCCCCCCAGTATACTCTTGGTTGGGAAGCATGCTGTTCATTGCTGGATTTCCTAAACTGTTTCATAGTGCTGCTTTGGATGCTGAAAAGCTGCTGTACTTCATCCCAAGAGTGATTTCATCTTATGAGTGGCTGAAGTAACATGTATAAAATGCTCTGCAGTTTTACTTGTAAGGGCCCATTCCATATGCAGCATCACTCTCTACAGAGAAGCAACTGCTTCTGAGGTAGAATGCAGAAGCTATTTAATTAATACTGACTAGCTAACCCTCATGCATATTGTAATTTGGGAATAGTACCTTTTGGAGAGACCCTCATAATTGATTACATCAGCTGGCTAGGAGTTAAACTGTGCTTGTATGTCATCTTATTGTGACACAACTCCGGCAGAAGAGTATGGATGCTCTCCTGTCAAGATCAATGGCAAAATAGTCAGTTAAATTCAATGGAAATGGATTTAGGACTCTAGTTTACAGTAATGACTCAGGATGACCGACCCCCCTTTCACAATTTCTGATCAGGCAAGCTGACATAATTGGAACAGCTCTTATCTTGCCTGAGCAGCTGAACACACTGTCAGCCTGCACCCAGCTGGAGCTGTGGTGGAGGGTGATCTGTGATTTGCAATGATCATCCCCACTTAGGAAGAACTCCAAGTCTCTATTCTGCCTGTAAAGATGAATCAAAGTATCTTATCAAAAACTGCTATAATTTTTCTCTGGAGCTTTAACTGGTTTTGCCAAAAATAATTTCCAAAAGAAATATTTCTTATTATGAGAGTGTAGTGTTAAAGTGGTGCTAGCAAACAATATACAATAATACAATATGCTCATGGTACATCAAATGGAAAATACTCCCATTAGAGCTAACATCAATTTACCAGCTGTGGCTTGAGATCGTGGATCTCTTCCAGGGCTCCTCGTTACTTCCATGTTGTTTTTCCTGCTATAAAATCGCAATTTTGCTCAATCCTTTAATTTAAGAATGAGGATGGATACAAAAATCTTCAATACAGCAGATTCATACAAACACATTGATGCCTTATACACACATAGTAAATCTAAGCACATGACAGTGCACGTGAAGGAAACATCAGCCTACAATGAGTGCATATGAAAATATAATTGTATTTTACTCCCTTTCCTGCTTTCAACATCATGAAATTCTTAGGAAATACCACAGTATTTTAAAGTAGCAATCATTCAAAAGTGTTTGCATATTGCATCTGTTTGTACTCCTTGCTATAGCAGATGTAAAGATACAGCAATAAGGACACATTGTCAGAGAGCACCAGGTCATATCAGTTAACTGGCTTATGCTTCCATCCCATGATTAACTATGACTTGGCAGTGCTGGGGTAATGGTTGGGCTTGATGATCTTAAAGGTCTTTTCCCAACCTAGTTGATCCTATGATATCACTTGCTAACAGAAGTACTAGGTGTCTCTGCTGGTCTCCTGAAAAAGCATATTCCCCCATATTAGCTGCTTTCATATAGCAAACAGCTAGCAATCTTGCAAAAGAGGACAGAAATAATAATTCCTGGTACCACTGACCATTGTAAGAATTTATAAGACAGGAAACAGACAAGTAGGGAGGAGTTTCAGACTCTAAACCAATGTTTTTCAGTCTTTCTATAAATACCAACCTTGTGTTGAACTTGGTCTACTGGAATATTAGGATAAATTCTCACAGACACAATGCATTCTAAACCACTACTAGATTGGGGCACTTCTGCTAATTATAAGCCCTGCCCTGTAGGCAGCGAGTGCCTTGGCCTCCCACTTGTTTCCAGAGGACCTGAGGGTGTTCCATCCCCTCAAGAGGATCAAGGTTGGTAAATCAGTGGAGAGCTACACAAACTTTACCTTTGAGCTGGAAAGGAACACAGTCATCTGTAAACAGCACATGAAGATACCACATAAATACTGAAGGAACCTTATGCTACAAGAAAAACAAACAAGGCGGCATGATGTCAAGGGGTGACAACAAACAGCTTTGGGAAACTCAAGGTTCATTTCAAATAAAGAATGGATACAGAAGCTTGGTTTCAGGAGTATGTCATGTATTTCACTGCACCTTTACAGCAGTTTTTAAATGGATTATTTATAAACAGGATATTCTGATAAGAAGAAAAGATAATTACTCAATATGACACATACTATGTGAGGGTTTTTTTAATGCTGGAAAGTGTTCACATAGAAATACAATCCCTGCACAGCAAACTTCAGTTTATGGCAGTAAATTACTCCTTCTAAGCAATACAAGAATATTGGAACTTATCTCTAATGCTTGCTGTTACAGTAAATGCTGGAGAAAAAAGACAAAGCATTCAAAACCCGGCCCCTTGAAAGTAAAGAACTGTTGTTTTTCTGTGTCATAGTTTAATAATAGTTGGACAGAAGAATCAATCTGGGGCTGAAAACCACAGTTCTAGTTTGAACTCAGCATTGTGTTCAAAGCCCAAAAGATCAGCAGAGCCCAGACCTCCAGATTTTGGTCATCAGAGTAGCAATTGTTTTAATCTGCTTTTCTACATTGCAACAGCACAAAAGCAAAATGAAAGAAAAGCCCTTGGACAATAAAATTCAGAAAATAATCTCTACCAAGAAAATCAACTCTAGAAGGATTTACCTGTTTTATACAAACACAAAAGTATGAATTTGACATTGGAACTTACTTGAGAAAATGCATTTCAAAGTGCTCTAGCACAAATATAACAGTTGCTGTGACTCACAACGTTGTTTTCAAACTGTCAAAAAATCCCTTTTAGATATACTGTATACAAAACCAATTTCAATAAGATAATAATTAAACATTAATTTTTATCTGCGAGACATACACATTTCACCTCAAACAGCTAAACATACAGACAGGCTGTGTCTTTAACCTGACCAGAAAAACTGACCAGGCATTACTCTCTCAAATCCTGTTCAGAATAGTCTGATTGGGCAGCAATGCCTGTCTTGGCCTCCGAAACATCACTGATGAGAACCAAACATTTGGTCCCCCTGAACTAGCACTGTTTCCCTACACTTTACAGTTGGCCAACTCCCTTCACTTCAAAACTTCCTGTAATTGGCCTGAATTTTTCCAGCCAAAAAGAACTTTCTTAAAAATTCAAACTCTATTTGAGAACGGTGAAGAATTACTTTACAATATTTCCTCTTAGCCTGCTGCGTAAATGACTACATTTCAATTGCTTCCTTCCTCTGAATTAGATGGACTATTTGGCATTGGTGGAAACTAAGTAATTTCTACTCAATGCAACTTTCAAATCCTGATACTACCAAATACTGCAATTTAGTGCAAAGTACAAAGAGGTCATACATTACTCCTATAGATAGTTCTACCCTTTTTTCCTCCCTCCTCTTTATTACCAGTATGTTTTCCCCTTTCTGTAAAACTATTCCCATGAGACCTCATTTTACAAAGCAAGGAGCGGAAAAGGCAAGTAAAAGTGCTTCTGAGCCTTACATCTTAAAATGACAGAAAATAACTTAAATAAGAGTGGATGATATAATTGACCTCAGTGCCTACTCATTGTTTACCCTAAATTCCCAATGAAGCCAGGCAGCTCTGAGCACCGGGATCACATTCAATAATGGTAATTATGACAGAGTAATATATTTCACAGAAGTCTCACAGTAGTGTGCTTTCCAGCTATATTATACGCCTATAGCTTAGGATTCTTTGGTCCAGGATTCTACACTGTTATGGTACAGGCTTCCAGTAGTAACTGTGGTTGATTTTTCTAGACTACCTAGTAGCTGCTGACAAGAGGACAAAAGAAGATTTGAGATCTATAGTTAAAGTTTAAACCTAATAGCTACAGTAATTGATTAGTTCATGGATTTTCTTTGGTCACTGAGGTGTGTACAGAGACTACAGGAGATTATTTTATAGAGTAATTTTGGCAGCGCAGCAGGGTACCTGGACAATGGGATGGATACCACCCTCCTGACAAAAACCACGGGGGAGGGATCAGAGCAAAGACAACTCGGCCAGCAGAATCACTCCATAGCAAGCAGGGGGTAGGATTTTTTCCTTCCTGGGAAAGCACCAAGATTTCTGGCCCCACAACTTGTAGATATCTGATGTCTCCTGGGGGACAGAGTAATTTTTACTGGGAGCTGCTGCCCGCTTCAGTCCTAGATGTATCAGAACCCAGTTTCCTGGCCACTTAGCTCTATTTAATAGCTAACATGTTGAATAAGGCTCTGTAAAACATAGTTATATCATGTTTACTGAGCCAGAGTAGGACCAGATAGTTAAACAGCAGATGCAGACGTGGTGCAAAGTTGGTTTTGTTCTGGGGGGGTGCATATAAAGAGTTTGAAAGTAGATACAGAGATGATAAAGGTTGATGGCTTAAGACATCCTGAAAAACAATGTCCTTTTTTTACCCACATACCAACCTAGCACCACATCAATTGTCATATACTCTGCTGAAACAGCATAAAAGTGAGTTGGAGGGACCTCTTCGATGGCTACAACAGGAGTTGGTCAACCCCTGTGGAGGAGAGTGGGATGTAAAGATGGCTCATGCAATTGCATCCACCAAAAACTAAGCTAAAACAAGCATTGCCTTTTGATTCTGCTATCCAAAAAGCTGCAACTTGTATTTTGTTATGAACCAGCAACATCCAGGAGAGGCCTCATTCAAATGCCTGTTTTTATACTTGACCCATGTCTCAGCTATTTTCAGTTCCAAGTACCTTTTACTGATATCTCAAATCACTCTCTGGAAATCCAGACATGAGCCAGATGCTTCCAAATCCAAGGTCCTCTCAAAGGTCACCCCAGTTGCTGAGTGTTGCGTTTCAGGCACCTTGAATGAACCTGAATTTCAGAAGGCGAATAGTCAGCACTTTCTAAAAACTCAACCCTCAAAGCACCCTCCAACTGGATTAATAAAAATTAAGGCACTCAGAAATTGGTTGTTACTTTTGAAAATCTTGCCCGTAACTAGAACAGACTGACTGACAAGAAAAACAGAACTCACAGGTAACCATAAAAAGATCCATGTGTTGCTGTGCTCAAGGTACTTACAGTGTAAACTTTATTCACGTTCATAGTGACATAGTTTATGGCAAAAGGGTTTGCCTTTTCTGTCCAGTAACCATATTTTACTCTGTATCTCTAGAGAGCAGGAGTCTGCATAAGCAATGAGAGGAGAAAAAAGGTTGATGGATTACCAGTTTTTCTTTTGGTGGTGAATTCAGTTGTCTGGAATCACAAATGTCAGTACAGGAGGAAACGAGATAGTTATCTTTTGTCAAAACTGTGATATAACAAATGTTAATATAATCTCAAAGGGAGGTACCGTTCAGAGTATCTTTGAGAAAAAAAAAGATAAACCATATCCTGAAACAAAGGTTGCTTTTAACTATGTGCAGATAGTCTTTGATCAATCAACTGAATCCTTAGAAAGGGATAACATAACACAACACCCCTACCACAGTTGGGTAAGTGCTTAAACTTTGTTCACAGAAAGGATGCTAGTTGGTAGGGTGACCCAGCTCTGCATCTGTATAAATTAGCACAGTCCTTCTGGAAGCTGCAGTCAGTGCAAGGTAAAACAGGTTGGTACTGCTGCACTATAAATGCATCTGACATCAGAGAAAAATTCCTCCCAAGGGTCGTCTTTGGATTTCATGGCTCTTCTGCTTCCTCTGCTGATTCCCCGGACAAACCTATTAAGAAGAAAGAAGATGCTTAAAAATTCAGTGTATCTGGCAACTGCATGCACTACATTGTTGACTCCATCGGTTTGTAAAAGCCTTGGTTATAGCTGGAGGAAATAATTTGTTACATGCAAAACAGTTACAATAAAAAAGCATAACTTGCAAATTCAAGCACTCACAAGTTTAGAAAATATAAAAAATTAAGACAGTAAGGGCAATTTAACATCAGCTCTTTTATGCATATGATGGGTGATAGAGTCTAAGTTATAAAATCACAGACCACTTTCACATCATAGAAACATGACAGAGAACAACTGGGCATACGATCTGAGACACGGTTACTGCAGTCTACCTGCATTTTGCCTGTCCCTTTTTCTAGGTAGAACTGGCAATACAAATTGCGAAACAATAGAAAATTGGCTCCATAAACCCATTAACAACTATTTTATTCTATATATTTGTTTTTTTTTTAATTCCAGACTAACATTTTGGAGAAGGGGAAAATAGCAAACCCCCTGTATTGAAGATAACTTCTGCCTCCAACCAAAACTCCGAGTTTCCTATTTTTAAGTATCAGGTCAAGATATGAATCCATCCTGTACTGGATATTAATCTTTGCAATAATGAACCTGACAGAATTGAAAAAGTGGGTAGAAACTCATAAAAAGTTGCTTGGAAAATCCAGGGAGAAAAAGAACTGTGGATAATCACACAAATTTGTACAGGCAAATACTTGCATGTACAGGCAAATACTTTACATTGAACTGATTATTTAACCCAGCTCTTATTATTTAACAGGTCCACTCTTAATTTGTATTGAAAATTATTTAACTTAAATTCTTTTCTAATGAATGTAAAGCAATCCAAAACATACTCACACCATCTCCAAAGGATATATGAATAATAATAAAAACAATACACAGCTTTTATGTTTTGTTCTGTGGTGTTTGGGTTTGGTTGGGAGGTTTTTTATGAGCCATTTCTGAAGAAAGCTGAAATCCACACACCCCCAGTGAAGTGAAATGATCCAGCAGGTCAGCGGAATAAAATCTGAGCACCCAAGTCTTCTAAACTCAAGCCACCACTTGCCTGTCAGTCCGACTGCCTTCACAATCCTGTTCACACTTTTTTGCACCAACAATCTATATAATTCTAAAAGAATATGCTTTCATTTACATCTGTGCAATTCCCTATCAACAAAACCAGATACATTTCTTTCTTCAGTTTTTATATTCCACTGACAGAGTTTTTTGGAGCTTGGGGTTTTCAGGATTTACAATGCTTTACCACTGGTACTAAACTGAACACACTTTATCTCAGGCCTTGAGACTGAAGGAAAGCATCAGTGAAGCTAACAGAGCAGGAGATCAATTATAAAATCACCAAGATACAAAAGACTAAAGCAGTAAAATTTCAGCACCAGCTGGAAGCCCAAGGCCCCTGAGGCACTAAGAAGTTCCTTTACTGAAGCTTCTACTGGTTTCTTTCCTTCTTTTTTTTTTTTCTAAAGGACAATTAAAAATACCATTTTAAGAGCTGTCTCTGGTTTACAAAGGTCAGCCCTCAAATGGCAGCTCTTTTGTTCAAAACTCTCATCACGTAGCACATGCTGGGATGCCAAAAGAACCAGCAGCAGGTCCCATCTTGTTTCATTAATCATCTAGGGGAAGGAGGTAGGTAGCATGATAATGTAATGTGTGGATTATAAGCAACTAAGATGAGCTACAAATGTTATTGAGGAGAAGGAGAGATAGCTCGAGGACTAAGAGATTAACAAGGTTGAGAAAAGATAAAAGGAGACACCATTTGAAATACATCATGGAAATAACAATCTTAAACACAGATACGTTGCTGAGAAAAGCCCTGCAGAAGTAGCATAATGGAAAAAGTTGTGTAAGACATGCATCTGCAGTGAAATACCACATGTAGAATACCCCATGTAGCTCAATGCAGTGTAAAAGACACTGCAAAGCTCACAGTTAATACTGTCCCTGACTATACAGCTTTGTTGAGATCACATCTGGAGCTGTTTACAGCTCTATACTACATAAAAGGTACTTCCCCCACCATAATCAAGGAAAAGAGTTTGCAGGAATTATGAAATCAGTTTCTGCCCACTCTTAGAAAAACTGGACACACACATAGTTCAGACGAGAAACAGCAAGAAGGTGCTATGATTTTGGTCAGTAGTTTGTACCTGAAGGGAATAGCCACAGATCTACCAGAGACCAGGAGGCACTAACCTCTGCATCAGCATTACTCACTAAGCTACATACTCAAGACACGTAACACTGCCATTACACAGTGTCCTCAACTTCAATACATTTGAGGACTAGATAGAGAACATCTAAAGCAGCATAACAGCACTGAAATTAAGTAAGGGAGGTTTACAAAAACACTGCGGAAAAGAGGGAAATCTTACTGAAAAGGCCTTCTTGATGCATCTTTACTAGGATGAAAACACAGCATGTTAAAAATTAAAAAGTAATTATGAAATTATAATGCAAAGAAATTCATTTGAGCCATAAAAGAGTGACCAACACACTGCTTTCAAAGCCTGTTATTTCCATGATACTGACGTAGCACAAACAACCCTTGTGTCTGTTTCTACAAACTGCTATGCCAAAATGGGCAACATGAATGGTTACTTTCAAGCACGTGAACCCCAGTGGATCCACAAAATGTAATGCGCTAACTGTAATTATGGGCTGGCAAAACTGAAGTAATATAGCAGGATTTACCTCAATTTCACACAGCTTTGCCCAAGAGCACTATCCAAGACTATAGGGAACCTGCACTGATCAAAGAACTACAACACGAGTAAACTGCAGGAGAGGTGAGAGGACAGGTGAGGTACAAACTGCAGCTCCAAAATGGGAGGCAGTATGAAAACTTGCCTTGCGATAAGGAGAACAACGTACATGTCACATTGCTCTAACTGGCACATGCTACATCATAGTATGTGAGATGATTAACATCAGAGGTTTCTCATCAGCATATTCTGACAAGCCCAGGCAGATCCTAAGAAATACAGGGTATATAAAAAAAATAAATCTGTATATTAAGGCTCCTTTACCTCATTTCATCAGGAAAAAAGCTTCCTTTCATCTTCATATCCCCATTATGAAGTTCTCAATGTTTCATTTTATAGGTCATCCAAAAATCCTATCAGAATAATACTGGTCTGAGCAACAGACGATGTTTATTAAAAGGTTCATACTTCTATTTATCAACTCAGCTATGAACTGGGAAACTGCTTCTGGAAATAAGCATGATAAATTTTAACTCCTCTGCAGTAGGCAACCCCAGAATTTCTGGAGAGAAGTTTCCGAAACAGAGCTGATATATATGATCCAATTGACATCCTGACTAGAAACATGAGATTGCATTTATCTGAGATCAAAACCAAATTCCACCTTCAGTCACTGAAATTGCTCCAATTTTGTATATTTGTCAATCAGAGCACATTAGCACCCTCATGAAAGCAACTTCTATAAACAAAGACACAGAATTCCTCAGTCCTGTTAATTTACCTCTTGAAAAGCATGACTTAATGCATACATGTCATTCAGTCATGGAAAGGTCGTTTCTAGATAAAAATGTATTTTTGAGTCTTGCAAACTGAAAGTTCAAAGAAAATCAGTTACAGTGATAGAAGCACCAAAGACAGCTAAAAAAAACCCCAAGTTTCTTGGAACTGTTATTCATGCAGGTTGGGGGTGGTGGAATAAAACAACAAAACCAGCAAACCAAAACCATTTAAAGGGAGGGATGATACTTGAGCATGACAGCAGAAGGGAGGAGAAAGGATTATTTTCTGTAGTCATAAATTTTTCACACTGAGCATGATGGTGTAAGGTTTAAAGATGTTCAGGTTAAACAATTAGGCAATGGAAGAAACTACCCAGGGAGGTGGCTGACTCAAGGATATGAGAGGTCTGCAAAGATAGGGTCGATGAAATCCTAGTGGGGATTAGTAAAAAGGAAGATACACAGGCTTTGAACTGGATGACCTAAAGGATCTTCTCCAATCCTATCATTTATGCTGCTATGATTCATCCTAAGGAGAATATTTTGGACTCCTATGAATTACTGGCTGAGTTTCCTGGACACTATTGTACATTAGTGTACTCCGAAGCATGCATATAACTAAGTCAAAGTTGGCTTTGAAGTGTTTGATCTACAACATTCAACGCTTTCATACAGTGACTCAGAAAAAGTGTAGTTATAACAAGACAACAAAAGTTACTTTGAGTTCAGATTAAGTTAGAGAAGGGAGGCACCCCTTTCTTCAGCTAGTCCCACTTAAAAGAGGAAAAAAACACCCCATCTCATAGCCTGATGGTTAATATTGCTATTTCTAGACCTGACATAAACCAGCTTTAGAACAAACTACAGCTTCAAGGTAACTGTTTTTCATAAAATTCTGGATCCAAAATGAAATGTTCCAGATGACCAAAGTTAACAGCTTTTCACTTTTTTGTTAACAAAAGACAAAAGATTTTTCCCAGCACTGTCAGGTCACATTTCTGAAAATCACAATAATTTTCCCTTTAAGAACTCTGTTCACTGCTAGTAATTTTCTTTATTGTTATAAACTGCTTAAGGAAATATATACTGCTTCCTTTCTCTTAGTATTTAATCTTCATTCCATGAACACAATCCAAAGGGTTTTCCAGAAAGCTTAAGAAAGCAACAGTATCTTGCTTATCCCAAGCAAACTGATACACTCAGTTGGAGTGCTAAATGGGTTAGTGTAAAACTGTCAACTCCGATGCAGTGTGGAAGATTGATCACCATGATGGACAAGCTACAAACTTTCCTATACTACTTTAACAGGGCAAACTGGACTTGATCAGTATCCTATATCACTTTTCATGGAATAATAAACTGAGAGTGAGCCTTACCATTGCCTCCCAAGCCACCAGTGAGTCACTGATCACTGCATACATGATTTAAAAGCGCTCAGGTTTGTATCTGAAAGGGGAGCAATGGCAGCTGAATGAGGGGGAAGCACGGACTAACTCATTCATTAGAGAATTGTGTAAATCAAATACATTGGCTTTTCATTTAGGAAACAGTGTGACTGAAAGGACTTAAATCAGGGAACTTTTCTTTGTCCTAAGGGACCATATACATCACAAGATTGAGAATGTTTCCATCACTCTCAAACATGCCCCCTACTAACTGCAATTAATATGACAAGTCCAACCTATATAAAGCCATCAACAATCAAGTTGCTGAACTGCCACAAAGTAGCAGGGGTAGAAGGGGCACCTCTTACCTTGGGGATAGCAGGGTCTACTCCCACAAATCTTAAAAAACCTCTCTAAAAACCTTCCTTTTGTCACTCTGCCATAGTAGTGACATGTAGTAGCAGTGTAACACAATGGAGGTAACAAGGCGGTGACAACCACAAAGACAACATTTACTAAGTGTCCGAGATTTTCTTTTTTTCTTTTTTTAATTAACTTTTAAACACCTTACAAAGCTCTTGTGCATTCATGCCCCTGGGCAGTGGCCCTCAATGGTAACTCTGCAGACTCATGCCTGTAGCAACTCAGGCTAACTGTGAAATGGGACATGATGGAAAAGTTAGTGTCCCTTCCAAGGTAATTTCTTTTGGTTTGTCTTTGTTTTCCAAAGTACAGCAACTAAATATCCCCATCATCAATTTTATCCTATATTAGTATTATCATTAATATAAATTACTATTAATATAATTAAATTATGCTGTGCTTCTTTTGTATAATACTGCATTCTTCAGCCTTCATTACATTATATGGTGTACATACACACACGTACCTTTTACGTATCCCTCCTGCAAACTTTTCTGTTGAGAACCCCAGCACCTAAAAAGCACTAGAGTTGCCACCAATGGGTCCAAGGACTGAATTGCACTGAATTACTGCCCTGGTTTGGGTAAGGTAAGGAGGTGTGCACCAGTTCACAGTTCCTGGGATTATCAAGTACTCAAGCTGTAAATGGCAGAGTTCAGATTCCTACGTTTATAACGTTGCAAAGTTTCTATGCTTTCTTTAGGTCTGCTTTGCATTTGGAAAACACCCAAGACATATGAAATGTTTCTAATATAAAGTTACCAAATTTGAACATCAGGAAAAACATCCAGTGACACGACCAAAAAAATTCCCAACGCACACAGCTGCTTTTCCTGATGACCCCAGTCACTTACATTACATATTCACACACCCCCATACACACATATATACACATTGCTGGAATAAAAATGTTCTGTAAAACACAAAGAGCTGTCAACACACCAAATTTAGTTTACATTTAGAGGTATCAAGGAGAAAAGAGGAATGGGATGCTGGTAAGTTCAAAGCCATGTAGAGCTCTATAAGCAGCACTATAATAACAGTATTCTAAGCTTCATTCAGGAACCAAAAAACAATCCATAAATTATTACAGACACAACTGAACATGTTTGCATGGAGACAAGCTACTTAAAAAGCAGTTACCTATCTGAAATGAAGTCACTGATCATTACTGTGAGAAATGTAATTCCAATTGCATGAAAAATGCCTATTTTCTCCAAATACCTGGCCTATCATAATCAACTATCAAATCCTGGGCATTTTTCTAGGAAAGCTTGCAATCTTTGAGAAATGGTTGCTTTCCTTTAGAGATGATTACAGGAAAAAGTCACAAATGACACATTTCAGCTGGAAGAGGTATTTCTTGCAAGGAAGTAAATCCCTTAAAAAGAGTTTGCATTTTAGTGACCAAACTTCCTTTCTTCCTAATTAGCTATCACCCTCTGTTAGGGCAGCAAATTAATGCAGTGGCTTCTAAGGAAAATATGTGCAACACAAATCTAAAACTTAAGTAGTTACAGCCACACAAATGTCAATGATTTGATTTATTCTTCATCTTACACCTTCCCATTCATTGCAACGCCAAATCCTATTCAACTTTTCAGAACTGTCGGCTCTTTAATAATTTGCTGACAAAAAACCCAAACCAACATATATTTGGGCCACGTACATTGAGATTAGACAGATGATAATCTATTAAAAACAGGATCTTTTTTGCATAGATGTTAACTCTTCGCTTTTTCCTGGGGAGAAGTAATGCCATAGTAATCAGTCTTTTGCCTCCTTGATTCGTTGTGCTGTTTTGTTGACTTCCCAGACAGCCAGACCAGCCAGCTGACTATTACCAAATCCTTTATCTTGCCAGACAAGCGATCACCATGACAGATAGGCAAAACTCCAGGGGTAGGTTAGCTTTAGGGCAAGATTTTCCACCATTTTCATATGAATGGTAATGAATCCTACTCCTGGAGACAGCCACCCAGCATCTGCCCGCAGGAAGATCCGAGATCCTTCATGGATATGAGATACAGATAGATAGATAGATATTACAGTAAATTTCTACTCTTGTAGGCTGGCTGCAACTCATAATTGACCTCTTAAGACCTACAACCTCCCTATTAGTCTAACTTCAAACATTCCTCATCTACATACGTAACATTAGCTAATACTGAGAAAACTTTTCCGCTGAGATGATTTGCCTTAGAGAATTGCAAATGCAGGTCAAACAAACCATCAGTCACATTTCTGCTGAATTTGTCAGGTCAATTTGGCTTAAAAAAAGTAAATATTTACAGCATTTTTGATATTTTCAAAATAATTGTAATTTTCATTTAACATCAAAGGATTGCAAATACGCTTCCTTGAGTATAATGTTGGGTTTACTTTTAAAAGTAAGTTAGCAGATACAAAGTCTATGCAAAATACTTCATTTGAGCAGAAAAAGAGAAACCTGAATCAATTACTGGAAGTTCTCCCAAAACAACAGATTTTCTGTTCCAGAGCTCTATTCTTGTGTGTACCTGTATCTTCAGTCAAAATAGTGCAGTTATCCTTTTAATATGCATGATATCACTGTCAGACTAAACCTTTCAACAAGTTTTGCTAAAATACATACTACATGCAAAGTATATGCAGCTGTAGCCAACACCAGCTTCAGTAAAATATAGAATAAATAGTGTATTAGATTTATAGGGGGAAAAAAAACATCTTTTTATGGATGAGTCTGCTATAGACTTGCATTTAAGGCCTTCTTGTGCAAGTTTAACTTGTATGTCCACAAGACAACTAAGTACCTTCACACATAAACGTAAGTTTCTCCAGTAGAGACTTTTAAGGTTTTCTTTACAGCCTACAGTATACATAAGTCCATGGTTCCTGGGTACCAGGAAGATAAACAAAAGAGGAGAAATTCCCAAAAGGAACAGTGTAAACAGTGTGATTTTGTGAAAAACAGAAGAGAGGGAGACAAATGAAATAGCTAAAGGCAAAGCAACATTAGGAATTGTTTATTTCAATGAAGAGATAGAAAAGAGAACCGAGAAGATGAAGTCAAGGAAAGGACTATTCAAGGCTGCTTTAATGCCATGTATTCTCCCCAGAGAAGTGGTGAAAGCTACACGGCTTATGACATTTTCAAATTAGTACCACAATGAAGACAGCGATCTGGTGGTGTCAGGGAGATGGTCAAGCTGATAGAACGAGAGTTTTCCATTTCTAATTCCTATTATCATACAACAGATCTGAGGTGCTACAAATTCCTAAAGTGTTTTGTAATAGTCACAGAAACATCAGCTTTTGCTTACCATGAAGTATTCAGCAACTGAATACTCTTCAGTATGTTGCTCCTTTTAACAATGGAACATTACAGTGCAAATGATAAAATCATATTCGAGATTTCCATGGATTCTTCTGGAAATAACATACAACAGGATTTTACCATTTGATGTCATTTTTCCTTTGGAGTCTTGTGGGAAAAAGACATTGGTAGAGAGGCAGGTTTGAGGAAAAATGAGTTTCAAAAAAAGAACAACAAAGGAAAAAAGAATACTTTTGGGTAATACTTTCCAATCTTGAATTTCACACATTCCTCTTAAGCTACAGTATATGAGAAAAATGCTTTAAGAGGGTTTTTTTTTTTTTTTTCCAAATGCAATCTTTCGATAAGTCTCAGTGTTGGCTTAAAAGCAAATGGAGAAAATAAAAAGAACCTGTGTTAAATTAACAGATGAAATTTCTTCTAAATGGACACTAAACTCCTTTCTATTGCTCACCAAAAATCTGTATCTGCCTTTTTTTTTTTGGGTCATGGGTCTATCTCCTTTCATCCCCCCACTAAAATCTTATCTTTGCAAACGCAAAGGATGATTTCGGGGGTGAAGAGTGTGCTAGAGGGGTAATGTAATAGCAGTCTGGACAAGGGGTAACGGGTTAAAACTTAAACAGGGGAAGTTTAGACTGGATATAAGGAGGAAATTCTTTCCTGTTAGGGTGGTGAGACACTGGAATCGGTTGCCCAGGGGGGTTGTGAGTGCTCCATCCCTGGCAGTGTTCAAGGCCAGGTTGGATGAAGCCTTGGGTGGGATGGTTTAGTGTGAGGTGTCCTTGCCTGTGGCAGGGGCGTTGGAACTAGATGATCTTGAGGTCCTTTCCAACCCTAACTATTCTATGATTCTATGATTCTAAACTGTCTTAATATCTCACTATACCAAAGACCTGTAATGTAATTCTCCCTATTTCTACTATTTTTTCCACTGGTATCAGTCTTGTCTCATACACATGGAAGTAGAGTCGTATCCCGCTACACCCCTGGATACTTCCAAGCATATATTGGCCATATGATTCCAGGCATACCTTAGCTATAATGGCAATTTCAGTACTGACAACAAAAATTGTAAAGCTACTCAGATTTGATGATCCAACTGGGGATTCCTTAAGGCCTAAATCTGTGAATTTCTGAAAGAGGAGTAGAAATTTCTGGGCCCTCCAACCTCACACTGAAATCAGCAGAACCAAAACGAGGGCAGCGCTTTGTGGGACTGAACCTTTTAGTACCTCCAGAAAAGCAGTAGAAGCCAACACACCCACATCTAAGGCTCGGAATGATGGAAGTAACAGTTTTAAATGTATTATGGATTTTCTCACAGGCTCAGGAAGCAATAAAAATTAAGTATAGTCAGACTGCAGGAAAGCAATATAGTTTTCATAAATTTTTGTGACTTTAGGGAAAATATGCTCAACTTTTATAGACAGCCAATTCAGTATTACAGATTTTCAGGAAATGTCACTGCAATGGGATTCCCACAACAAATGCAGGTTGAAATGACTGTATTCTTCAAGGACACTGCTCAAAATACATTCACATCACGTAAATAAGTTAGTTTCATTAGAGCGCAACACAACTAGCTGTCCTAGATCACAGACTTCTCCTGGAACTGGATACTAACGACTCTAGGAAGAGCAAACAATTTCATTCTGGTGGTTATCTAATGTTAAAATTATTTCCTCATTGAGTAATAAATCGAATGCCTGGAGAAAGCTAAGAAAGCAAAGACAAACATGCTAAATCAGGAAAATCAAAGCAAAACCGAAACTAACCATAAGTAGTATAATATTATCAACTAAATATTAATGCAAACAAATTATTTCTATTCAAGTATGAAAGTCCCAGACTCAGCAGTTGTATCTATATCACAGAAGGAGCTGCCTTTGGAGCTGTTCTACCTCCATAGCCTCCCTCTTGTCCACTTGAAACAGCCTAAAGATAGCTCAGTCATGCTTGAAGGTAACCTACCTGACAGAGGAACCTCACAGATTTCTTCCTACTAGATTCAACTTAATGCTGTTCTTCCCTACTTGATGCATGCAAGGTCCACAAACCTGTGCTTGACACAGCATCTAGGCTACCATTACCTGTCCTTACTTATGTGAGCAATAATGTCTGCCTCACTAACAAGGTGGACATCCAGGTTTTCGCAAGCCACCTTGAAGCCAGTGAAAGTTCTCCTCAAATCTCCTATTTAGTTTATAGGACAGAGCTTTAAGGACTTAGGTTTACTAGTTTGGAGACTAGCCAACTAATCATGCACGGTACTTAATCAGCTCCAATTCCAGGTCAGAAAACTGCTTCCAATCACTTATGCATATGAACACCTGAGCTCGGTGGAACTGAACGCACCACGTATATGCTCAAGTTGGGTGCGTGCACAAGCACTGTATTAACAAAGAATCAAAATGCTTTCCTATATAATGCCCCAGAATTCTCTGATGCTATATTATTGGGTTTTTTTAATCTCTGGCATTTTACTTTGCACATGACTTGCAAGGAATGTTGTTACGGGGTTTTTTGTGTGAGGTTTTAAGTCTAAAAAGAATCTGGTGACATCACCCAAGGAAATATCTAAATCATATATTACATTTAACTCAACACAATTCTGTTTAGAACTTTCTTAGGAAACAGATGCTTTTCTGTCTCCAAAGTGTTCTCAAAGGAGACTCTGCTTTTCATAAGGCGTTTCTGATCTCTCACTGCAGGAGAGTTTTACTTCAAAGTTCACACAGAGCTCCAAAAGCTCCAGTGGAGTATCTCATGTGGACAGTCTGGGCAAAAACGTAAAGAAAGACATGTTATTGAGAGCCATTCTGTTGCAGCAAGGGTGAAATCTTTATACAGTAGATGAAGATTTATCAAAATGTAGACATAGTCCCACTGTGCCTGCCCATTATCTGCTTCTGCTAAGATCTTGCAACAAGCTGGATGCTATTACTTCTCTCCCAATGCATTTGCAGTTTAGAGGTCTTACTGCTGTAATCAGGGATTTTGTTGGAAGAAAGGTAACATACATCACATGTAAGATGTTTTGAAAGGAGCTGTGAGGTAAGGTATAGATTTTTGCTTTTAACGCTTACTTGGAATGGTAAAAGTGTTTTCCAGTCTGTCATCCATGAATTCATGGTCTGAAGCCCATGAAATCACGTTGAACAAGAAAATAAACATCATCCTTACAGTATTTTCAACTAAAGGTGCAAAGATATGATCATCTGCAGGAAATGGGCCAGCAGAAATACATGATTGTGAAAGCGTGAAAGCCACTCATTCAATCGTGTGTGAAGATGAAAAGCAGAGAATCAAATTGCAGTTTTACCAGTATTCATTTAAACTACAGATGATGAACAAGAAAACAGTAAAACATGAACAACAGTGTGTAATGAAGTTTCAAATATACTATTTCCAGTAGCACTTACCCTTCTTTCCTGCATTTTGGAAGGCAGTAAAACAGAAGCGCTTTTGAAATCAGGCCATTTAACAGGTTGCAGTAAAGACTACCAAGTAGCTTCCTTTAAGCATGGTGGAATAGTTTGCTGGCTCATGCTTACCATGGCCAGAGCTTCTCCACCCACACAGGAGAATTCAAATTGTGCTGTCAGAAACAGTATTTGCCTGAAGGATTCCATACACGTTACCAGCCTCAGTCCCTGTGCAGTAGCTTGGAAAAGGATGGTTAGTCATTTTAACAAGTTACAGACTTAAAAAAGAATGAGCTATTCTCCCACGTATCACACATCATGCATGGGATGACAAGTTAAATGACTTCATGTTTGCAAAACTAAACCGGATCATACTGACATACCTATCTTCAGAGATGGTGCAACACCACCTCCTATTCAAGCCAAGAGTCTTTGAATAACTTCCTAGAAATGCTTCTAATATTTATTTACCTTCCACATTCCAGGAGCAGAATGCTCTCTTCCTTTATTTTTTTCTCTCAGATCTGATCTAGAAACTCCGTTATCTGGCATATGATGCCACCTTCACATGACAATACCCAGATCTGGCACATTTCAAACCTCATCTGTTTTTCCAGGCTCTTCGAGGAGAGGCAGGAATACACGGAGGATGATAAAATCTGAATGCATTGTAAAATAAATCACTTATCTCTGTGAGATCTTTCTGTGCCATTTTGATACACTGAGCTCTGGACTCAACAACACACTGAGCTCTATGGTTGGACTCTAAGATCTTACAGATCTTTTCCATCTTAAACGATTCTGTGGTTCTATGATTATTGCAATCTATCTAAAACTCTGTGTGAAGACTTTTGTAAATGCGAATAAATAATTTTAATTAATTTAGTTAGCTGATGGAAGTAATATAAGACTTCCTCAAAGGCATGTATACTCATTTGTCCACAAAACACTAATCACCTACTTTCTTAATCAATGGGTATTCAAATCATGACAGGAGGTGGCACTGGGCTTCAGGGTGGGAACAAAAGGTGACCTCCAAAACTCAATGGGATTATGAGTCAACTGAAGTCATGAGTCAACAGCAGCCTGTTGCTGATAGACTCTGCCTCACCAGTAGGTGTTACTTCAGCCATTAATGCGGATTGCTGTACGGCTGCAGGGATACGCATGCCTGCCAAGGTACATAAAAAACATCCAAACCAAACTGAAATCTGCCAGATTCTGAAAATATCATGTAACACGCTGCTCCGTATCTGCAACAGCATCCAAAGGCATGGTTGGGAGAGCTGACCACGACCACACCCGTCCCTATGCCTGCAAATACAGCCTGAAGGTTTTTCATTGACAGCCATCCCACTTCATCATTCAAAGCAATGCTTGGCTATTTGATTGCTGTGATTTAACACAGTAATAACAATAATCCAGACTATGCTTAAACCACTCACTGTACTTCCAAAACTGTTTATTAGCATTGGCTTCTGCTTTACAACTATTTTCAACACTCTTAATTCTGAAGTTCCTCCACTGGCACCTCTGAGAAGGCCAAGACTATATGAAAGAGGCAGCCTTATTTTTTGTTTGAACGAGTACTTGATAACTGCATTTAATTTCACAGTTTATTTATTTAACCTCAGCTCAGGCTAAAGCCATCTAAAATACCCTGTGCATTGTAACTTTAGGTCCAAGACAGAACACAGTCTCTTTGGTTTCTTGAAATGAAATTCAGTAGCTCCTCTTCAAACCATAAACCTATTGCAAGGCCATCATTTCTCATCCCATCCTTCTATTGCAATCATAGGCTGAAAATTCAGGTCCCCATGCTCTACATCTCTGAGCAGAGTAACAGACATATCAGACTGTGGATTTCTGTCATGCCTTCACTAAATCTTATCTTTAAGCTAGTACTTTTCAACTGGTAAGCAAGCCTCTTTCTGAAGACCCTCAGAATGGGAAACTCATCACTTGGTAGCCTCTCCTATCATATTGTTTCAACACCAGTAACACTTCCCATGGACTGGAATGACTTCTTTCTTAATGTATGCATTTCATCCTTCTTAATATTAGAATCCCCAGGAAATGAATGCTTAATTTAAGACTTGCACCCCAACAGAATTCAACACCTTACCACGCAGTCATTAAGATTGGACAAAGAAAAGAACACTTCCCCTTAAAAGTGGGGTTTGTTCAACAGGCAAAGCACCAGAGCAATATACAACATAACAAAATGATTTGTCTTTCGAACATAAATATCTCATATTTGTTTTCTGAAAAACAATATCCAACCATTTAATGGACACACTGATATTTTTATCAATGTTTCTATAACACTTTGTCTACACAACCTGTGAAACGCAGAAGTACGCAGCCTTTCATCTACAGATGACAGGAAAGAACAGTGTTTCTGTAAGAGACATTTTCACTGTAAATCCAATGCTTATAAAAGCAGCGCAATTGAAAGCAGGTGGGATGCAGTACAAGGGTTTCTCTTCGTTCTATGTATACAGCTCATCTCACCCAAATAATAAAACCACTATGTTTATTCAGTGTTGTACTTCTCTTAAAGTTAGCCCACTCAATTGTGCCAAATAATGTGTTGTCCAACTCAGACTAAACCAAGAACACTAAGCTCATTTTCCTAGTGAACTGTGCTGTACTTGTATGAATTCTACATTACAAACAGATTTTATCTATAAGAAAAAGAAATTAAAACTTTCTAGAATCAGGACTCTTTCTGATTTCTTATGTTACTGGTGAAATTTTAAAGGATAGTATACTTGAGGATAAAACTTTCAAAGAACACTATTACCATGATGTAAATATACCCACAAGATAGTATATAATTAGGTAATCGTGTACATATGTATATTCACTGCCAATTCTGCACCATCACTATTATTTATATTTGATCTGATAGCTGGAAGACACTCAGACCCTTTTCTTTAACACTGTAAACTGTAGATATCATCATCCTTTACACTCATTAAAGATTAGCAAGTTGCTAACATTCATTTTTTTGCTAACTTAAAAGTAAGATAAAGGGGAAACTTGCATCTCATTCTGTTGAATTGTAATGGTGAGAAAGAGAAACAAAGAAGATAAAGCAGGGTTTTAAACAGTAGATCTGCTGATAGCTGAACTTGTTGAGATGAAACAGAGGCTATAAATGAATTTGACATAGTTGGAGGTATTAAAAAGATCAGATAACTTTCTGACAGTTATTCTGAGATCTGCCTATAGCTTTGAATTGCCAAGAGGCCAGAATAATGAAATCAGAATTTTTTAAGTCTGATTGTCAATGCTTTTATTCAACAAATGTATGTAGTCTGAACTGTGCAAAGTCTGTGACTGCAACTCAGTTCTGGAAGTGGAATGCTTGCTTTATGGAAAATGTTGGTATTTGCCACAGGTTTTCATTCTCAGCTATAAAAAAATACGGAAATATAACAAAGAATTAAACTTTTAACTATATTTCAGATTGGCAATGTCACCATACAACAAGTTGTGGTTATGAAGAACAGCTTCATACAAAGTCTCACTTCCTCTCCTAATTTCTATTCCTGATTTGTTAGATTGACATACTCCATGTCCCACAGCTAAACCCAACTATACCCCCTCTCACTTCATAGTACCCTCAGCTAACCCTTCACATCTACCAGTTTCCGCCCAAGCAAGAGCCACGAATTAGGCTGGTTTTGAGGTAAGAGTGTACTTACTCAAGATTACATCAAAAGCAACAGGTAACTGTTAAATTCCTGTTTGAGCCTTCCCCTAGTAATCTGAACCTTTCTTTTACACCCACCTGACAACTTCTACAAAATCTGTATGAAATTACGTATTTTTTGAGATGTTTATCTCTCTTTAAAATGCATAGGAAACTGGCCATGGGGGTTCAACAAGGGTGGCAAGAGAAGAACAAGAGACAACCATTATGATAACATAAGGTTTCAAAGCAGGTTACAAATGAAAGGCATTTTTATTACACACAAAGTAACCAGACACAACTGGACATCCTGAATTCGTAAGTTTGAGAGATTCCAGTTTAGCAAATCCAAATGTCCCATTTCAATATGTCCAATTACTTCATGTCAAACAAAACCACATGCATTTTCAGCTTGGTTTCCTGCAATCCAT
This sequence comes from Lathamus discolor, assembly GCF_037157495.1. Taxonomy (NCBI): domain Eukaryota; kingdom Metazoa; phylum Chordata; class Aves; order Psittaciformes; family Psittacidae; genus Lathamus; species Lathamus discolor. The sequence continues at coordinate 14,181,389 of NC_088885.1, forward strand.
CTGTGTTTCAAGAGATATTCACGAAGTTGTGTGAAAACCATTACATAAATTAATTCACCATGAAGGGGAGAGGAAATGGTATTGTTGATTTTCCCTGGATAAGGGGAGCTTTTGATGAGAAATTATGGAGAATCAAGAAACACTCAAAAATCAAAAGCCCACACCCTGACATTTAATTATATGTTCTACCAGGAAAGCAGTCTATAAGGAAGCACTTCTAAGTTAGAAGCTCAAATTAAACTTAAAAAATAACCCTATGATTTATACCATCAGTTAGCTTTATAAAATGCTGCATGTTAAAAAAGCAAACATTATTTAAAAAGCAGGGTGAATTCAATACCTCTAACAAAATGCCTTCCTGATTATAAATGTTCTGCAGAATTATGATCCTGAAAACTGCATTATTCAAAGAGACAAAGAAAATGCCCTTTCAGTGGATATGCCCAATTTTACCCCCAGGTTTCTGTGGATCAGAGCATGGGGCTCATTAACACAAGTTCTGCTCCATGTGTGTATGATCAACACGTTGGCAGGACCTCAGCAGATTCCTCTATGCACATGTACAAACTCAATGCCAGTGCTGCATTCTCCATCACAGGCCTGAGCATAGCTCTGCCAGCCCAGGTGAGAGGTGTCTAGGAGATAATAGAGTGAACAGGAATCCACAGAGCAAACACTTCTCGTAAGGTTTTGTGAGAATAGGCGCTCATTCTCAAAAGGAAATAATCCTCAGGTCCTTTTATTTTTCTTTTAACACGTAGTTTTAGAAAATGCACTGAATTAAGGGCCTCATCCTCACAAGCTGGTACCACACAACCCTAAACTGCACCACCAAACTCCTTAAGGGATCAGCAAAGAATGGAAGCTGTGGTTATGCATCTGGAAAACTCACACCAAAGACAGAGTACCTCTGTGCTGGGGAAACTCTCCATTGGGAACGTACAAAAAACCTGCTGGAGGTAAACTGAGCCTAATTTGACTGTTTTAAAGGAATACTGGGTATTACTGAGCAGCCTTTAGAAAGCTGCTCCCTCACTGGGGCACACTACTAAAGAAAACACCGCATGGTAACATGAAAACATATGCCAGCAACATTCACTGTTCACAGATTTTAAAGAACAGAAGGGCTTAGACTATGATGGTCTCAATACAACCATCTAGTCGGATGCCTGGAATAATACAGAATATAGGATTTCACCCAATAATTTACTCAACAAGCCCTTAACTTAAAGTTGAGCTTTTTGATGTAAAAACTTCAAGTGAACAATGAATCACATCTGTAAGGAAGTTATTCCTCTCTGCCCAGAATTTGTCCTTTATTTCTAGGTCCAAATTTTTCTTGCTTCTGCTTCCAGCCATGTACATGTGCAATACATTGGCTCTAAAATCATTATCTGGTTTTGTTCATCTCTACTTTACATCAAACAAAACACAAGAGGAAGTAAAAAAATAGCTGTAATATGCACATTACAGAGCACTTAATCTCATGTCTAGTGTCATACAAAGTACGAGATAATGATCCTGAATATAACACACATTGTCTACTGGAATTGTCATTGCTGGGATAGCAAGTTCAATTTGCCAGTAGTAAAAGGATAAAGTCTAGGTAAAGCACGTACCCAAGCAAACTATGCCCAACATGGATAGTTTCCCCATGTGTCAAGGGAGTGCTTATGGAACGAAGGAGGCAGAAATGACGCTTGCCACACTGTACTTCTGCAGGTTCAGCAGAATTTTCTCCACAGGATATGGAATAGTCTGGTGGACTTTTCCCTCCTTTTTTTCAAGGCATGTTTGAAAGCCAGATGACTTATGCAAAAAGCTTTGCTTTACTAAGCCCTCCGACTGCCAGATAATTTGCTTTATAACATAACAGTACTTCTTTTTAAAATAAATTTGCTTTTCTCTGGCCATAACTACGGAATAGGAGCTCGGTCCTGTGTTCTGTGTCAGTCATTACAAGAGCGGAGTAGAGATGCTGAGAGTCCTGGCAAGCTGAATCTGTGCTTTATAAACTAAAAGACTTGTACTCTGCACATGGAAACATTATACCAGAAAGGTCCCTACTGTTTAGGACACTGATGTTTTCTTCAGAAGGCACTAGCAGACATATTTCCCTAGAAGTCTTCAACTTTAGTGTTGTAACACAGTAACAATGGTGGAATAGCTTCTTGTTAAGAAAGGTTCATACTTAATCAATAAAGAAGAAATGGTGAAGCGTGTAAAGAGATGAAGACAAACTGGACACTTGTTCAGTGTCCTTAACATGACATATGAGCATGAGGTAGGAAAACATGCCATACGGGAATACAGTTGCATTAAGCTGTATCAGTGGTTTAAGAGTGAAAGGGAAGACCACAGTTTTATGGTATTTCTGAAACAGGGGTGGTTCTCCACCATCTCTGATGAACGATACTGACCAAAGACTGTGGCTGGTGGTGAACTCTTCATCCAGGTTTGCAAGATTAAATGGCACACAGGAAGAGAGCAATGCAAGCCAAAACAGAGTTCCCTGTGGGACACTGGCTGAGCTGAGGTAGCAGAATTCATAACGTAAACATAAAATTGTAGGAAAACTATAATTTTACTCTGTTCCTCAACAAACCAAAAACAATACCAGGAACAAAGCTACGTCCACATATACTTCAGCTTTTACCTCAAGCCCTAAAGCTATTCCTGGCACCTGCTCTGTGGAAGGTGATACTAAAGACAGCAGCTTCATAATTTAGGCATACGTAGACCCTGCCCCCTCATTGGGTCATCCAGCTGAGAATCAACAGGCTACTGTTGCCTTGTTTCTGACCACTTCCTGACTACAGTTTAGCCATTGAGTCTTTCACCACTTGTTTTTTATTTGATTTGCAAAACCAAAAAAACCAATCTTCCCCATGGAACAACAGGAATATTGCAAAGTATGCAGTTTGTGACCAAAAGGGCTAGGAACTGAGGCAAGACATTTGCTGGTACCTAAGCCACAGGTCAAGTTGGTTGCCAGCTAAGCCAATATTTCTGGTTTGAAGCATCTGCTGAACTCTCTCAAACAATAAGAAAGATTTGCTCCACCATGGAAATAGAATACCAAATGTAAGAACGGCTGTGTAAATAAAGTGGAAACTCATTCCAGACCAGTGACCCAGAGGCCAGTTATTTCTGGAATATAAAGGAAAATTAACCTGGGAAGAGGTCTTAAAATTTAAAGCTATAATTCTACATTATGAATGCATACACAGGAATAAAAATGGCTCTAAAATAGAAAATGTAAAGAACTGATTACTTTTTAAATGTTTCTCTGTAAATACATCTGATTTTTTACTTTACTGTCAACTTTAACAGGTACCTGCTGAATGAAAGAGCTGGGATTCTGATTTTTGACCTAGTGAATAATGTTGTGTGTTTTATTGCATATGATTGGATACAATATTGTAATATCATAAATATTTTGTAAATAAATCAATCTATTATAATATTTTATGGCTATCTCATAGCTTTTATTTATCCTCTTTTAATTAACTTTGGGAGGATTAGTTCTTCCCACACAATTAAGCTTCAGGCTTTACGTAAAATCTATATTGCAAACGCCTGCTTGAATTTGCTTAGATAGCATGTTTGCTTAAAAATGCAACCTGTCAATAAAGCAAAACTGAATAACAGCATTTCAAAACTCTGCATAGAACTTAAATGCTCAAATGAGTTCAGGGTTACCCAAATCCCACTGAAATTTGATTATCATTATGCTCCTTAGCACTCTTTCAGCATGGAGATGGGAACCTGAAAAGAAACAAGTAACCACTTACCATCTATCTCCAGAAAGTTTATAGCAAGCACATTTCATTCCCCTTGCAAGCTGTACTGTTAGTGCTCAGTGCTGGCAGTAGGGTGGAGGGAGAAGAGAAAGAAATACTTCTGCTGACCACCACCACCTTTTCTTATGCCTCAAACCACCTGCGCATCTGGTTTTCTATCTACCTATTCCTATTCTCAACTAGCCAATCTACACAGAAGAATCTACTCTCTGACAATACACTGGTTTGCACACTGACTAGCAGATGGGAAAAAGTATTCTACTGAAATGCAACTGCACATGTGTATATGTTGCCATGTAACACGGCACAGGGAAGAACTTACATCTACACTTACGCTTTAGCATACACATATTTCAATTTACTTCTGTGACACTACTAAGAAGTTTAAAGTTAAGCATGATCCAATTTTTCAGAATAAACTGGGTAACTCCTGCTTCCCATTTCCCTCTATACCTTGTGTTTCTGGCTAAAATAAACCTTTCTTTACCTTTAAGAAAATAGTCATTCAAGAATTATTCTGGATAAAAGCACAGGAATGGCACACATAATCCTACGTAGCCAAATAGCCACCTTTTGACAGTGATCCCAAGCAGATACTTCAATAGTGTGCATAAAGCAGCGGGCAAATAGAAAGCAACGTCCACCTTTCAATACTCCACAGCTAGAAAGTCTTCTGAGCTAGGATCAGTTTTACACCTTTGTAGCTAGTAGTTTGCAACTCACTTTCCTTTCATAAACTCATCCCATCATTGAACCCACCTGTACCTTGGGTTTCCACAACATCCTGTGGGAAGGTGTTCTACAATTTAGATGCCATGTAGGAGGGTATCCCCTTTGTTTTTTAGTTTTGCAACCTGCTGCCTGGTATTTCACTCAGAGACCCCAATTTTAGTATTTGAGAACCACTGAGCAATTCCTCCTGACTCCACACCATCCAAGATTTTCCTTGTCTCTATAATATTATCTTATGCCTTATTCACTCCTATTCTAGAAAATAATACCACAAAGTACCTGGTCTCTAGCTTAACTTTTGCCTTTTGGATGTGTCTCTCCCCCTTTGTCTTTGTTATCCCTATGGATTATGACCAGCACCTCATCTCATCATTTTATAATAGATACTCTAAGTGTCTTGATAAGTCTATCACCTCTGCACACCAATCTCGTACCTCAAGTAGGGATTTGTCCCTCTTTGGTTAAGTGATCACAGCTGGATAAATTAGGTTTTTCCCCCAGCCAGACTCCGTTCCAAAAAGACTTCCAGTCATGTACTCTTCCCTGGGAGGAGATAGCACAGGTACAGACAGTTCTATTTGCAAAAGGTCCCATTGTTCAAGGAAGTGAGAGACACACAATACCAACATGGGTAGACTGCTTTCTTACACCCTCTCAGACTCCACGGCTCCTCTGGTGCCAAATCCCTGCCAGCAGAATGTCCTCATTCATGACTGTCACAAGCACTAACAGGACTCACAAAATAAATGGATTCATAACTGAACCTAATCCCCAAACTGTGACAGAAGCCATTTGAGTAATCCCTTATCTTTCAGGGCTGTGTTCCGCTTCCTCTCCACATTCCCCACCGAAAAGGGCAGAGATGAGTAGAGTAGTTCAGTTGTGGGAAGCTGCTGGCATGGAAGGAAACTCCAGCTGAGCTTCTAATGGAAACCACCTGCCTCCTGGTTATAACAGAACAGAATTTCTCATTATATTCCCTCTATACCACTTACTTACGAGACAGGGTATTTGCAATGTCATTTTTAAAAAAAGAAGGCAATTTAAAGGAATAAATGCATATGAAGAAAGTTGAAAATAAAAGACTGTTTTTCCCAGTTAGTACACACAGTACCTTAGTGGGTTAGTAAAACAAAACACATACAAGCAAGATGCAAAATGCGATGAAAAACAACAGAAACAGAATGTAAGAGTTATGGCAACAATTTTCATCTCAAGATAATATCATCATTACAGACAGTAGGAAAGAAATTCCTTCTGCTTTCAATAACCATTGTATTGCTGACTGGTGGACACCCCAGCTCAGGTTCCCAAAGCAAGTACTAAGCACCACTGGCATGAGTCCTTTTCCCCTCCTTTTCCACCCCAGTTATGTTTTCTGATTTGGGTAAAAGTCATGCAAGGCATGTTGAAAGTTAAAATCCCATAACACACTACTCTTTAAAGCAAAAAAACCACAAACAGGTATGTTTATATCCTACAGCATTCAAAAAGTAACAACGGAAAAATGCTTTGTTGCGGATCTAAGACTTTGGTAAAAGCTGATTCAATGCATTATCTCGGTTTTGAACGTAAAGCTACCAAAACCAGCATGCCATGGTGCCAAAAAAAGATGGACTGATTTGAGAGGATAACCATACCTTGCGCTATGATCCTATTAGATCTTTCAAACACAACTGGCACGGACCAGTGTGGTACTTGGCAGAGTAAGCTTCCAGGGAAAAAAGGTGCTGCCAATCCACAGCTGATGACAGAGCAGGTGATATGTTCCATTCTTTAAATCAGTATCAAACTATCGAGGCATGAATGTTACAGAAACTTGTGTATATTAGAGGAGACACTTCACTGAATGGAGCATCACAGCACTTGGAGCTAAGTGTTGGTTAGACAAAGACCATTTGGTGGGACCTAGAAGCAAGCTCTTAGTCCCTTGTAGTCATCAGAAAGGTGGTGGAATATAACCTACAACTAAGAAGGAAAAGCAACAAGCAAACAGAAATGCTGGCTAACAAGATTCACCCTGCAGTCTCACTGGGATACGGTATTTTCTTCATGCTCTGTCCTGAACTGTTGTGTAGTGTTGCTATATACTATTAACTACTTACTGCATTCCACCCCAGGGGTGGCTCCATTTCAGTGCTGGGTGAAGTGATCCTTAAACATTACTTAGCTCACAGGAGTGCTGTGAAATTTAATTAAATTAATGCCTGCAAAGTGCTTTGAGGTTCCAAGATGAAAGGTGCTATAGGAATCCAAAGTACTATTACTGTTCGTAAGAATGGGTGAAGCAATTTGGATAAACTAAAAACCTACAAAAATCTTCCCCCAAAGCAAAAGTTTTTTGCAGCTTCAGTTAACCTGGTTTTTACTTCTATTTTAATTTTGAAGACCTTTATAATTCCTGACTTCACCTTCAATTGGAATGGGCATTCTATAACTATACAAGACAAAGCATACTAATACCTCATTCATTTTCAATCTTGACTTTACCTCGGCTTCAAAAGGCACTCTCAGTATTTCAGACCAGTCTGCTCAAAAGCATCTTTTCATCTGTGATCCATTACATCGACAACTTTATTAGATAAGAAATAGCTAGGTCTTGGATCTTCAGTGAATCTACAGTTACAGAATTAGCAATCAACTGTTACTGGAGAGTTAGCCCCTGTCTCTAACTCTATCAAGCAACAATAACATGCTGAAATGAAAAATGCAAGCTCAAAGTACTACATCTCAATTCTATAGACAGAAGAAACAATAGCTTTTGGAGAAGCAAACAATTAGCTTGGAGAGATGGGATTTTCTTCTCAATCTCCATGACTGTTTTTGAAACAATACAGTTTTTTGTATGTCCAAACTAGGACACTTCAGAGAATCCTTTTTTCTTTAAAATAAGGTTCAAAAGATTATAATCAAAGTACTCTGTTACCATGCAAACAGAGGGCACCCTTTTACATATACAGCTTCCATGTAGCTGAAGACTACGTAAGAAATGCATTTCTAAAAAGCATAACCACAAAGCATTATTAAAATCATGTTACAACATGTAAAACTTATATCAAACAGAAGGTAATTACACCCCAGATAACTCATAAAAATGTTTGCTCTCATGAAATTCTGGGCTTTGTTTCCAAATCAAAGCAATATGAATAAATATCCTAAACAGAAAAACTGTAGGAATGGAACTTTCAATTCTTTTGAGATTTGTCCCTCACCATTTATTTCCTTTGGAGTCTAGAAACGAGGGGAGGAATGCTGCAACTCTGTCACCTGCAAGGGAGCACCAAGGGATGTAAGTACGTAAAACAGTACTGGCTGCTGCACCCCAGTATCGCTTTATTCAGTGCAGACTGAGAGGAATTTTTATTGATTCAGTGCACTTTGGGGGTTTGGCATCTAGTTACAGGTTGTATAACACTACTGTGAGAAACCATTTTTAACCTTGAGTATGCATGACTGCTTATATGACTACTTTTATGTTATGAGGTAACTATACAGGAACAGAGAAGGTTGTGGTCAAAAGGAAGGAAGTCCCAGTCTCTGCCCTATATATATTCACTATAATTGCCATCTGCATATAAAAATATATACTTGGTTTGACTAAAAACACACAGAATCTGTGTCCTTTTTTAAGGAACACAAGAACATCAACATAAAGCAAGAGAGTAAAATGCATCGAATGTTGCCCAAATATGAAAATGCAATTTGATGAGCAAATGAACACCCACCAGCCTAGAGACTGCTCAAAATACAGTGTCTACTTAAATGCAACCATAGAAGTGACATCTGGTGACGGTACTAGAGCTTACACATTAAAATACCACATGCCACAACTTCGCTGGTGAACTGGCCTTATCAGAGTCCATCACATGTTTTCCCTTCCTGTGTTGCCTACCAACATGGACAAGCAACCATCCGCAGAGAGATTTCCATTCATTCAGAGATGTCAAAGAACCCATGCAGGACACTCCCCTCATTTAAGTCTGCGTATGTTCACTACCTATTATTTTTCAAATGCCTAATATTATTATTATTATTATTATTATTATTGTTATTATTTCAGTTGCTTCTCTGTTGTCTTCTCTTTGGAAGCTGTATAATAGCCATCTTTGTCAACCAGCAATTCCTGCTCAATTCCTTTCATACATGGCGCTTCAAGTCTTGTCCGTATCAGCTTGCTTTCCACCCCAGACTCAAGTTCAAAAAACTTTTAAAGATTTCCTCTTTCAATTTCCCTTAAAAATTGCACACATTTTAAGTGGAATCCCCTTTTCTTCAGCACAATCCCCTCCCTTCCTAAAGAACTCAGAACTACTTATTTTGCATAGCCAGTGCCCCTGTATCACTGCATTATTCTGGTCATCTTTTCTGTCTTTTAAAATAACATGCATTCCTTACACAGACCTAAAATTATTTCCCACAGCTATTCCTGAAATTTTAAACAGTGGGGTTTTTTTCTCAGTTTAATACAAACAGTATTTATACAATGCCTTCCATCCAAAAAGCTTGAACTTAACACTTTACATTAAGTTTTACCGTATCTCTGAACTGCATCTTTAGTTAGGACTCTCTTTCTTCTGGGCAAGCAAGACTATATCTATGTTACAGAACCTGAATCTAATGCAGCAGGGAGCAGAAAAGCCTATGGGCATGGCTTCACCCTTGGCTGAAAATCATCTAAGTACGGGCTGCAGCCCAGAATGAAGGCCTCACCCTTCCTCCTTCTCCCTCCTCTTGGGTCCTTGTGAATAGGACAGCCAAACCAGGCAATGGGTCCAGCTGAAAACAGACTTCTCCTCTTTTGTCAGGATGCTTACTTTCTCTTAGCTCATCTGACCATCTCACTGACCATAATGACACCACGATGGTGTCACCATCAGCATAGCCCCCACTCCTTTCAGGAGGAGCTTGGACTTAGATAGGATTCAGGTAATTGTAAAACTGCAGCCACAGTGTAGAGACAGGTAAAATAGCTGCTCTAAGCAGTCATTAATACAAAAGGGAGTCTTATCTCCTGTCTATTACTCCAGCTGCTTGCTCCCAATCCTTCCTCGTGCTGGTGCCCATCAGACTTCACAGCTGAATCACCACATAACACCATGGAAAGCTAAACTGGCAAAAAAACATACAAACACTTTTTTCCTGGTGGTTCAGTGAACAAAGTGCTAGCACATGGTCTAGGCAGGGGATGGCCTCTGGAGCAGGGGGCAGCAGCGAGAGGAAGAAAGGAGAACAATCTCCTCTTTCCAGCAAGGAGGTCAGTCATCTCATGCAACTCCACACTAAAGGATTTCTGTAAAAGGTCACAAGCTAGTGAGTTGTGAGAATTAACTCAGATGTGCTACCCCTTGTGGTGCTGTACACGCAAACACTTCAGACCATTCTCTCAAATAGCCTTAGAGACCTTTTGTCTTGCTCTTTGTTTACCAGTATTTGTTGGCTTCCCACTTTTTTTCTCAGCCTCTTATTTTTTAATGTCTTACAATTCACCACATAAGCTCTGCTGAGTGTTTACCAACTCCCACATTCCCCAGTTACCCAAACTCTGAATCACACTATTCTCTGTGTATTAATCCCCCTCATCTTCCTGAACCGTTTTTACCTTTCCCCCAGATTCTTCCAAACATTTCTCATAGTACAACACTAGAAGTGGCATTTACCCAGATTTACTTCCTACTTATGATTGTGTCTTTCCTTCACATGTCTCTGAATTGCCAGTCCTCCCCCTTGAGCTACCTCTAACTCAGTTTGTCTCCTCCATTAAAGAAGGGCCACCAACCTCTTTCCAAACCCAAGAATGGGTAGTGGTTGCACAGTACCCTCTGCAACAGAATCCCATCCCAAGCACAACACATACAAGTCAGTAGGGACCATACAGCTATCAAATGATATATTCAGTGTCTCAGTCAACCAGTTACCTCCATTGCCAAGTGTGTTATAAGCACCATCCCATAAGGAAGTTTTAAAATGGATTTCACCTTCTGTCTATTGGCTTTCCATCAGACGTAATATTCAAAGCTAATTACTGTGTTAATAGACAAAGTTGAATGAAAAACCATATAAAAAGGCAAAGAACAAGAGTTAAGCAATATCTTCAGTAGAACCACCTGATCCCATGAGGTACTGACTGTCCAGAAGTCCAATGCTATTAATGTGAAGGTACCAACTGAGCAGTAAATACCTGTACTGTCTCAACAAAAGTGCATCACCACTGATCTAAACAAAGTTTATGTGCCAGGCTATATAGCTCTGCTCCCATGAATCTTTAGAGACTCCATTTATAGGAATGCTTTTCCTGAAAAGAGTAGATAATCTCTTGCCTACATGGCATAATCACACACACAAAAGCAGTTGTGAAAATCCCTCAGCACTGCTCCAGCCATGAGAACCTGCAGTGGTCCTTAACTTTAAACTCTTGACCAGTCATAAAGCATTAAAGAACTACACAGTTGCATAAACACATAAGCTATTGCAGGCCTCTTCAGAGAATGAGATGTACATTTCTTTAAAACAAGAAAAGAAAACCTTTTTAATTTTTACTGCAGGGTCACAATGTATTTTATAATTTTAGTTCTTATTTTTTGTATCAGGGCATGTTTAGGTTACTGTACGGTCATGCAAACATTGAAACCCCAAAGAGAATGTAGTCCCTACCTTCGACTTAAGAAGTCTCCAAAAGCCAATTTTAATACATGATTACTAAGAGGACAAATTGGCTACTCTGTCAACAAAGAACACCAAGAAATCTACTAGTCTTCTTACGAGATGGGCAAAGATGAAATGTGATGAATATGCAGCTGATGAAGGAAATGTATAGTGAAAACTCTTCAGGATGGTACTTAGCCTGCTAGCAGAGGGCTCTGCCTTGCCAGCTGCCAGAACTCAAACAAAGCCTTTGATGAAATCACAACTACCCTTGTCTCAGATTCACACACACAAAAAAAAGGAGACTGTGGACAGTTTAATTATCACAGAACCATTACCATCAGCAGCAGTTTCATAATCTTGAAATGCTGCCATTCTCAAAAGCCATTTGCCTGGAAAAAAAAAAGATTCTTAAAACACAAGAGGCTGTCATACTGTCCAAACAATAGAGCAATTCTTATACAATCAGACGCCACAACTAATTATTCAAAACAAAAACACCCCCTCCCCATTTTTAAACAAGGGAACAAAGGATGTAAATTCTATCCAGAAATATTAGATTTTAAACGGAGTAAAAATATCCAAAAATCAAAACAGATGAACGCTGTAGCCTTGCCATTCTTTCATGCCTGTACGTGCACAAAACTCATTCTGTGTTAAAGGAATGAGTACATACACTGTTCCTGGTCCTAACAAATACAATAAAAAATAATAAGTAATAAAAACAACCTCTGTAGGAGCTTTTCTGGTCACTTTCACTTACTTTTCAAAGTAACTGCCTGCTTCATTCACACTATCGTATTTAGGTTAATCAAACTGTATTTTAGTTTTTCTTCGGCACCTATAAAGACTGTACTGATATAGTGCCTATTATGATAAGTGTTTCAATGTTCTTTCTTACCATTAGTCACAATTTCCTAATGCTGATATTTTGCCAGGAAGACGGAGGAAGCAGTTACAAATGCAAGTGATTAGTATGTGTGCAAGTGCCTTGACACACAGTTTTGGTCACTTACTAATACAAATACTGAGCTGGCCTAAGGGTATCTTTGTGTCATTTTCCATTAATAGAAAAATATGAACTCTTTGTAACAAGTTGCTACTAAGAATTATTTCCTTAACTTCTATTGAGTTAACTTTTCAAACATCTGATGTTTGTTACTCATTTTGTACAGCATTTGGACATTCTAAAACCTCAGTAATCAAAGCAATATGCGCATTGGAGAATGTTCTTTTTGTTAGTCTATACTGGTCATATATCAATCATCTGACTATACAGAGACTGGAGTAAGTTCAGCTTATTTTTCTTCCATGAGACAGATCCATATGTAACAATTATACATGCAAATAGTGCCCAAATACACGAGAAAAAAATACATGAAGAGAGAGATGGCAAAATCCTCTGCCTGTTGCTTGAGTAGGGCCGTAACTGCTTAAGATACCCTGTTTGAGAAGGTAAAAGGAGTCTAAAATGATGGAGGAATGAAGAGGAGGCTCAGAGGCTGGAATAAAAACACACTGCCAAAATAGGAAGACAAGCAAGAGACAGCTAGAAAAGAAGGGCTGCAGGAAAAGCACAAGTAAAGCTGGAAGTCTGAAAGGACAATGTGAAAGCAATGAAGTGAGAAGACCAACACAGATGATTCAGGCAGCAGATGGTAGTTAATGGAGGCAAATAAAACCAGTGGCTGTCAGTAAAGGAAGTCAAAGATATATCTGCTTTGCAGTACATCTTAATAGACATAAATGAGTGGGAAGAATATGGTTATTAGCTATCAAAAGGTTTCTGGACTAGCAGGAGGGTTCAGGAGACATACTATAAGGAGGTCAGTAGCATGTTTATCTGAGCCTGAAGTGGGCATACAGGCAGACTTCTCACTTCTGATATCCCAATACTTGGAGAGGGGGGTAGTAGCATGGGGATTTGAGAGGTATGCATGGGACATATGGGGAATGGATGCAGTAAAGGTAAGCAGAACCAGCCCAAGGCTTGAAAAAAACCCAAGTGACAGGAGCAGACTACTGAAGAAGTAAGGATTGTACCTGGAGGCGATGAACACTGTAAGTAGCAGCTCCTGTTTCTAAGGTGGCTGACCTGCATTAAGATTCAAAGAAATCCTCTGGAAGAAATCCAAAAGGATTTCTGCTGCTCCAGGAGGGCCCTGGAATTTGCGGTTACCTCGTGTCCGAGAGAATGTTTCTCTGGCTGACCCAAAATAAGAACAAGGCAGAAAAGTTTTCTTTGCTTCATTCTTCTGAGCTGGCTGCTGTTCCTAGAGTCTCATAAACCAGAAGCAAAACTGCATAAGACTGCTTATATCAAAATACATCAGTGGGCATCCATGGAAGCAGGTTACTGTAACCAAGACATGCCTTCCTTGATTTTACCTACGTATTTGCTAACTGCATTAGAAATGGAAGAATGCTTCTTCTTCCTTAAGTGTCTGCTTGGGGGTTCTTCCTAAGAAACAGAAAATTAACAAGTCATTTGGGAAAGGTGTGCTGCACTGTCTTCATTATCTTTACAACAGCCCACTAAGAACTAGGAATAACTTTGAAGATGGCTTTAGCTCACATCCACATCCAAGTAAGTTCTGCACAGCCAGCAATACGGAGAACTCAAAAGTCACTTCAAGTGATGTCTGCTTCCATTGCCAATGCAACTTTCAATTCTGCTCCTACCAAAGATGTCTAGAACAAAATGTTTTAAACGCTGTGTAAATGTAAGGCCAGGAAAAAAACAATCCCTTCACTTCCATGGAATCAGTTAAGGGAAGAATAAATTACAAATCAAATTCTAGATGTAACTAGAGTTGAAGTGAGGTGAACTAGTAAACCAGCAAGGTACCGCTGGCATCCTGTGAGGCATTTCCATGAAGTCTACCTTTGCTATCAGTGTCTTCAGGATTCAGATACATGTTAACTGAATTTACAGACAGGAGGAAGAAATATTATTTGGAAAGATACCACATGAAACAACAGATCAAATGCATAATAAAATAGGCATCTTTTATTCGGGAATTAACATAAAACTGAGCAGAGGGAGAAACACCACCATACATTGTCGACAGAACAGAAATGTATTTAACACTTCTTCAATCTTACGTAAATAGTGAGCTTATTCTATGAAGATTTATGACACTAATTCCACTAGATTATTTATTTTAAATGAGGTATTTAAATCAATTCACAAATGGATTGTTCCATGCCAACTTGGATAGCTCACAGGCACTGTACAAGCATTTGAACAGAGTAGCCCTTTTGGCAGGGGAGGGGAAATAGTCGTGTTTTCCCTTTCTCATCAAAAAAGGCTTTTCTATTAGAAATATAAACTCAAATCCAGGGCGACAGCTCATCTCTCCCTAAATCTAGGCATGTTTTTTTAAAAAGCCTATGAAATTATAAAGAGTTAGGAATCATATACAAAATAAAAATATGACAGAAAGGGAAGCTTTCATCTCTCATGGAAGCAAAGACTGTTTTTGTTGATACATATGGAAAAAATTAGGCCCAATTATATGTTGTGCTTTGGCACTGGGGTTCCAGCTTCACCACAGGCTTATTTTTTTCACAGATATACCATTACAGCCAATTCTACCCTTGAACATTTGAACTCAAACCTTGTAACACAGGCATTTTTGTTGCTAGATTACTTGTACCACGGATGAAATGGTCTGTGTTACTGTTGTACTATATTTAGATGTTAAAAAAGTTTATCTGTATAGACTTCAGAGACTATATAGTCACAAAAATAAAATAAGCTTAAACCACCTTGCGAATAAAGCACACTTTATGGCTGCATAATTTATTGTTCTCAAAATTAGATTGTGAATTACAGTCCTTGGTATCATGAGCTAAATATTCGCTCAAGTTTTTAATACAGAAAAAAAGATTTTATTCATGTGCTAAATGTCTCAATGAAGATAGCTGCTTTTTCGTGTTAAAAAGTGATGTGATTACTGAGAAGAACTAGTTCAGCTAATCCTTCAAGACAGAAAACTGCTGATAAAAAGAGGAAAATGTCAAGAGTTTCAGAACTCTTTGGCTACAATAGCCAGAGATGTCAATTTACTAGAGCCTCATTTACTAGAGCCGGTGGACTGCTTAAACATGACTGGTCACACACTGAGCAAGACAATGCTCTATCCGGCAGATAGAGCATTACAGACAACTGGATGCTCGCTTTCTCCAGAGATTTTTCAAAGAAACAGAATATCCTTAGCCAGCGTGGGGCTGGAAAGTGTCTTCTCTGATTTCATAAATGAGGATATGAAGATCCCTCCCTCCTTTGCACCACAAATGAGACAATCCAGTTGAAGCCTAAAGACAAAACTTGGGATCCTGATATAAAAAGAAACAGAAGCACTAAAATTTGTCCTCTTCACCTCTGTCTTTGCCCCCAGACTAATCATAGAATCATAGAGTGGTTTGGTTTGGAAGGGACCTTAAAGCTCACCCAGCTCCAGCCCCCGGCCATGAGCAGGGACACCTTCCACTAGAGCAGGTTGCTCCAAGCCCCGTTCAACCTGGCCTTGAACACTGCCAGGGATGGGGCAGCCACAGCTTCTCTGGGCACCCTGTGCCAGCGCCTCAGCACCCTCACAAGTGAAGAGCTTCTGCCTAATGTCTAATCTAAATCTCCCCTCTGTCAGTTGAAAGTTATTACCCTCCTTGTCCTGTCACTACAGGCCCTTGTAAAAAGCCCCTCTCCAAATTTCTTGTAGGCTCCCTTTAGGTACTGGAAGAATACCTAGATGCAATTCAGCAAATATTTGGAATTACAAAAGCAAAGCCAAAACTCCTGAGAAAGATGAGGTACAAAAATGGAATTTCTAGGGGGCGTGGGGAGGTGGGGGTGGGGGAAGGGTTTAATATAGACATTGACATACTTTTCAAATCTGTTCTGTTCAAGAGATGAAAGTTTTCCTGAAGCATCAGATTTTGCAAGACGTACAACTGAGAACTAGCAATGCCATCAATAATGTAGGCACATTAACTGGAATCCCTTTGCCAAAGAGTGTATCACCTGTAAGACTTAAGAGAATGCACAGAGAAGCAGTTAATGAAAAGATGTGCTCCTGGTTCTGAGGGAAATTTTGGAAGGAATTTGGAAAAAAGTCATTCCTGAAGGACTGTTTCAGGGCAGGAGCATTAAACACATAGAACAAAAGTAAGACTTCAGAAGGACTGTACACACGCTTTCTTTGCTGTCACCAGAAAGTGACAGCAGCCCAAAAGGAGGAAGCAAAGTAATGGAAGAGACAGAAGAACAGAGCTTGTAAGAGAGATGGGGGAAATTATCTTAGAAAAATATATTTCTATTGGTTTTGACTAGGACAGATGATGGGAGAGGAAGACACAATGAGACCACAGCAGTTACGGTAATGACAGGAAGGACAAGAAGGGGAAAAAAAAGATATCAGAAGTGTGAGGTTTACATCTTTGTGGCTAAGTCTTATATGAGTTTCATGACATTTTATTCCCGAACACCAAGAACACCAAGACACAGCAATCTTAAAAGACTGCATTAAACTACCTGGAGCACCTATGAAGATCATTAGCTGTATCTGGACTAAAGATACAAGCTTCCCCAAAATCAAATGCATAAGTAAAGGTGGCCAAGCTGTCTCTAAACTGGAAGAATGAAATGCCAGAGCAGGCAAGCTATCAACCGTCTATCTGCAGTATTTCCTAAATGCCTAATGTACCTCGATATACAATATCACCTAATTGAAATACTATAACAATAATTGGTTCTTCCTGTACTTAGACAAGAATGAACATTATACACAGAAAATGGAGAGGGACACTAAAACCAAACATCAACGACAAGGGAGGAATAGTCAATAGAAACATGATGCATGTACTGAATACTAATAACTTGAGCCATTGTGGCTTAAGGAGAAGGGTACTGAAGTTTCCCCTTGGTTAGAAAAAGCTGCTGCAAAAGTAGGAAAGGATTATTTTCAAACATATTCATCTTTGATAATAACTACATGAACATAACAGGAAAAAATTCTGCAGATTCTGATTGTTTAATTAAACCTTAAAATGACTACAAGTTCTTCAAGAATTAGCAAATTACGTATCCTAAAGAGTTTACAATATCTCCCCATTTTAAAACTAGTGGGAGCAAAACTGAAAGTGACTAAATGCACCCACCTTTATCCAATCTTTGGTGAAGACACCAGAAACATCTTTTGCTGATGCCTATAAAGGATGTGGAATCGATCTTCTTTAAAATTAATATTGTCCAAGAATGTCAACAGCAGAAATCATCAACATTATTAAACAGAATGTGAACTTAAATGATTTGAAATTAACTCAAGCCATCTTGAAAATACCAAAGATGCTTTTGTGAATACAGTGCCCCCCTTCCAGT
The DNA here is from genome assembly GCF_037157495.1 of Lathamus discolor. Lineage (NCBI taxonomy): Eukaryota > Metazoa > Chordata > Aves > Psittaciformes > Psittacidae > Lathamus > Lathamus discolor. The sequence continues at coordinate 14,198,948 of NC_088885.1, forward strand.
CTTTCACAGGAAAATACAGCTACTGTTGGTAGCTGCAGTCTTGACAGTGTGGATAATCACACTCAGATAAGATCATGCTGTCTGAGCACTGCAAAATTACATAGTTCTGTAGTCTGCTACATGCTTTTCATTACATGCACAAAGACAGAGTAAGCTGAAAATCTGAAGCAATGTAGCCCTCTCCTTTAGATCAACCTACCTGGCAGGCTCATGTCACGTTTTCTCTGGATTATCCAAACCAAATTTTCAGCTAAACCCCAGAGTTTGATAAATAGACTCCAATACGCACTTTATGATAACATTTTAGGGCTGTTGTTTAAAACCCATTTAAAAATACCAGAGCAAGTATGATATATACAGGGCAGGGGGGAAGGGGAACCCCACCAAATATACAGTCTTTTAATATATCTATTGTTTATTTACAGTTTTCCCATATTCCAATTTGCCTATTTCCCCAAAAACTCTATTAAGGAGTTTATGCTTTCATAGGATTTTGGCTACCCTAAATTAAGAGTAAAAAAGTTATCATGGATGAAGAAACAACTGCATTAAGACAGAATTATTACAATGAACAGTTATTAAATTTGGCCTGGCATGTCACATTTTTCTGTTTTCCCTCCAGCCTTCCTAATCCTGCTTCAGAACATAAAGCAGAAAAATCACACATATTTTTTGTGCACTACTTTTTCACTGACTAAAAATGGGACAGCACAGTAAAAAGTTAAAAACACCAATCAGTAATGCATCCTTTAAAGGCGGGCACTCGTAGTAAAGCAGCTACATCTTACAGCACTGGCTCTTGATTCAGTGGTATTTGAAAGAAAAAATAATGCTGTTTTACATTTTATGGTTCCTGGAAAGTTTCCTAGGATAACTTCTCATGAATGACACTTCATTTAGTAAAAGACCAAACTTTCTCACAGTAGTTTCACAATGTACAATGAGAATGATGCTGAGACTGCAGAAGCCTGAGCTAGTAAATCTGCACAGTGCTACAGAGTACCATGTATCTTAAACAGAGTGGTCTGCTTAACACAGTGGCTGTGGGAGTAGCATAACTGTCTTCACATGCCACTTTTGCTTTTGGAGTGAAAGTGGGGTTTTTGTTCATTAATATAAAAAAAATCATCCTATTCTATCCACATGATGAAATTTTCTTCAATATGCCTCAAATAAACCTCATGTTACCACCACAGAAGTGGAGCGGCAATCCACAGACAGGATTAGCTACATGCATCTGGGTTCACTCTGGAAAGCTGAAGCGATTAAGCAGAAAGGTTTGAAGACAAATGCATCCACTAACACTTTCTACACCTTATGAAGGAGTATTTTTTGCGCCCTGGTGGCACACTGCCCTCATCTTAATTCCAGGAGACCCTTTGCAAGACACCCATCTAATTTTGGTTTATGTGCTTTACTTCTCAATTGTAAAAAAACTCACTCTTTCTTAAGCATCCCTATAGAGACAAGCACTCTGGACACAATTCAGTGCAATCCTTTTCCTTTCCTCTGCCTCCACAGGGAATTCCACAAGCCACAGTTTTAAAGAAAACACAGTTTATGAGTCAAAAAGACTGTTTGGGAAAATACAGAGTAGATGACAGATTTGTAATACAATACAGAACGTGCGTATGTGTATGAAGGGGCATACAAGTTAAATTATTGCCTAATGGATTTCCCATGGCAGTGAAATATGGGCAGTCATTCTGACCTTTTCAAAGTTGTTCATTGGAATTCTGGTGGTGAAAAACAATCATTAAAAATTATTTTCTGCAGTAAACAGATGGCTCACCTTTGCAAAGGAGCTCTCAAGTGTTCAAGGGCATGGATAATGACTCTTGTATTCCTTATGTCCCACCTGCTGGTCACGAGGTAAGGAAAAAGGAGAAATAACTGGAGTCACCATAACTCTGACTAGACTCTTGCTTTTAGACAGCCTTTTGGGTGCAGAACAGGTACACATAATTTATGACAGCTATTAACAGAATAATTTTGAACACTACAGAGAAGCAAACGGACCTATGGTGCTCGTGTATGCTACGTTATCTAAATCTCTAAGTCAGTAAAAAGCAATCCAAGAAAGTAATACTTTTTATTGGACACATCTTTTGGGAGTTTTGCCTGAGTAGCATTACTCCTTTTTGGCCTGAGCAGAAAGCCAAAATTTAGCATCCTTAGGGTATTTCTGCTACAAAGGAAAAATGAGAAAGTCACATTATTCCTTTGAAGTGACTTTTCACTAACATGGTTATCTGCCTTTCACTCAGGATTGGGCCTGATCTTAGCTCACTCTTTGCTTTCCTCTGAGGCTGTGTTTTCACAATGTTGTGTCCTGTGATTCTCCGCAGGCTCAGTTGCTTTCATGTATTTCCACAGAGGCCAGGTTGGATGGGACTTGAAGCAACCTGGTCCAGTGAAAGGTGTTGGAGCTGGATGAGCTTTAAGGTCCCTTCAACCCAAACCAGTCTGGGATTCTGTGAGAGAGGGAAGGCTTACAAGGAGTTCTGATAGGCATGTCTGTGCAGATGTGGCACCAAGGACAACATACAAGCTTGCCAAGGGTTCTCGGTGCTCTTTGGGACTGCTGGCTTGTACCAATTCATTGCCACTGCTGGTGCCATCAACACCAGAGTAAAGCTTCCTGTGCTGAAGTTACATTCACTTACTTGGTGGGACACAGAGGTAAACAATGTTCAGGAAGGCTCCTCTGTCCACATATGTTTTACTGAGAGTTAACATTAAGTGGCAAAATATGTCTATATTTTGGGTAGAAACAGCGTCAGTCTCTCACACGCTCAGCTGATTCCACAGGAGTTTTACTGCTTCTTACTCCGAATAAAGTCTTAAATTGCAATGTAATAGTCATGTCATCAAAAAAAACAACAAAGTAATGGGTTTGGGATTTAATTTTTTGATTGGATTCAGAGAAAACGTTGTTGAGGAGCTGTTCTAATATAATAGTTTTGGGAGCAAAATCAAGAGAAATAAAATTATCCTAAATTCACAAAAATAAAATTGCACATTTACTGTTTGCTCTGCACCACACAGCTACGAACTACAGCACTTGCTGTCAATGAGATGATGCCCACAGCCCAGACTGAAATTACCACAGACAACCCAACTGTGGAAGATGCTTTCTGTCTTCAGAGATGTTCACTGAAGCTCAGACCTTCCTACAATAAAGACTTCAAAACATTGCAGGGGTTTGTAGCTACTACCCACATACCATGATTTCACTCAAATTTAGTGAAAGCTTGACCTATCAAGGAGGGTGTTTGGACATTTTACAGCAGGTGACAGATTACATACATCTTATTTTGAAATGAATGCTATTTACTTTTTATGTTTAGTATCAGTAATATATTTTTCCAGATTCTGTGTGATTAATGTACATGTATCTATACACATGCACAGAAGCAATATTTTGATCACAGATTTATAGTGCTTTGAAGTAGGGAAAAAAAAAACGAAATACCTTTTTTTTAAGCAATCACTACCCTTTTGATGTGCCTCTGGTACAAGATTACTTAACTAATCAACTAATCATTTCATTTTAATGATGCAATGAAAATACCACAAGGCTGTCCTTAGAGTCCTAATTACTACTAAAGGGATCTAAGGGGGTACTTTAGAATATACTCATCCTGTACTCTGTACACCATAAATTCAATTAGCAAGCTATATGTTCATAGTTCGATTAATATACTTTAGAGAAATTCTTCATTAGTGACAGGTATACTAAATACTTCATTCCTATTTGTACCAGTTGCTACCCTAATTATGATTTATTCCAGTGATTAATTTTAAGACTCTGATGTAATGCAAGATTACTTTTAGTAGCAAATAGAAGTGAGATTTAACAGTAGATATATTTATCATTCTCAGGAAGTTAATAGTCTGCCTATTTTTGATAAAAAAACATTCCCTTTTTCCAGCGAGCAAATGTCCAAGTTAGACAGAACATCAAACTTTTAACCACAGTACTACTGGGATTTCTTGCTTTATTGTCCCAGCTGAAGTGTTTTTCTGTGTACTAAATATCCCGTGCCTCCCTCATTTTTAGATTTCAGTTGTGTTTCATTTTAAAAGGCTCTACACAAAAGGACGAGTTTAAACATTCTAAATAATGAAATTAGATCCTTAGGAATTTTGGAGGCAATTAGGAAGAGAACAGTGCCCCAAATATGGAGTCTTACAGGCTTGGTCTAAATTCTTCTCTGAAGAATTGTTAAAATAACTGTCTTCCTTCCAGGAGAAGCTTGAATATGCTGTTAAAATTCAGCAGGCTTATTATTAACTATAATATTCAAGATCAACATTAACAACTAAAGTATTCAAGACTGACATTCTTTAAGTAGATTTTCCTTTTCTGAGTCTTCTTTCAACCTGTCAAAGAGAGAAACCATGGGGTTTTGTTTATTTCACTGCAAGTGCATAGAAGCTGCATTATTTCACTGTCCACCAGCACAGATTTCTTTTTCTTTTACCTTCTATTTATAAATGAAAACAGACAAATGCAATAAAACACAAGTCTATAGAATTATGGCTTATAGAATCATAGAATCATAGAATAGTTACGGTTGGAAAGGACCTCAAGATCATCTAGTTCCAACTCCCCTGCCATGGGCAGGGACACCTCACACTAAACCATCCCACCCAAGGCTTCATCCAACCTGGCCTTGAACACTGCCAGGGATGGAGCACTCACAACCTCCCTGGGCGACCCATTCCAGTGCCTCACCACCCTAACAGGAAAGAATTTCCTCCTTATATCCTTTATTCTAGTGGCAAAAAAAATTATATGTAATTGGCACATAATTTTATCCAGTGGTTTAAACTTTTTCTTGAAGTTGAGAAAGGAACCACTCTGTTTAAGAACCTGATGGTTTCATTTCACTGCAATCCATCATATTTTCTGACCCTAGTAAATGCAGACTGACTAAGCAGCACTGACCTACTGCACTGCTTGGTGCTCAGGAAAGCTTCCCAGTTTCAGTCTCAAGCCTAAAATCCACACCAGTACAATGGACCAAGGCAACCAGCAGCTTATCAATAATAAAGACAGGGTGCTTTAAGAAGATGGAGCCCAAATTGTCCCTTTGCATTAATGATAACAGGAAATGGAATTCCAGCAGAACTTTGCTCCATTATGCCAATACAGTATTAATGAAAAGTATCTCTCTACATATTTCACAGTTATATTTCAAGTTTATTTGAGGTATATATTAGAGCTTAACACTTTGGTTTCCTGCCAGCACTCAGATGGCAAAAACTGCTTTGTATTTTCATTAAGTTATTTCTGGGTCAAACAATTAATTATCAGTCCTTTCACATGCTTCATGAGCAATTAATAAATGCCAATTCTAAAAGGTGACTGACAAATATATGGCAGCACAGTATGGTTTTGAGACAGTAATGAAGTAAAAGGTAAATATGAAACGTCCTCCACACTAGCTCCAGAACACAGGCCAGATCTTCAGCTCAAGTAAAATCAGCACAAGCCCATTGACTTCAGTAGAATGGCACTGATTTTACATGCAATGAGTTTTTGGCTTTTTCATAAAGGTACTAGCTCTTTCAAAGCATGAAACCATTATAATATACAACACACTAATAATGTTCTTGTTTCATCTGTTACCAGATGTAACTTAGCACTGTAACCTAGCAATTGACTTCATTACATGGGGGTGGGGAGTAGGATCCAGTTCACTTAATGATAATCGTGCAAAAATTAGGCATCCACCTTGTTATAATAAAATAGACTTTGACAGATAATGGAGAAAGGAATTCACAACCAGAGAGTAATCCTCTGGCTTATGTAAGACATCCGTCTCAGAGGAAGATGATTTTAATCCCATCCTACTTTTCTGCATCTCCTCAAGCCTAAGTAGCTAGCAGTGCTCACGCATCCAGCTTTGAAACCATCATTGTGAAAAGCTGTTGATTTGGCTACAGATTTCTTTTTCTGCAGCTTACCTGGTGCTGAAAGAAGAATTAATCATAGGGCAGAATGTACGTAGTAGCTGATTCTTTGCTACATTATGAACGAACTAACACTGATCAAGTCTTCCCTTTTTAAAACCTATGTGAAACTGCATGAGTTGAAAATAGTCAGGATGTGCAGCACTAACGTTTTTCAACACACCACAAAGATAAGTCCCTTTAAGATCACAAGGTAGTATTGTTTCCACCTTCAACTACAACGTACTCCAACATCGAAAGAATAAGATGGGAACAGATTATAAAACACAATCCAGTCATTAGCTTGAAGTTCTTTCCATCACAACGAGATCATACAGAATCACTTTGCCCTTTTTAATCTCTCTTGCCATTCAAAAGAAATGAGTTTGGAAAAATTTTAGTGGATGAGTACATTCGTGTGGATGGATACAAAAATCCCACTTTTCAAGGCACTTAAGTCATTCAGCCAAAGACACCCTCTTTTATAATGCACACCTTGTTGTGTGCTGTAACTTGCACAAAAATATTATTCATACGGAGTTAGTAATAACATACTTTTAGCATTATGATAATAAACATTGTTAACAAATGTTCTATAGTTGGCAAGGACGCTGCTCCACCTTACGCTAGCTATTAGCCTTGCAGAATAAAGTTTCACTTCTTAAATAAATAAAATAAAATAAAAACTAAATCCAGTTCGTTTTAGAGTTCTTTTTGTAACACTACCTGGGTATGAAAATCGCTACAGAAGCATTTAAGTTGTTCTGTAACATTTGTTACAGAACAAATGAAGGTTAGAACTCATCAAGAAGTTTTCCACAGTCTTTTTAAACTGGAAAATGCAAATTTGCACACTCAAAAAGGGGAACAGAGGATGTCAAAAATACCTCCAGGTAGAATATTAACTTGGAAATACAGAGTCTTCAGTTCATGTGCTAGATTCCACTGTTTCCCGAGATACCCAGGCATTCCCTTCCTATCAGTCTATTGGCTCCTTGGAGGTAATTGACTCACTTTGTGCAACCATTTCATTTTGGATAACTAAAATTCACTGAAGCAAGGATGTGAAGTCAAAAAATCTCCACTTCCTAATCTATTCTTTAGTACAGAAAGAAACTGCAGATGCTTAAAGAACTGACTTGCAACCCAGCTCTGGCTGTCAGGAACAAGCTAAAATCCCAGGTAAAATAAAGTACCCTGAAGCACTCAAAACCTTTCAAAATGTCAACTCAAACAGATTTAATGGCTACTATTGCTCTTTGTATTCTAGCCACATCATTAACAAAAATCTGCCTAACCCTTTGCAGCATTTGGACAAGTACCCAACAAGTAGAAATACATGACTATGAACACTGATACTCACTTCACCTCATGCCATTAATATAACTGGCCATTAGTATTCACTGCCACAAGAGGAAGAGTTTAACATAATTTCCAGATACAACAGTCTGTGCAAAATTAAAATACTGAGAAAATTATGTGAAGATTAAGATTTATCAACAGGACTATTCTTCTGTGTAAAGCTACTGAAAGGGTAAAGGCTCTTTTGGTCTAACACCAGGTTCTTTGTACTTTAGTCTACAAGAATGCCAAAGAGGGACTTCTCTTCAGGGACTGTAGCGATAGGACAAGGGGCAATGGGTTCAAACTTAAACAGGGGAGATTTAGGTTAGATATAAAGAAGAAGATCTTCACTGTCAGGGTGGTGAGGCACACAGGCACAGACTGATGAAGGAAGATGTGAATGCTCCATCCCCACCAGTGTTCAAGGCGCTTGGAGCAACCTGGTTTAATGGAAGGTGTCCCTGCATGTGGCAGGGGCTTGGAACTAGATGATCTTAAGGCCCTTTTCAATCTTAACCATTCTATGATTCTGCTGCTAGCATGAATTCTCCACGACTGCTTCAGTCTCATCTTCCATCACTCAACCTTTAGTTGGTTTTAGAATTCATTTATTATTTGGCTGCACTTTACAGTAGATGATGAATCATATCTGCTTCTCTCTTACCACACCGTATCCAGGCTACAGGGAAAAAAAGATTAGCCAGAAGTGCAGATCACAGCATCAAAAGAATAACTGTCTTGTACTACTTTTATCAGAAACATTACACATAAGCCAGAATGGGGCAGGTCACATTAGGAAAGAAAACTTATTTGAGGAAAATAAAAACACTGGGTTTAAGTCAGAGAGCTCTGAATGTTGCTTAATAATCACTGTAAGCTCAGATGGTACCCTACATGCAAGTGATTCTGTGAGTCATCATCCTAATTACTGAACTTGAAATACTTGAAAATCTTGCATAGATACACACATTGAAGTGCATAAACCCAGCAATGTGATCAACAGAACAAGATGGGAGCCTCTTGGCTTGTCTTCACACACCCAGACTAAAAATACTGCAGCTACCATTTGAACTCTGCAACAGAGATGGCTGTCATCCTCCCCTGCCTGTACCTTCATAAAGAGGTGATAATTCCAGCACTCAACAATGCTCCACAAAGGAAGTTCCAAAAATACCACCATGGACTCGTACATCACTGCCTAACACAGGATGTGCTTAATGCCTGTCAATGTACCCACCTTCCATTAACACCTTCCTTTAACTGCTCAATTTACTAGCCCATGATTCATTTCTGTCAGAAAAATACTTTGAAATTTTCTAAGATGATTCAAATTATTATTATAACTGGCACCAGCCTAACCCACATTCACTTTTTCCACAGCTAACTGCAAGCATCAGATGGGATTTAGAAGTCCTACATTTCTGGATAGAGGTATGAAAAATATAACACTTTGCTGTGACTTTAACTGGATTCCTGGTTTCAATCCCCAAAAAGTTTGTGCTCTGGCTAAGATGAGCCACAGCACTTTCCTTTGCCAGGTTCCCACCCAGCACCTTCAATTCCTACGAAGTTGACAGCACTTCGATCTTCAACTTCACATCACCCCAGCAAAACACGTAGGAAGTTTGGGAATAGTTGATGGTTATTTCCTTTCTTCCTCAAGAAAATGATAATGCCAAGTCACTGTGGCTGTTTTGCAGTCCTGGATGTTATCAAGAGCTTTCTGGATTTTTTCCATTGTGTTTGTTTTGCCTTACTGGAAGAGCACAAACAGAATCTCTGTCTTGAAGGTGAACAGCTCTGCTGTGAAGCCTCTGATGCCTTCCAGCAATTTCTGTAAGAAGTTAAACATCCACATTTGCTTTTCTGAAGTCATTCACTAGCCTTTCTATAAGGAAAAATAAATCTTCTTCACTAATGACCACTAATCATCATACTAGGTTGAAAAAAAAATGTCTCACCTCCATTTTTCCTTTGATTTTCTCTTCGGGGAATTGGTTCCAGTTAATACATAGCACACCCCTCCCTTGGCTAACCAGCATTGGCTGGAGGTGATTTATCTGACTGCCATTACCTAGGTAATTTGCCATGTATCATTACACCGTTGACCAGTGATTTGGGAGTCCCAGCAGTATCCCTGGGATGTAAAACTAGTGAGAACCTACTATGTGAAAGCTGGAGTTATTATACTGCTCCTCTCTGAGCTATTTAAGCTACTTTTAGGAGACCCTGGAGCTTGCTCCTTAAAGTGCAGTATTTATTTTTCATGACAGTTGCAGACTTAAAAGCTCAGGGCCTGATCCAAAGACTCTTGTAGTCAACAGCAAACTTTCTACTGATTTCCTTTGTATCGAGGCTTCACACACCATGCACAGAAGTTACAGCCACAATAGGACCCTGTTTTAAAGACACAAATGATAGCTCATGAAGGATGAGCCTTTACGCTTACCCCTATTGCTGCTAACAGCTGAGGAGAGGAAGAATAATGCTGCAGATTAGTTATATTGCCAATTCACAAGTTAATAGGAAGCAAGAAGACCCTTGATTCAAGCCCTCAATTTTACAATTTGGAAAATGTTTGGTCTCTTGCTCATTCTCTTTCACACAGAGGATTCATTGGGGGGGGATTCATTAAAATGTCCTTTCCCTTCTAACTGTTCAGGAGTTTTGTGGATGGAGTAATTTCTACACAGAGTTTGCATCAGTTCTGACTTCCTACTGAAAAGAATTCTTCCCAAGTTAAGAACAAAAAGCACGCGCGCAGACCCCTCAGGAAAACTTGTGCGGGTTCTGTAAATTATCCTAATCTGCAAAGTAAGGATTTTAAAACAGATACAAGTTAAATACAATATTTTAGTCTCTGGTACAGGAAATTTTCAAGCAGTATTAGACATGTTTTATACCACCGTGACTACGAAGGTAACTTTTCTATAGTACAGAGGCAGTTTACAGAGCCCTGAATCTGTGATTTATCCACTGGGTTTGCTTCATATTTATAATCTCATGTTGCACATTTAAAACATCTGTTGTTTGGAAAGTTCTTTGCATAAAGGAGGGAACAAAATCCCCAAACAAGATCATAATATGGCTAAATCACTCCTCACTTTTACTTTAATATTAAAGCTGCTTTAGGGTTTATGAGCCAGAGAAAGTTTGTCTCATTACCAAAAGGAAATGAACTTACACCTTGAAATGACTATTTAGAGCACAGATTGTCATCGGATTGGGAGCTGGTGCTTCTAAGTAGCTAGAATGGAGCAATAACATATACTGAAGGCTATCAGAATCATACATAACTAACAGTTTAGAGATTAAACATTAATATACAAATGAACCCAGTTTTAAAATACTAAATAGGAATTCTCCTTCTCTGTGTCAGAAATGGTACAAACAAATCCTTTTAAGACCAAGCATGCAAAGGTCTTTTTTTCTAATGTAGAGAACACAACCTGAAAAACTAAAAGCACTTTTACAGCTAAAGACAAAAAAGAACAACAATAAAAGCTTATGAAAAGGTAACTTGCCTTCCCCCACCCCAGAGACCAGGAAGAAAGCATTCAAAAAAAGAATAGAGTAAAAGTATTAATGAACTGAATTATACAGATTTTGATTTTTCACATAACAGAATGAAAGCAACCTCCTAAAACATCTATAGCGCCTATTTCCAGACCACGCATCCTCCTGGCCTTCCTCTTGACTCTAAAGCTAGCTGTAGGATCTTTCAACTGGAATATCCTTGTTTCACACCTGCCTTACAGCAGGGACATATGTTTAAGTTATTACATTATGCACGTGTTCATATGACCTGCCAGGAGTCAAGGGTTCTGATCTGTAAAGAAAACAATGGCTTCCTATTACCAGTTAAGCAGTATATTGTGCGTATGAGTGCACTACAGCACAACTGCTGGGAAATTACATGCACCACATACACTCCTTTGACCAGTGCCAATATATTCCCCTGTGTCTAGCTTTTACACTCTACTTGTACAAACTCTTCTGAGGATTCCTCTACCTTATTCATTCCATAAACCAGATCTAAGCACACCTTGGCCACAGCAGCTGCCCACGGTCCTTTCTGAAGAATTCCACAAAGAGGTCGGCTCTGCTTGTTAAGATATTTAAGGTGTCTGCTGTATTTAAATCAAGCTTAAAAAAAAGTAAAATTGAATGGAGTCTAGTAAGAGAGAACAATTCCATGTAAATGAAAAACATGTGCAAATGTTCAATAGGTCAACTATGTAAAAACGTGTTATATACTGTGTTTATAGGTATTTTATTCACAGACAAGGTTGGCATTAGGTTTTTATTGATATCCTGGTGAAAAGCATATTAATGTAAGGGTTGCAACCCCTTTTCTCTGCATTTTAATGCAGACTTCAAAATAGTATAGTAACATACAATTATTTTCCAAACATATTAACTTGCAATTAATTTACATGATATTTTAACTGTAAATCACTTCCAACTTTGTATCCAGATTTATTTGCAGGTGACCTACACATATCTGCCATTCCTACTCATATGCCATATGAACATTTCTTAACTTCAAAGCTGAGATTATAGATCCAAAATCAGAACCCAATATTACACTGCAGGCTCATCTTCAGTTCAAAGTGACATTTTACTGCAACTTATTAGACAATCTGATCCAAATAATACAGTGTCACATTTCATTGTGCCTGGGAACATTCCAAATTTGGCCAAAAGAAACTAGGCTAAGTCTAAACATGAATGCCCAAAGGTAAAAGCTATCACATAGCAAAGACCTTGAGGGTACAGAACATCTATTGACAGCAAGAAAACAGCTACAGAGGGAAATTCGTGCCTGCAAATAGTATTTACTTTCAGTGAAACTAATAATATGATTGTGAATAAATACAATTTAGGCATGGTAGTGTACTGAGGCCTCTATTTCTTGATTCATTGTAAGGTGGTTTTAACCATACTGCACTCAATAAACTTGTTGAGGAGCTTCAGTCACCTCGTGAAATCCTATGCAACCTGGTATTAGATCTGATTAGACTTTGGACTTTTCTAACCATGTATCTGAAAGCAATTCACATTTACGTAGTTCTGGAACTGTATCAGTTCAGCACATTATGTCTATATTGGCCCCTAAAAAATCATGCCAGTTCCGTACAGAGTGTAGCATCACAGAATGGTTTGGTTTGGAAGGGACCTTAATGATCATCCAGTTCCAACCCCTTGCCATGGGCAGGGACACCTTGCACTAGCGCAGGTTGCTCAAAGCCCTGTCCACGGGGACAATGTAATCAGTCAGGTACTGCTAGGTTACCAGTAATGTCAGTACAACACACAGGATTCACGTTATCACCTCAATAACTGTCCTCATCCAGCTATACCACTAATGCATTTAAAGAACTAGAAGTCCTATAGGGAACACATGAGCAACTATGGCAGGAAGTTGTTAGGTGCTGGGCTCACGACTCACAAATGTGCTTTCCATTTACACCTGCTCTAGCCAGAGTCTGTAGACCAGAAACAAACCTTTGATTAAGGCTGAGAGGTGCGACTGTAGAATACAGAAAACCATTTGTAGGTTATATCCTTTCTCAGGCACCATCTAAGAAGCACCCATGGATACTGGACTTACAGAATTTTTATAATACTTTAAATCAATACTCATGCATGATACAAAGGGTCAAATTTAATGAGATATGCTATCTATATTCCTACTTACAATAAACACATTTAATACATATGTATTAATTATATTGTAGGTTATAAATCTACAATATAAACCTATGTGCAATATATATTAACTAGAGAAACAATACGGCTCAATTTTGTTTTCCATTTACTAGCTTTAGACTTGAAACAAATTTTTCATCTAAATACAAACGAATCAAGTGAAAATAAAAGAATTCTTCACTCACAGAAAATACCGTACTCTGTAGTTAAAGGTCCTCTTTTGCAATTGATATGAATGAAAAGAAAATCTGAGCACCAAGTACAGATAATTTTCAAACCACTCCTTTATTTTTTCATGGATAACATAGGACTTTCAATGTTCGAAGAGAGAGGGATACAGAAAAATGGGAAAGCTGAAGTTAAGGCCATCTTCTATGCACAATTAATTCCATTTGTAATATGTTGTAAGTTTCTATGTTCAAATAATACAATTTTCAAAGATATAAAAAGGATATTGACCTACAGAATTTCAGAAAACAGCAGAATCCTCAATAAAAAGACACCGACTGCACAAATTAATCAGAATTAAAAGGTCAAATTTGGGGCTAAAGAGGTGCTGGAAATACTCCACTAACTTCAAGAGTGAAAAGAGAAGATGACAAACCCTCTGATTCTCACCAAATGATGTTAACTCTACCATTTCCATGAGCAGATACCTCAGGTTCTATATCAATATTCAGCCCATTTCAAATCCTTTTTTCAGTCACTGATTACTCCACTGAAAAAGATACCTAACAGATCTAAGCATGAACCCACATGGCCATGAGAGTATATTCAGAATTTTAAATGGCAGCATTTATGACACTGATCTGAGAACATTTATTTCAAAACACATCTAGAAGAAAAGAAAAATTATGTGGATTAATATGTTGCCTTTTAAAACTGCTATTAAGGGCAATTATTTGCCATTATAAATTCTTTTTGTAAAATCTTACCACAGGGTTTACCTGTTAAAAGATATGTTTCTACTGAACATATCCAGATTTTCCATGGTAAATCCTAAAAAATCATCCCTCTGCTTCTTCCTCATACCTACTTCAAAGAGAACTTACTTATCTAGTGTGGTAATTTTTTAAACCATGGTTAAGCTCTACTACACGAACCGAATAATAAATCTGTTTTCCCTGCTGCTTCTTCCATCTTTCCAGGGTTTAAAACACTGTTCCATCCCATAAACACAATAAAGTATATACATGCGTACACAGCCCTTTTCTATGTTTTGCATATCAAATCAGTAGCTGCCAAGTAAAACCAAAAACATTCTAGATAAGAAGACCGATCCTGCACAAGCTACTGAAACTACCCTCAAGAGAGTATTAGGCATTTGATGCATCTGGAGGATGGGGAAGACAAAGGACAGAGATTTCAAGAGGAGAAAAATTACAAAAAGGAGAAGATTAATTGGATTAGGAAGGTAATCCTCATATCTGCAACAAACATTTCCCACATCCATGCCCACTCTTCCATTCTAACTGGTTTTGACCTTCAAACAATCATTATCTATATTTGATGAGACTGTCTTCTAAGACACAATTACTTTCTGCTTGGCCATGATTTCTTCGGCCTTTATAACCTGAACTTCTGAACTCCTTAGCAAGACCAATTTGAGTACCACACAGGTAAAATTTAATGACATGTTATACATGAACTACAAATCTGACAATTTAGGAAATAGTTGTCACAGGGAGATGGATCAATTATAAGCCAACTAAATACCTACAGTTAAGCAGCCAGAGCTGCTTAATTTCATTCTACACAAACATATGAAATGCTACATAAAAACAGATAACTATTTTAAATATTACAAAACTCCTTCTAACAGAATTCAGTTTGATCAAATACCATGCCCAAGATGAATAATCAACCTTCTACTGATACATGCTTAATTAAATGAACACCCCAGTGTAATGTGCTACACAGAAATGCACTTGCAAAAAGAATTTCAATGAGGGTCATCATCCAATGAACATGAATCTGAAATTTGAAATGCAAGAGACATTTCAACAGAGGAGCAAAGACATTAAATACTGCCACTGAGGAGAGGATGATATATATAGAAGAGAAATAAAAAAAAAACTGAAGTTGGTGGAATTTTTTAGACAGAATGAAAATAATGTAAAATTGTGATAGACAATGAGAAGAGTCACGTAGCTCAATCACACGGAGCAGGATTTGATACAGGGCATATTATTCGAAGCAATGTTCTGAAGACTGAAACTTCACAATCTTACTTCCTTGGGTTTGATCTGAACTAGATTTTCAAAAGCAATTAAAAGCAACTCTGCTCTTTCTGACCAAAACACCCAAACCTCACTTTACTCTTGAAAACACACAAGTTCTTGAAACAAGCATTTAAACCATACACATTTTATTTCTTACAATTTCCATTCAACTTGTTTATGTGGAGAATGGGTGAACTGCAAGAATTTTTGGTAGCCTTATCAGAAGATCTAAAACAATACAGATACTGGGAATAGAAAATCTTATAATGAAAAGCATGATACACAGCTCAAAACCCTAAAACCAAACTGTGTTCCCTAACCATCTGGCTTTCTTTTGCAGGATTTTATGTCCATTATAATAAATAAGTCAGGTTTAGGAGTGCCAGTTTATTAAGTATTTAAAAATGGCTAAGCTACAGCAGCTGCCTGGATCTCACAGCATGTCCAAACAGACCAAATGTTCCCTGTTGGTAACAGTATATTCAAATACAAGTATTACTATTATGGATGGATACTAATAAACACAAGGTTTAATTTTAAATGAGGCTTAAAAATCCATTTCCTTCCTTTACCATTTGCTATTTATTTTTTAGCTACTGAATATTCCTGGACAGTTAGCAAAAATCTTAAACATTTCATCACTTTGCAGCACTGTTGAAGGCTCTGGATGTAACAGTACAATATTTCTGAATTAAAGTTACTTTTCTGGAATCAAGTAAGAAAATACATACCATGTCTGTATATTTTTCTTTTCAAACTTTCATTTTAGCTCATGCCTTACAGTTTCAACTCCCCAATTCCTATCATCTGCCCCAAGGCTGACAGTGAAAGAACAGGCTTTTAACATCACCACTCCTACTTCTTACTCTCTCAATTAGACTTTTTGGTCTTAGGAGCCTACGAAGATGACTGAAAAGAAAGTATTTTTCATCTGGATTTAATTTATAAAATGTGTAAACTCCATTTCCGGTATGAGGCAATGTTCACAACCAGTTAATTAGGATGTTTGACCCTTTGGCTAGTCATTTGGATTAGGGCACTAGGAATTTTATTGCTTTAAAGGAAATCTCTAGGTAGCAGAAGGACAATTGAATTGTTAATAAAACTTGCTTTAGAGAACCACTGCACATCAGGTGTAGCATGGAGAAGGAAAAGAAGTTAACTATAGAGCTGTAGAGCTATGAGTGCTCTTGGTTAAGAGACAGCAGCTGTAGACAGCTCTCACAGTCTATTTATCAGGTTGGTTAGGTCTTGTCATTTAGAGTCCATGCCTGTGATTGCATTGTAAAAACTGACTTTGTTTCCAGTTGCTTGGACATGAAGCAAGGCAGCCATGGAAAAAAAACACTCACGGAAAAGAACAGCTGCATACAAGCACCTTAATGACTGATAGAGGATGAGGTCTATTGTATACATACTACAGATATAAAAAGACGTAAGAACTACAAGCATCTCTACCTTTGCAAAACATGCAAATCTCATAAAATACTCCAGTGTTGTTGACTAGCCCTTCTCAAAATTAGAAACAACATCGGACAAAGGTGGGGCTAATTTTGGAGACCCAAACAACCTATGGAAAAGATGATCTCTGCCTTATGCCCACGAGAAGACTGAACACAACCCAGTATAACGACTTTGAGCTGTATGCTGCAATATGCATTCTAGTATTTGGCATGAAAATGGAACTTTTATGCCAAAGATTTTTGCTGTGACATAAGGATGACAATTAAAATACTTCAAGCCAAAAAGAAGTTTGCTTTTAAAAAAACATTTTAATCATCTGGAATTTTTGGAAAAGAATTTTCCAATCCAAAACACAGCCTGCATCAAAACTAAGTTGACTAAAAGGAATTTTTCTTTTCCTCCAAGAATCGTAGAACAGTTTAGGTCTGAAAAGACCTTTAAGATCATCAAGGCCAACCATTAACCTAGGTCCACCACTATACCAGGTCCCCAAGTGCCATATCTACACATCTTTTAAATACTTCATGGAACAGTGACCCCACCACTTTCCTGGAAAGCCTGTTCCAATGATTGACAACCCTTTCAGTGAAGAAATTTTTCTTAATATTCAATCCAGATCTCCATTGTTCAGAGTGCATTTCCTCAAGTCCTATTGCTTTTTATATGGGAGTAGAGACGAACACCCATCTCACTACAATGTCCTTTCAGGTAGCTGTAGAGAGTGATTAGGTCGCCCCCAAACCTCCACTTCTCCAGACCAAACCACCTCGGTTCCTCTCATGAGACTTGTTCTGAAGACCCTTCACCAGCTCCATTGCCCTTCTCTGGCCCCACTCCAGCACCTCAATGTCTCTCTTGTACTGAGGGGCCCAGAACTGAACACAGGATTCGAGATACGGTCTCACCAGTGCTGCAGGGAACGGTCACTCTCCTAGACTTACTGCCCACACTATTACTGATATAGGCTAGGAAGCTGTTGGCCCTCTCGGCCATCTGGGCACACTGCTGGCTCATATTCAGCCAACCACTGACCAACACCCCAGACCCATTTCCAATGGGCAGCTTTTCCAGCCACTCTTCCCCATGCCTGTAGTGTTGCATGGGGTTGTCGTGGCCCAGGTGCAGGACCCAGCACTGAATCATCTCCCCTCAGATTATGAGGGCTTCATTCTGCTCCCCATCCCCGTCCTCCAGCTTAGACAGCTGGGTACCCACAATAAAACTGGTCTTACTACTAAAGACTGAGGCAAAGATAGCACTAAGTAGCTCAGCCTTTGTCACTCCTTCTGTTCAAAGATTCTTCTCCCCCTTTGAAATAAGTGTACCCCATCCGTTGCCAGCAGGCCTTCTCGTGTGTGAACTGACCCATAAGACACTGCCAAAACTGCTTTTCAGATTTTGTGCTGAATTTGTTGTGATTTATTACTAGAAATTCAAAAGTTAGGGGCATGAATACATAGGAAGCTATTTGCAACTAACAATGGGTACAAATGATCACTGAAACTATTAATGGATTTCACAGCATCCAAGAAAGAGATTGATCTGAACTAGTTTACCACTTTTCTATTCAATGGAATGCTATCAAAAGCAATAAATTTTGAAAATAGCCATTTTGCAAGTTTTGGTTTCCTCTATAACAAATTTCAGTAAGCCAAAGTTTTCTATAGATTCTATCTATCATTTTACAAAGCCTGAGAAACAGGGATTTGTTATCCCAAACTAGGAAATCTAGAGTAGTCAGAATCAGACTGTATAAGAAAGAATCACCTAAGTAATAAGCCATTTCCTGAGTTAAGACACTATTTTTCAAGTTCTGTGTAGTTTACTTGATGCTGTTTCAACAAAGAAAGTTGTGGGGCTCCCTGAAGCACTTGCAGCTACTCAGCTCCCCACCAGAAATGCTCACCTTTTCCAGAGCAGCCTACAGTCTGCTTCCTTAACCTATTCCAGACAAAACAAGTGAGGTTAACCTAAGAATTTAAATGGGAGGGTTTTGCTAAGCAAGGTCATTTTGTCTGAAGCAGTTTAGACAGCATTCAGCAATTAGCTCCACTCAGGAGTCTAAATTGTTGCTAATCTCTGACAGGGTAGGGGGAAAGAGAGGGAAGAGGGAGACAATCTGTGGAAGGCTACGGATTATTTCTTTTACTGACAAGCAGAACACAAAACACCGGATGTCTGTGACCTAAAGCATTAGACAATTGCACTTGTGAGTTTTATAATGCGTATTGCAGGGAACAGAAATCTTTGGGAATTAAAGCCTGTCTGGATTGGTTAAATCATCAGATGCAAAGTGTTAGAATTGCTGGCCTTGTTTCCCTGTTTAATCTCTTGCTGAGGGAGTCCCCAAGGCGCTCTTTAATTGTGTTTATACAGCAAAGCAATGATATATCACATGTGGCAGTACAAAAATATTTTCATGCTGATTATATAGGTTTGTGTAGTTCTGATTAAGGTACTTCTGTTTTGACTTTACAGCTGGATTTTCACATTGACGTGAACTTCTAACTGAACACTTGCAGGATTTGCACTCACCTAATTAAAGAATATTAGCAAAAATTACATCTGGCTTGGTTTCGTTCTAATTGCATTTCTTTTACATGATTATATTTAAATAGAATTCCATTCAGATGTTTACTGTGCATTTATTGCACGTACCTTCACAAACAAAAGCAAGCCTGTTTCCTTAGTGATGACCCATGCAAGTGGCAGAGTACCTAAGCTTAACTGTAAACCCAAGACCTAATTCTATGTCTCTCTTAAGAAAAGTAGCTTGCAATTGTTTTATATTTTACTCACCTGTTGCTCCAACGCTGCACACTGTCCAAGCACAAACAGTATCAGATACAGTCTTTAATCATAGCAGATTCAATTCTCAAGAGTAGTTAGAGTCACATGTAAACTACCATATGAAAAAAACCCCAAACTTTTCTTTTGTAAAGCCTGACAGATGTCAACCAAACTGCAGCTCCCACAACGTAACTAGTCTGAAGAAAGAAAATCTGTCTGGTTTAACTGCTATAAACAGCCTCCATACACAGCAATATAAGCAAGCAAAAGACAGCTCAAACCTCAAAAGCGAAGACAATCCCTCATTCCTAAAAAAATCTCAGGTCTTGTTTGAAATTGCAGCTAACAGAGTCCTGTAAAATCTTGTTTATATGTATTTTACACATACATATATCCATTCTTACATAGGAACTGCATGTATAAATGTTTATGGATACCCTAATGCTATGCACGACAGAAATAAACTGCAACTTCAATTCAGCAGTGTTAAAGATTTGCTTAATCTATTCTGAATGTGGGTAATAATTATCATCACACTAGATTTTTCTATTGTTTAGCATGTGTAACAGCTTTGCCGAATTGAAGTATTTTCTTAAGATACAGCTGTGTAGCAGACAAGTATGTAGCAAGTGATTCAGGCACAGAATCACTCAGTGGTTTGGGTTGGAAGGGACCTTAAAGTTCATCTAGTTCCACCCCCTGTCATGGGCAGGGACACCCTCCACTAGACATGTTCCTGTATGTCGGGTCTCCAATAAGCTACAGATTATACTTTTTATTTTCACTTTTAAAATATATTAAGTAAAATTAATGATCCACAAACAAGCCAACATAAAACATTTCTGTTCAAATGATCCTACACAGCCTGCGCAGAGACCTCCAAAACCTGACATCAGTTTTATGCACCACACGTTAGACGCAACAGTAGAAAGTCATCAACAGTTAATCCAAATCGGTTTGCACTGGTTTCTGCCACTGCCAACACACATTTGAAATCAGATGTGTCTGTCTGCATGTATACCCTGTGCCTAACAGGTCATATCGAAGTCTTTGCACACTATTTTCAAAGGCAGTTTAATAAAGGCAAATAAGCCAGCAACTCTTTTTAAAAAGGAAACAGCACTCGGTGCTCAAATTCCATTACATTTCAAAGGAATTCAAGAGCTCAACTCCCTTAAGGTCTTTAATGTATGTTAGCTACATACCATTTATCAAACCAGGAACTATTTGATCCCCACTTGTGTAAAAAAAGATGGGCACCAAGAGGCAGCTTCAGCATCTTAAACTCAGTGATTTACATATACCAATTTAACCTTATATATGGTGCCTCCACAGTCATTACCTAATAACTACTTTACTGCTTCCTGACAGGGGCCCTCCTTCACTGCACCGCAGCCATTAAATAATACACTCAGGTTCCAACACCTCTTCCACATCACAGGTCTATCACTGGATCACTCATCAAGCAGTGATAAAGAGTTCAGAAAAAAAGCTGATGACTAGACCAGGTAGGATTTACCTTTCAAAAGAACTCAGGAAAATTGCCACACAGTGCTGCCAACTCAACTGGATGCACCCAAACCACCTTTTTTATAAACTGACTTCATTAAAAATAGTCTTAACACCATACACTGCCTTTGAGGAAAGGAGATATTTGAAAAGTAGATGCTCAGGTGTTTTTCAAGATACCTTCCTGAAGTCCCGGATGGCTCTTCAATGCCATCTAGGCCATCATTCTTCAACTTGGCAATTCTTCTTACATTCTGTAGCAAAGGCAACTGTCGTTATCACTCAAACTGTGACAGCATGTAATATCTAACACAAAAGGGAAGAATACAAACGTACAAGGCAACTACTCCCTCAGTATAGATCAGCAAGAACAAAACTAACAGCAGAACATAGAGGTTGACCTCATGTTGTTTTGTAACATAAGCACTTTCCACCCAAAGGGCAAAAGTCAAGGAGGGTTTGATTGTGGAGTCAAAATAGTCTTACCACTCTGTTATTTTAGCCTCCCTTTCTTCCTCCTGATTATTCCACTCAACATAACCTATAGCCTTTAGTGATAAACCTGCTGGCGCACAATTTATAGAGAAACAACACTTGACTCTCTCTCAGCTACTTATCTTTTTAAGCAGTCAAAAGAAAAACCCCTACTATATATAGTGACTCCTTGGTGTCTAGCCTTCCCCACCACCCTTGTGTTTTTGTATGTGCATTGGACACAAAGGTTTTAAGCAGCACACAGACAGCAGTTCACTCTCGCAAGAGGACATAACTTTCTTTTTCACAGAGCTGAAGGCAGCTGGTAATGTGTGGTTGATCACGAAAAGTAACCATGAAGGGATGGTAAGATCATGTATCATTGCCTGTATTGAAGAACCCAAGGCCCTTAAGTTTATGCCGCTACTTAAGAATTGGTATGTACTTGCATGTGGTTCAAACAAAACACAGCTTATTCCTTTGTGAGAATAAATAAGGTCAATAACATTTTTATAACTAAGTAAGAGCAGAAAAGGGGAAGCAAAAAATTACTAGGCAACAAAATCACTTTTCTGTTGTTACCAATCTGAGATTCATAACACAACTGACTGATGCATGGAGAAAATCAAAACAATAAGAGGATGTTAAAGGGAAGAAAACATGGATTTACACATCTTCAAAATATCTAAGAATGAAAAATATCAACAAAACATAAAAGAATAATATCAGCCAATTCCAGCTGTGGGTTCTGCATGCTTACATGTGGATTACATATGAACCCAGAGGAACCTAACCTGATTTTTGTGTAACATGTTGAGTTTGCAGAACTGAAATTTATTAAATCACTGGTTTGTTTTTTTATTCTAATAGGAAAATGGATCATGTTTTATTTAGAAACTTTCATTAGAATACTCTTAGAAGCTACAAATGATATTACCATTTTATTCTACAGTTAAAAAAAAAAAACTCTTGAAGAAAATACTTTTTTCTTAATTTAAACAAGCCTTTAATCAGTAACTCCCCCATAGTTTCAAAACCCAACCTGCTCACAATCTATGGCCTACATATGGTGACTACTGAAGCTGACCATTAAAAAATAAATACATCAGATTAAGTGTACTTGAGAAAGATGTTGACCTTCTGAGACCATGCCAAGTGCAAGGTCCTACACCTGGGTCGGAGCAATCCCAGGCACAGCTACAGGTTGGGCAGAGACGAGATTCAGAGCAGCCCTGCAGAGAAGGACTTGGGGGTGCTGGTTGATGAGAAAATGAACATAAGCCAGCTTCAGTGTGCGCTCGCAGCCCAGAAAGCCAACCGTATCCTGGGCTGCATCAAAAGGAGTGTGACCAGCAGGTCAAAGGAGTTGATCCTGCCCCTCTACTCTGCTCTCGTGAGACCTCACCTGCAGTATTGTGTGCAGTTCTGGTGTCCTCAACATAAAAAGGACATGGAACTGCTGGAACAAGTCCAGAGGGCCACGAGGATGATCAGGGGACTGGAGCACCTCCCGTATGAAGATAGGCTGAGAAAGTTGGGGCTGTTCAGCCTAGAGAAGAGAAGGCTGCATGGAGACCTCATAGCAGCCTTCCAGTATCTGAAGGGGGCCTATAGGGATGCTGGGGAGGGACTCTTCATCAGGGACTGTAGTGACAGGACAAGGGGTAATGGGTTAAAATTTAAACAGGGGAAATTTAGATTGGATATAAGAAGGAAGTTCTTTACTGTAAGGGCGGTGAGGCACTGGAATGGGTTGCCCAGGGAAGCTGTGAATTCTCCATCCCTGGCGGTGTTCAAGGCCAGGTTGGACAGAGCCTTGGGTGAGACGGTTTAGTGTGAGGTGTCCCTGCCCATGGCAGGGGGGTTGGAACTAGATGATCTTGAGGTCCTTTCCAACCCTAACTATTCTATGATTCTATGATTCTGAGAGAACAGAACTACAAAGGTTTCTGCAATACAGATCTACTACCTGCTTTTCGTAGCTTTCTAGCAAGGATTAAGGACAATATGAAATAAGGATAATGCTGTCCTGAAAACAACTGTACAAGAAAATGCACCTACAGGCAGTGGCAATAACTTGACTTGGCTCTTACATCAATAAGAATGAGTATTCTTGTGTGTTGGCCATACGCAGGTTGCATAAGAGTGTTGGAACTACGAAGAAATAGCCAAGGGACTCATTTATATCTGTTTTTGCAGATGAGACAATTTAATATGAGGATCCACAGGGTGCATGGTTGTAAATCTTTGACTGAAAATTACACATGGAGACAGAAAGCAATGGAATTACTGCAATAGTTTGAGCCTAACAATGAACATCTCAGAGCCCCTACAGCATCAAATACAGGGTGCCAAAGACATAAATCACTAGCCTGAATGAAAATAAAAATGTTTTATTTGTGTTAAAACATGAGAAAGGGTGACTTAATTAGAGAACAAAGTCCTCACTATATCCACTTGATTTATAAGGGGTTTTTATCTATGAGACAACAGTACTTTGAATTACATTTCTCTGCAATAAAGGCATGAGTTCTCCTTCACTACCACAGTGAACACAATAATACATCAAAGGTTTTAGGAAAGGTACATTTGATGATATCCCTTAGTCCATAAAGGAAAACAACACTTATTGTCATCTCATTACTCCCAACCATCCAGAAGTATCTCAAAAGGCAGGCAGGCTCACTACTATATTAACACAGCTTTACCAGAAAGACACTGCCATGAGCCTCCTCATGCTAAACCAAAATCATTTTCTGATGTTATGTAGAACCTTTTACAAGGTTTACAGCACTAATTAATAAACTATGAACTAATACATTCATACAAGATGACCATGCCTTTACAGAACAAAAAACTAAGTACCTCTGTTTAATTCAGGTTCAGAGGTCTTTAAAACTCTTCATGCCTGGGGTCTACGTTCTCCTGTGGTGGGAGAACGTGCAAGTACTCTCAAGCACAGGATGTCTTCAAGACCCAGAACTTAATATTCCTATTTCTCTAAGTCATGCTATCCACATACCCTGCCTGCCCAGCAGCAATAAGGTCAAACTTCTTCCAGCTCTCCTTCCTTAGCCAGCACCTGACCTCCTTAGCCAGTACCATCTCACAACCACATTTTAAGGGCAGGTGAGATTTAAATAAACCCGTAAACCAGGCAGCATGCCTAGTTTGCCATGCTGCAGGTGAGTGAGTCCAGGTGCAGACAGAGCTGCTGCATTATCACACTCCAGTGGAGAAAACAGAATTCTCAGGTCCCTAATGTGTGAGGCTTAAAGACAAGGGTCAAACATCTATGTTAGGCATTATACCACTATAACAAAGAGCCTCAGTTCCACCTATGTTCCTGCATCACAATCTGTGGCATAAACCTTCAGAAACATCTGAACATAATAGACAAGGTGGAGATGCGTTAGGTGGAATTTAGGTTACCTATATTTGTTGTTGTCATCCAAAAGAGACTTCAGTAATTAAGTCTCTATTGAAGTGATGGAGTCAAGTTTCTCCACAGAGTAATTAAGAAAAGTTTACATAATAAATAGAAGCTTGTAATAACAGCTAGTCCTGTTACCTGCTTTAGGCAGCATATATAACTGAGCAAGGCACATGTGTGCAGCTACCTTCTCCAATGCCAGCCTTAGGACACACCACTTGGAGAAGCAGGAGACAGAAATCAATTCCTTATCGAAACGCTGTGCTCCTCTCAGAACATCAAATTGCCAGGCTGCTGGCAATTTTCATCTCCAAACCTACCCTTCCAGGTCACGATAGGCATTTTACAGCTTCTAAAGCAGTATCTTGCCAGAAGTATTAAAAGAACACAGCTTTTACCGCTCCCCCCATCATGAAGGAAGGAGTGATTCAGCTGCAGCATAGTAAGGCTTAGAGCATGCTGAAAACACTGTTTTGCATGCATATTGTCTCCTTGTACTCCACTGTCTTCTCTATTTCCACTTCCTCCTGTTTTGTCCGCTGACCAACCACTCAGGCAGAGGCTACCGTGCTGCTCACCGTTTATACAGCACCTACTACAGCGGGGTCACACAGCCTGTGAAATGAATAGTGTGCACTACCACACTATAAACAATCATCACCAACAGGCCTGTCAGAGCAAATTAACTAAGTATACTTTGGTGCTGCATGACTCCCTATTGCTTCTTACGCAGTTTCTCTTACTGATTTATGAAATCCAGGTTTCTGCAATGAACTGCATGGCTTAATGCAAACTATTGAAATTCTGCTTGACTTAGGCAAAACACTGTGTGGGCAGATCCTTCGACAGAACAACTTATACCATCATCTGCCCTTTCATCCGCATCAACCTCTTATAGACCAGCTCTCCTCATAACCACTCCAGTTGTGAGGGTATCACTCAATCCGCACCCATATCTGAACTCTCAGTCCTGTGGCAAGAAGTATCTATTAGGGTAGGATGCAGGTACTCTTAGTGAACTTTTCTATTATATCCTGACACTGTACATACCTGTAGGTGGGCCTAGCTGGATGGGAGGGTAAAGCTGGGACAGGGCAGGTTACAACCTCCTCTCCATTCCTGTATCCTTATGTTTCAACCATAAGACATTAATGGATGGACTATACAGGACCTCATTGGCATTTAGAAGATTCTTCCCAGCAGTAGCTGGTTGCTACAGCTTGGTCTAGACACGAAGAATTTAAAGAGTTTCCTTGTAACCCCCATGGGAAATGGCCAACTGTGAAAACTGCTGGAATTTCCTGATAACCACAGCATCCTGCCCTCTATTGTAGAATAAACAACATTGACAGCACTAGAGCACCAGAAGTGCATTTACCAGACTGCTGCAGCAACAGGGAACTTCCACCCGCTTTTCACTTTTCCTCATCGTGAGTACTGATCCGTGTACCATGAGCCATTCCTGCCACACTCTTACACATTCCCACAGTTACACAAGTAAGTACATACAGAAGAACAGAGAATATACAGCAAAGCAGGATTATTTCAAAAGCTTAATCTTACAGCCATTCTTACTGTTTCTTTCATTACACATCCTTGTGAGAAATACTATAATCAGTACCCTCTTCAGCCTGTTTTTATTGAGTAATTACACTAAAGATTTAATGTGCTGTAAAAATTCAGACATGGGGAAAAATAACACTTAAAGTATATATCTCTTTAAGCCCACCTTTACCTCAAACTACAGGCAGCTATAAAACCAGCTTTATGACTTTTCTTCTTAAATCAGCATAGATTCTGGGTTGTACTGCCAGAAAGACCAAGAGATACATGATAATCTGAAATACACACTTCATACCTGTACACTTTTGGCAATAACAACAATAACAGCAATAACAATAATAATAATAATAATACCACCTAGATTTTAAAAATCAGAGCCAAGAAACGTATTCTGCATTATTTTTAGCTGTTTCTCCACCACTACCTTTATGGAAGTCTAAAAGGAAACCTTTAAATATGTGGTGCACAGTAATTTTTAAGTGAGGAACAAGATGTCAGGCCATGAACTCAAAAAAAACCAAATCGGGCCACTTATCTAACAATAGGCTTACACTTCTTAAGAAGCAAACCCCGTAAAATCTCAGGAGGATTTGATCTCCCCATACAATTCTTATACAATATATTCAGAATTTGTCAAAACCATACCTCAGGACTCCAGGAAGTTCCTGCATATCCATTCACCAAGCTTGATTAGCCTGCAAAACCAATGGTGGGGGAGTGGCAGCTATCAAAGACAAGTTCAAAGGTAGGTCACAAAGGAACAAGGCTCCATGTGAAGGAGGATCAGCTGGCTTCGGCTGCTTGCTGCATCATCAAGCAATATGGGCATGCCCCTTATTCACCAGGACTATACCCAATTCCCCATCATTTTCTTCCTAACCTCAAGAGCCAAGTCAAAGTTCCAAGCAGCACAGGGAACATCAAATGAACAGTAGCATCAAATGGACACAAATGCTAACAGATGCTTCTAGAAGATGAGGGTTGCAGGCCACCAACCTGAAAAAGGGGCCAAACACAAAGAGATGAACAGAGTTGGAACATACATGTGAAGTACCTTGGTATGGCCTTGTTGGGAAAGACATAATAGAATATGGAAATTTAATGGCTAACAGAGGCCAAGAGTAAGAGAGAACATATACATTCAAACCAAGATCACACTTCTGATTGCTTTTAGTCAGCCTAAGCCAGGCAGCTCATTTTGAATCACATTACACTACCATGGCACTTCTGTGAAGTCCCAATCCAGACAAACAGTGCCAGACACATCGAGTCACTCGTGCCTTCTGTGAGGCCGATAAAACATGCTACAGATCCTAGACCTGGCCTGGATGGAGAAGTTTTATTTGAGCGCCCGAGCCAGTGAAGGTGGCAGGCAGTGAGTGTGTGCTGATGTGTGTGCCACGGGGAGAAGTTGAGTCAGTGCTCACTGTGCCAGCTGGACCCAAACGTGAGTTTAATAACTTGGTTCACTGCAGTGATCATGCCTGGTTGCTGCTGCTGGCACAAAATGCTTTTATCTCTAAATGTCACAGGCAGGTTACTGTGGCCTGGTTTTCTTTTCCAGGAGGTGAATAGAAATGTGGAAATTCCAAGCTATAAAACCCCAGAATGAAAGAGAACAGGAAAAAAAACTAATCTACTTTTGACGTTGTTTGTTGTCAGCATAAACTGGCTCCATGATTCTAGCTCCACATTAGGAAAGGAAAGCAACAAAAATAAGCTGTCCTCTGCGGTCAAGTTGTAATTGCTGAAATCTTGGAATTATTTTCAGTGCAAGTTCGTTCTGCAAAAGGTTTTCTTGGAATGGGTCAGGGAAATATCAGGCAAGGAAGTAACTTCTTGTCAGACAACCTGAAGAAACACGTCCAGACAAGTGAGATGTAACCAGCTCAATGCTTGCCAGGAAAGTTGCATGTAAATGCCACTGAATATCCTCAAGAAATGCATAATCTGTACTGCCTTGTTGTTTGATAAATTCCTTCTCCGGTTGGGGTTGGTCTGGTTTGAACTATATCACACTGCAGAAAAATAAATGATCTCTAGATGGGTATAAACAGTACTCAGACCTTGTTCAGAGCTTTCTAACCAGATGTCAATGTGATACTGGTAAACACTCATCTTTGCACATCACAGATAGGAACAGCAAGGTCAGCAGTAAGATTTTCAGGGAGAACCTTTGAATCTTAGTGCCCTAGTTGACCATAAAATATGCTTAGACTTCACTGCTCCAAAAGCTTCCAAAAAGCAAGTTAAAGTCATCCCAAAAAGTTTGTCACCCCCAAAAGTTGGCACCCAGTAGCAGAGAGACTTTTACAGAGTTCTGGTTTATCTGGTTCGCTGTGTCACAGAAAAGGCCAATGACAAAGAAAATGAAGGTGAAGGATTATTTTTCATTCCTCAGCCATCAGGTTGCACATGTCTGCTGACCATTGAACTTGTTTTATTTGCAAGGGCAGCGGGGAACAATAACGGTTCTCCAGCAGAAAGGGAAATAGAAAAGTTACAGAATCACATGTAACCCTCCCCAACATCCTTTTAATGATAAAAGGAAAAAAAATAACCATATTTCCATTGTGGATAATGAAATCTGAGATTCAGGTCACCTTCTTGCCTGCTTGCTGGAAGAATTAAGTTAAGGAGCAAGTCCCAGTTTCCCACTTCAAACATTCATGCCATATTCAAAGATAATTTATCCTTCATTAACCCTCTTCCATCAAAGAAACAGTACAGATACAAAACAGACATTTAGAAATATGGAGATTGTAAATTTGATCATATTTAAAAGGAAAAGAACATTTGTGTATTTTTATATTTTTCCAACATCTAAATAGGGAAAATTACTTGCTTTGCTCCTGTTCATTCTGGATACAAGTCAGACGCATCTCTCAACTAATTTGCTGGTGAGGCAAATGGCCTCACTAAGGATTGCCAAGCCTTCACAAGGGTGTTTCTAAGCTTTGAATATTGCCAAGAGAGCAAAACTGCATCCATATATGTGAGGAAGACACTGAGGAACTTGTGTATTACAATATTGAAGTTCTATCTGGAGCTGAGATTCAGTCAGGTCTGGTTTCTTTGTAACAAAAGGTATTTCCTTAGAAATATAACAGAAGTGCAACTTTACACGGTCAACCAACAAGTGTAACAAGATAAATGGTTAGGGCCATTCACAGTGTCACTGCCAGACCAGACAGGCATACAAAATACTATGCTGTGTCTCACAAGGCTCATTACATAAAGCCATACAGAAAACGAAACAGGATTGAGTCAGCATTTTCTGCCAGGAAAAACATTATACGGCTTACCAGCTACGGAGGACAGGAAACTGTGAATTCAAAGAAAAAGTAAAAATGATGTGATTCAGGATCTAAATCCCTCCTCAAAGAGAACTGGAGTGGGATGGAGTCAAGTGGTTCAGCCAGCCCACAGCAGGACGCATTAGCAGGATTACTGGAGAAGTCTTATGCCAGTTCTGTACCTCAGAGTAGGAAATCATAGGATCATGGAATGGTTGGGATTGGAAGGGACCTTAAAGCTCATCCAGTTCCAACCCTCTGCCATGGACAGGGACACCTTCCACTAGATCGTCTTGCTCTCAGCCACATCCAACCTGGCCTTGAACACCGCCAGGGATGAGGCACCCACAGCTTCTCTGGGCACTCTGTGCCAGTGTCTCACAATGCAATCAGGTTTATGTACCTGCCTCAATGCCTTCTTGGACAGCATATCAAACGTTTTAGTGACCTTCTGATTTCACTTTCATAAATTCATTTGCACATCAAAACTTTAGGCTGTGATTTCTTTTGTAGTATTATGATAATCCATGTTAAATCAATGATGTTACTTTATACAAATGGTTTAGTCTGTATAGAGGGCAGTAAATTTTCACCTCACCAGACAGTGTGGGGACTTGGGTGCTGCCTTTAAGCAAAGAAGAAACTGTGACAACAGCTTGGACAAAAACATACAAATTCTGGCTTGAACCAGACATGATGAACAGAAATATGATGAAAAACCCAAGTCTAACATTCTTTTTAATTATTTGCACAATAAAAGTGCACTAACATAATTACTCTTGTAGAAGCAATTAATTTTCTCCCACTCTACAGATGATGCGAGGTCTAACCTTCATATTAGCTCCAAAATAAACATACCTCTAACCAAATTCCTTTGGATTTCCCTGATTAGCAAACACTGGTCCAATGGCAGAACTGAAATTGCTCTGATTAGATACTGGTAGCCTGATACTGAGTTCACTTTTTTAGAGACTCTGAAAAGCAGTGTACCATGTGCCTGGAAATACAGCAGTGGATTGCATCTCTTCATCTCTAAGTGACAATCCAAAGCAGCATATGGATGTCATGCATAATATCAATAGAAATGATAGCTCTTATTTACCTCAGGAAAAAACAAAAGAAAGGCAGATACATAGGTCATTAACTGCCTTTTCTCAGTATTTAAATAATAAAATAAATAATTTGCTATATATTCCAATGTAGAAGCTGTTTTACTCAACAGTAGGGAATAATACCCATGGTAATAGAGCAAAAATGGCTGATGAATCACCAAAAGCAGAGTTAGGCTTTGCAGATTCATGAAAACTGCAGGCTGGGAATCTAAGATGTGAGAGCTAATTGCAAAGATTTTTAAACCAGGCTCTTGTCCCTTTTTTTTACACAAGGCCAAAGAGGTCACATACGGCACTATCACATCATTTTATTCTGAAATATTATGAATCACTCAGGATCCTTCTCTTCCTTTGAACTTGAAGTCGGAGACATCAGCCAAATTGAACATTTTTTAAAACAGCTTTTCACAGTCAGGGCAGTGATTCAGGTCACACCTGAATTTTCTCCAACATGCCCCTATAACAGAATTTGACTGCCCTTGAGTGTAACACACACAATAAAAATATCATGGTGTAACAAGCAAAGTGTGAGAATGAAGTTCGGGAAATTCTCTATTTTAGTCCCTGATTCCTCTTCAAACTTACTCAATTCATGTAATGTGTCTGCTTTGGTTTCTTCCTGTGTAGACACAGCTAATTATCACTACCTGCCTCACAGTGGTGCTCTGCTGACCACTGAATCGACAACATGCTTATGCTCAGATCTGCATAATCATCTGCAGAAGTCCAACCTTATGAAGTTCAACCACGACAAGTGCAAGGTCCTACACCTGGGTCAGAGCAATCCCAGGCACGGCTACAGACTGGGCAAAGAAGAGATTCAGAGCAGCCCTGCAGAGAAGGACTTGGGGGTGCTGGTCGATGAGAAAATGAACATGAGCCGGCTTCAGTGTGCGCTCGCAGCCCAGAAAGCCAACCGTATCCTGGGCTGCATCAAAAGGAGTGTGACCAGCAGGTCAAAGGAGGTGATTCTGCCCCTCTACTCTGCTCTTGTGAGACCTCACCTGGAGTATTGTGTGCAGTTCTGGTGTCCTCAACATAAAAAGGACATGGAACTGCTGGAACAAGTCCAGAGGAGGGCCACGAGGATGATCAGGGGACTGGAGCACCTCCCGTATGAAGACAGGCTGAGGAAGTTGGGGCTTTTCAGCCTGGAGAAGAGAAGGCTGCATAGAGACCTCATAGCAGCCTTCCAGTATCTGAAGGGGGCCTATAGGGATGCTGGGGAGGGACTCTTTGTCAGGGACTGTAGTGACAGGACAAGGGGTAACGGGTTAAAACTTAAACAGGGGAAGTTTAGATTGGATATAAGGAGGAAATTCTTTACTGTGAGGGTGGTGAGGCACTGGAATCGGTTGCCCAGGGAGGTTGTGAGTGCTCCATCCCCGGCAGTGTTCAAGGCCAGGTTGGATGAAGCCTTGTGTTGGATGGTTTAGTGAGAGGTGTCCCTGTCCATGGCAGGGGGGTTGGAACTAGATGATCTTGAGGTCCTTTCCAACCCTAACCATTCTATGATTCTATGATTCTAAATAGGTGCAACTATTCCCTTCCAAGTCCCTTGTACTCCTAATTTACACAGCTGCCTCTTGCAAAACTGCCAAATTTTGGTAAGCCATTCTGCATCTAGGAGGCAGCATCACTCCTGGGAGAGGAAGCAGGGCAGAGAAACAAGCAACTACCTATCACAGAAAATAAATCAGAGCTATGATTCACCAAGTGTTTTCCTTAATAAATCTGTGCATCTTTTCTGTAGCACAAATAAAGACTACAGTTAAAAGAAGGCATAAAATACGTCAAATACTCCTCAAAAAAAAAAAAAGTAGTATCAATAGACTACAACCTGTTTTGGATAATTAGACAAAGCAGATCACAGAATGGATGGGCCATCTGCACTTGGCAGAGGTCCTTAGACAACGACAGTTAAACTTTTAGGGCCTATTTTTTTTCCCCTCCCCTTCCAAATTTCAGTAGTGACCCCAATTGTGGGGTGCTCAATTTGTGCAACTGGAAGTATTTTTCATCCAAGAATTCAGAAATAAACGGCTGCATGCCCTTCCACCATTCAAAGGGCTCTAAAGGATACAGGAGATGTCTGACTGCAGTGACTTCTGCAACTATCACTCTATGGAAAACAGTTGTGGGAGGCTCAGCTTTAGGTTTTCTTCTGCATAATTAGTAACCTTTCCTTCATGCATCTCTCAAACCTTTTTTCCAGCAGGAGGCTCAGCATTCGAGCAATACCACCTGAGCAGAAGAAAGGACTAAAAAAGACAGCAAAAATGGGGAAACATGGGATTCAGATGCCTTGGGTAGCTTTCAAGATCACTGGAAGCCACAACATGAAACTCTTTTCTTTCCAAAAATGCAACTGCAGACACTTCTTCACTGCTTTAAATGTACTTTCTATCTACCACAGCAGCAACTTCTCAACCCTGCTAAAATACTGATATTTCAATTGAAAGCCTTAGTAGTAATTAAGGGTTTAAAGAGTTAGTATGGAATCTTTACTCTTGACTGATGATACTATATCCACATGACATATTGTATAGTGTGCAAAATGCAGAAGAAAACAGCAACATAAAAAATACAATAAATAAATGCTACTTTATTAATCTCCTGCTGATTAATTCTGACAATTAGCACCATTTCCATCCCTGTGGGCCTAATATTTTCAGAGTATTAAAGTGAACAAGTTGTATGACACTTTTCCGTTCATTAGAATATAATGACCCATGGATTTCATTATGGAAGAGGAATGTCATCAAAAGTTATCAAGACTTGACTACGGCTTCTTGATCACAAACATAGCCCTCTGACCCTTCTTTTTCCTGTACTTGCCAAGAAAGTTATCCCATCCAAAACATTTCTTGCAAGTGCTCACATTTCCTAAGGACTACAGAAGTGTTTGTTTTGCCAACTGTAAAGGTAGCAAGCACAGTGTTATG
Organism: Lathamus discolor; assembly: GCF_037157495.1. Lineage (NCBI taxonomy): Eukaryota > Metazoa > Chordata > Aves > Psittaciformes > Psittacidae > Lathamus > Lathamus discolor. The sequence goes on from NC_088885.1 coordinate 14,232,773, forward strand.
ATACACCTACTTGAAATTCCCATGCAATCGCATCACATACAAACAGTAGAAACTTAGTAAATTATTTCTCTGCCCATCAACAAAGTTTTTCCCTGCATATCATCAGATAAATGTGCTTAGACATACATTTCTGCAAATTCTGTAGTAAATTACCTTACTTCCAGTATCCCCATCCTAGCAGCTGAATGAATATGCAGAGATGTTGCCATTCTCTTTAGTGACATGATATTCCAGACGATTAATTTCCACTATAGCTTCATTTTCAGTAGTGATGCTTACGCTAGTAATCACTGTTAATGTTATATTTGATATATTTAGCACAACATTTTGCTAAATCACTAAGGCAATGAGCAAATACTAAGAAAAGAATGAACAGTTAGAAAATGAAAACAAACCAAACCATGGTCCAGTGAACTCTGGCTCTGCTTTAAACACATTAGCAAATATGTACCTCAGCTCCTCATTTCTCCCACATTTCACACAGGACTATTAACCCCTTCCTTTTGGTTGGGAGTGGGAGCTCAGTGCACCGATAAGACATGTTCAAAACCAGACAGCCTTCAATGGGTTAACTTCTCTTCCACAAAGGTGAAGACTTTTGCTGACCCAGTGAGAGTCAGCTTGAATAAAATTCAATTCTGCTGTAGTCAACAGGAAAGTAGGAAGGAAAATAGGATTTAACAAACAAAGCATAAAAAGTCCACAGCAGGAAATCATTATTTGGGCAATTGTTCACTTTGTTAGGAGACTGGACTGTATTAATATCTATCAGGGCATACTGCTGTGTTTGTGGTTTCTCTTTAGCGAGACGTCTGGTCTAATTAGGTACAAAGTGGTGGTACAGGCAAGTGAAATCTGCAATTGTGTGAGGAATACAGAATACATATGTCATTGATGCATAATCTGGCACCGGCTTAGTCTGGTTAAAGTTGGAGTGGTTGACTAAAATTAAATCAATACTGAAGGAAGCTCATAATGCCAATAGAAGTGGTTTACAGAAATAGTTTCACTGACCATTACAGCTGCTATGGATTAGGCATGTTAAATGGTTCAGTTCAAGTTAACATTTTTAGTATAGATAGACAAAAAACTGCAGCCACAGTATTCTGCCTGCATGTTTGCAGTTAAAAGCATTCTAGGAACACACATAACATTGTTCCAAGTTACCATTTTACATTTATCAAATTCAGTCATGCTTCTCACCACAAGAAGTCTGAATTAAAATACATTAAAATATAGCATTAAAATATATATTTGTGTGCAAGTATATTTGACACTGCAGTTAAGAAACTGATTTGTAGACAAAAATCCTGTGAACTGCTGGGGAAAGTCTGACATTCTACAGGGTTTTACAGATCACAGAGCCTTACTTGTACAATGATCCTAATCATTATATTATGAAATATAAAAAGCTATCAATAAAAAGCAGTGAACAAGGTAACACCAGTCATGTTTGTACTGGGAAAGTTCCTTAGCTTTCCTAAGCATGAAAGCTGTTATAAATCAGTTTCTTTAGTATACCCTGAAGGCTCTGGATACAAAGCAGCACCACCGGCAGAACAATCACCTCATGATCTAGCTGTATTTTAGCTCCTCTTTTACCAAGTAAAGGGAAATACTTCCCTGGCTGCCTGCCTTACTCAAGCTTCTTTGAAGCTACCTTAAAAGCTACAACCAGCCTCTGAGAAATGAACCTTTTGGTAACAGACTGCAGTTGGTGTGGTAAGAAAAGGCTTGCAATGTAACCCAGCCAAGCTTTTTATCAGACTCAGACAATTGAGATCAATAGGAAGGCAGGAGAGTGATGCCAATTTACATGGGTTGTGAATGCCACTCCATGGTTTGTACTGGAGAAAGAATTTGATTTACTTGGTTTAGGACGGGAGCGTGGCCCTGCCAAACACTATTTCTCAATACTGCAGAGACTTAAATGAGACACATGATGAATATATCATTCTGATACATTCGTCATCTTTCATGAAATTTGAGGGATTCATTAGGGCCACTTTCTTTAACTATTAACATTTTATCCAGTTTACTGGGCATCAGCTACTCAGAAGAACTAGAAACGGTCAATATGCACAGCCAGCTATTGCAACATGCATAGCATGCATTGCGTTTCACTCCTGACCCAGTAACTCCCCTTTCCTAACCTTGATATTTCAGAAAATGGGGGTATTTTTAATATCTGACACGTGGTAGGACTGTCACTTGCCAGCTTTCCCAGTACTATGCTTTGACCACTTTGAAGGTGTGGGGTCAAACCCTGCATCTGGCAACATGTCTGATGCTCCCTACAACAGTCTTGTGCTGAAGAGTAGAAAACTGGGGCAAGGTTCCATGTAGCAGTTAAGCCCCCCATAAACCAGTTTGGGAATAAGCTGATGAGAGCCCTGTGTAGGTTACCTGTGCCTCCTCTGCTTTTCACCTCTCAGCTAGCCCTAGGATTTGAAAAATCTCAACCAAAGCAGCCTCATGCTTTAGATTTAGAAACATAGTTAATCCTAGACTGGTTTGAGTTGGAAGGGACCTTAAAGCTCATCCAATTCCAGCCCCTGCCATGGGCAGGGACACCTTCCACTACAGCAGATTGCCCCAAGCCCCATCCAGCCTGGCCTTGAACATTGCCAGGGATGGGGCAGATACATTTACACAGAACCAGTGGCCCCATTTGCCTCCATAACTGACAGAGAGGAGATGCACTGATGCGCCTGTTCACCTTCCTCAGCCACTTACTACTTACAAATGCTTCAGCATGCTGCAGGGCTCCAATATCCCTGTGGATTTGCTAATCTATGTTTCACAGTAATGCAGGAGTTTCCAAACTTTCATATAGATTACTCAGAGACCAGGTGAATTTTAGAAATGCCAGGTATCCTGCACATACAGAACAAGGATATTTTATTAGTACTTTTGCTATTCAAGAAAAAACTTACCTGACATAAGTGTTAAAGTCCACATCAACTTCTCATATTCAGTTCTCTGCTCTAGCTTACAATATTTGTGGTCCAATCCTGCGTCAGCTATTATTCTGTTAAAGTACTGAAACCATTCTCATAAGCCTCCATGAGGGTTCTTTCTGCCTCTGGACGACATGCAATTTTCCATGTACCAAGCTCATGCTGTATATTCAGTCTCCTATGCTCACAGTATAGAAAACTCTCTTCCTGCACTAACACTGTGAAATGTAATCCTTCCCTACCGCTGTCTTTTAGAAAGCAAGAACCATGGCCCTTATCTTCATACATCTCAGTCATTATTTTCCCACATCACGTTTTTCATTGGAAGTCTTATGAATATAAAACTGCTTTCACACTAAAACACCCAAACCCCACAAGCCCCTACCAAGCCTACACTAACAAAGCTTCCCTTACTTGGTGTCATCTTTATCTTATCTTAATCTACATTCTCAACAACATAAGACATTTGAACAAAATAAATGCCTTAAATCTTTTTGTAGGCAAAAAGAATCATTGCATTGTCTAACTCCTGTTATACACGAAAAGCAATGCAGCGATTACTTCATTTGTTAGGAAGAGGTTAATATCACTCTGTGGGCTCTTTATAGAGCTCCAGCAGTTACAAAATGTCTTTGTGTAATCTATCGGCGTTCCTGAATTTTTGTGGAACTGAGGGGGGAGGAAGGAATCGATATTAAAAATCAGGGAGCTGGAGCCTGTACATGAAATACAGTTTTGTTCCTACCACAAAGCGAAGTGGTTTTGATCTTTCTGAACTTCTCAACCATGCGTGACCAAAGAATTCTCCGCAATGAATTATGTTTGCCTTCTATGTTAATGAAAAGCCAACATGCATAATTTATAGAAGCTAGGAACCAAACATTAAAATAAAAAGTCATAAAAAGCCATAGGAGTCTTTAATGGGAGAGTCCTCACCATGTAAATGGAACTGTTACACAGTATTTTTCTGTCAGATTTATTACATTTTATTTGAATATGTTTGACTTCGCAATGCTGTTTGTACAAAAATTCCAAGGAGCAAAAACATTAAAACGCAATAGAAATCAAACAAATGAATGGTCACAAGAAAAACAAGAAGTCTGTAGAAGACTCCATTTTCTTCCGAAGCCAGTATTAAGCTTACATCTCAACCATAAATATCTTAAATACAGTGTCCTTCTTTCACAAAGATGGATCCTGATATTTTGCTTTCTGTTTAGCTTTTATGCTGCTACTCCTCAGCACAATGACTTCCTGTAAGGAGTGGTGCTCCACCAAAATAACCATCATCATTTTTCTAGAGTGACAGAGAAGGGCTTCTTCCAGAGGTAGGAAATGAAGAAGCAGTGTCATACATATATATATATATGACATATATATAAAAATAATGTAAGGCATTAATCCTGAGCCACAAGCATCATCAAGGAGCACTTCCACTAGCTTGCACAGCTTCCAAGTATACGCAGCTATGTATGCTTTGTAGCATCATGTCATCACTGTTGCTCTATCCCCATGCCATTTATGGGCTTATCTTCTATGCAGAATTAATAAAGCTATTAACCTGAAGTTGCTCCTACCCTGAGTCATGTCTACCCAACAAGATCTTTCATATGACAGTGCAACTTGCTTGAGATGTATTAACACAGATATCCAGATACAGCAGTTACTGTATACATCTGAAGTATTAATTTCCCAATATACCCTCAGTAAAGGTCAAGTTAATACAGGTGCAAAAACCTGAGCAAACGGTGCATGCAATATTCACACTTACCTCACTAGACTACTGAAAATACCTAACTTGCAGCCAAATGACTTTTAATATGAAAAAAGGATGTTGACAAATCTCAGATCTTAACAGAAATATTCTATTGATAGTGTGAGCTATCAATAAGAACCTTATTCTGTGCTGATGCCAATTACTGACAACAGTTATGAGCGAGGTTAAATAACATTAGACTGCTTAGCTGCTATTTGTGTAAGCAGAGGAATGAAAGAGTTTCTACTTCGAAAACAAATAAAGAGCTGGATCTCATTCCCACATAAAGCCTGATCAGGCCAAAAAGTTTGAGAAGTGAGCTGGCTACACAGCACAAAACACCAATTGCCTACAATAAAAACTGAATTGCCAGTGCAATTCAAAGAGCAGCTCTTTTGAACAATCCAATTCCCTGCTTCTTAAAGCTGGTAATTGAGAAATTTGTCCTATCCATTTATTATTGCAATATTCTTTATGAATCACGAAAGTATTGATTTGGAGAGGAGCTGTTATGAAATCTATTGCTAAGTTTAATAAGGTAACTCTTCAGATCCTACACTGCTTGTAGCAATAATTACGGATTACAAATCCAGAAACAACCTTGTGTTCACCTTCTAGGTAACCAACTATCTCTTGGCATCTCCTGTTCGCTTTGAGTAGGTCTGTCCAGAGGTTACAAAGAAAAACAAGCTAGGAGAAGAAATGTGTACTCCTTCCTCTGATAGCAGTTGGCTTTTCCTGAGCATAGTTTCTATGCTAAGCCATTCTTCTTCTTCATCAATATTTTAACACAAAAACATCCTTCTCAAGGTCAGGCATAATAAATTCATCATCTTAGTTCCAAGCAACATTCATGCAAAGACCTGTTCCACAGGTTGTCAAAAATAGACTAATTTGCTTAAACAACTGAAAGGAAGCACTGACAAGATATGACAAGACAAATATTATAAAACAGATTGGTGGGGTTGGGTTTTGGGTTGGGGTTTTTTTTTCATTTACAGATAAAGTTTTATATGGAAAATTACTCAAAAACAAAACCAAAAAAAAACATGAATTATTGTCAAGCATTTGCTTCCTGTGCAGCACCTGAAAGTTAAAACCATTATGTCAACTGCTTCAAAGTGTTAGTTTGGATGTCATTATTACAGAGATTAAGTCTTCAGACACCTGAAGACCTCACTAGCTTCACACAAAAAAAATTAGCAACTTCATGTATCTTTGCATACTTCATGATGACACTAACTCCATCATGATTAAAAGATCAGAAATGGGAGAATAATTATCATAAGTCAAAATCTTCATTTCAGATGTGATTATATTCAGTACCACTGGTCTAAGTATCCTGATGACTTCAATCAATGTACCAGTGGACAAGAAGTCGCCACCATGAAAAAATCTGTGCAGAATTTGACAGGCTTTTTTGACATTCCTGTCATGTTTAATTACATTCCTCTCAGATTTCTATGGGAAGATGCAAATTTGACACTGACTTCTATTCATGCTTTCAGTCTTGTTTATAACACACAGAGTTATCAGATCCCTCTGGAAATTTTGGGTCTTAACTATTATTATTAAATTTCACATAACTTTGCATTAAGAGCTTGGGCACTAAATAACATGTTGACAGCCTCAGAGGCCAAAAAATTAAAATATCTTTACATGCTTTGATTTAAGTTTCTCCAATACATGACTGACATACCATGGCAATATGCTGTGAAGGAATCAGTACCACTGCTGTGGCTGATTTTCCTTTTTTTTTGGAATACACAGTTCAATAATCACAAGGGCTCCGTAGCAACTACTCCAGCAACTTAGTGAATTGACAGAAAACGGGATCTTTACCATTTGGAATGAATTTATAAAACCCCATAGCAAATAATGAGATTTTTCTCTATCCTACATCAAAGTTTGCTATAGGACAGTTCATGAACATTATGTAAATACAACCTCCAGTACAAGTTAAGCACAGACCCAACTCATCAATCATGCTTTATCTTGCACGCTATTCATTATAGAAACATAGAATAGCTTGGCTCGGAAGAGACCTTTGAGTTCATCCAGTTCCAGCCCCCTGCCACAGGCAGGGACACCTTACACTAGAGCAGGTTGCTCCAAACCCCGGCCAACCCGGCCTTGAACACTGCCAGGGATGGGGCAGCCACAGCTTCTCTGGGCACCCTGTGCCAGCGCCTCAGCACCCTCACAGGGAACAATTTCTTCCTAATGTCTAATATTATCTCCCCTCTGGCAGGTTAAAGCCACCCTCCTTTGTCCTGTCCCTCCAGGCCCTTGTCAGAAGTCCCTCCCCAGATTTCTTGTAGGCCCCTTTAGGTATTGAAAGGCAATAATAAGGTCTACCCAGAGCCTCTTCTTCTCCAGGCTGAACAAGCCCAACTCTTAATTCGCAAACATATGTACTTTCGAAGAAGTTTCCTTGGCCAAATATTCCCCAACACCCCTGTTCCATGGTTAGAAACAAGTGAAGCTCCAGAAGAATTAGAAAAGCAAAATTGGGAAACCAGTAAGAAAAGCAAAGAAGACACCACAGGACATGATATCTGAATGGAACCATGAAATATCAAAAGGACCAGAGATTCACATAAGAAATGACCATGCAACCAAAACCAGTGCTCCTAGCAACACATGTGTCAGGTGGAGCTAAATGTAGAAACTGTTGAAACTTCTGGTCTTGGACTTTATCCTCTGTTTTCTACTTGCTCCGGCAATAGCCAGCTGAACACAATCACTAGCCATGCTAATGCAAATGTCTCTGATTACAAAGCATCCACGAAGTCAGAAAAACCTCAAATGTCCAGAATTCATCTTCTGGAAGCATTCTAAATGACAATGCATTTTCCACAGCTGATAAGAATATGACTTAATAGAATATGCACTTTGTGGTGTGATGTGATCTTCTAGTAAGAAGGTCATGCCAAACATTCCATATTTCATTATTTTCTCATGTGTGCAGGCTTTTTACATTAGAACATTTAAACTGTTATTGTACTGTATTTTCAGCTGCTCAGATTCCTAAAGCACAACGTGATTTTTGAGAGAGAAATTGAAAGTAATAAGAGCTTGAAAACAAAATTAAGCTGGTGCCCTTAAAAACTCTTCCCAAACTTTAAGTCATCTTGCAACACGCATCCAGTTCGTAGCACAATCCAGTTTAAAATAAATGATCATTTGCAAAACCATTCTAAAATATTTACATGTTTTTTCAATATAAATGAGGGGAATTTCTTGTACACACTGTTGATTTGTATTTTCTTTTACAAACGTTTACAACTGAGAAAAAAAGCCCATCAGAACAGCCCTCAAAATCAGTCACCTGAATGCATTCTGCAAAGAAAGCTTCCTCAGTACCATTGTGAAACAACTGAATATCAAGGTTCTCGAAACAATCTTCCTTCAAAGAAGATTCTTATATAGCTTTCTAATTTTATCTTCAGGTTTTGTTCAAGATTCAGCAGCAACTTCAAAAGATCACAAGAGCAGATAGATTATCCTAGCCATACGCATGTTGTGTAAGCTCCTAGACATATTGCAGTTAAAGAGAAGGCACTCCAGCCTACTTCAGGGGAGGAAGCTTTCAGTCCCAGTATGTGAAATATTACTCCACAAGTACAGGGCTTGGAGCAACCTGGTCTAGTGGAAGGTGTCCCTGCCTGTGGCAGGGGCTGGAACTGGAGGAACATTAAGGTCCCTTCCAACCCAAACCAGTCGGGATTTTGTGATCTATGAAAACACATAATTCTTAAACACTAGATGAATTAGAATTAATCATACTGTTCTTTGAGGAAACCCAAACCATTCTATGATTCTATGAGTTCTGATCCTGACATTGGGTTAATTTCAAATTCAATATACCTCCGATCCTCCTACAGTAAAATGAAAGCATCATAACTTACCCACCTCTATAAATCTCAATCCTGCTTAGATGAAAGGCATTTTGTTACGTAAGTGCAAAGTCTTGTTATTTACTGAAGAAGGCTTTCACTACAGCCCCTCACTTAATATTGCTAGGGCCACCCTCTACCTTTAAATCCAGCAAGACAATTATTGATTAATGAGCACATCGCCTCTGTCAGAAATATAAAAGCAATATAAACATGCCCGTGCCTGACAAATCAGCTATCTTAAGTAATGACTTATGTAATTCTATCTGTCCTAATGCACCCCACTTTAGTAGTTTCTAGCAGTCTTAAGTGGATACACTCACATTAGCCAATCCTAGTTCCTGTGGGTGGTACGCTGGCGCTAGTGCTGAGGCGCTCTCAGCTTTAGTTTATGAGCTACTCAGAGCTACACATCACTTCTCTCTTCCCCACATTTACATCTTTCAGCTCATTGCAAACACAAGTTCAAATTCCCAACCCAAGAGGTAGGACTAAGTACAATATTGTCTTCACCTACACATTACTTCTATTAGCAACCCTATTAAACTTTACCTACACTATCCAGGGCAATATTGGCCAATTCAAAGAGAATTTACATTGACTTTGGTGACACCGTACCATAATGTGTCACTGGGATTACTGCAGTTTTTAATACTGAATTGCACACAATACCTACCTACAAATAGCGAGGACTGACAAGATACAATAATAATTATTAGTAAGTAAAAGCAGACAGTTAAGAATCTATTTTTTTGAGTGAATCGCTGCAAGAAACTTTCCATTTATTTCACGGACCAGTTTTTTGGTGTTGCTGGCCTCAATTTCCTAAGTTACCAAAATTCATCATAAAACTACACTTTGCCTGCATGAACCGTACTGGCAAGCTGTTTAAAACCATCACTGTGCTTTGTAGATGGTAAAGGGTGACTTATTTAGAAATTATTTTATCTCAGCAAGAAGTAATAAAAAGCAAGGTATTGAGCTAGAGAGTAACAACCCACCTGGAACAGGTTGTATTTCTTCAAGAGTTGATATATTTAATAATCAAATGTAGGTCTACTAAGAATAAATCACACCACTGCCTGCTAGAATTAGTTATTAAAATTGTTGGACTGTGAGAGCAAAACTGTAAGAATGATAAGTGCTTGCTGACTGCAGAATGTTACATTAGCAGTAGATAAACTGACTGAAATAAGTAGACTGTGAAAATATGACAGGAGAAAACTGCTGCATCCCAAATATGAGGACAGCTTTTTAACATGGCAATAAATTACGACTCAGGAAGAATGCTGTGCACAAATGACTTTTTCATCCCTCACCACAAAAATTTGTTACAAACAATAACTGACTACACATTAAAGATAAAACACTTTCAAAACCCATGAATTTAAGAGACATAAAACTGGCAAAAGATGTTTTGAAGTCAGAGGAAGTAAAAATAACCAACCAAAAAGCTCCTCTCCATTTGCCAATTAAAAAACTCATCTATAGATGATCCTAAACTAAAACAAACCCCAAACCAAACACACACCTGCAACTCCCTGTAGCAGTTTTTGTAGAAGAGCAACTTTTTTTTTTCCTAAAAGCTGTAAAGATTACTCATCCTAAAACAAGGAAAAGACACAAGGCATGCCCTAATTGTGAATCTAGGTCTACATAGAAGTTCTAAATCCTATGAAGCCTAATGGAAAAGCATAGCTTCAAGTTACAGTGGAGCTGCTGAAGGCATTTCTTTTACTGTATATTTTCACAGAATCACAGAATAGCTGAGGTGGGAAGGGACCACTGGGGGTCACCTAGCCCAACCTCCCTGCTCAAGCAGGGTCACCTATAGCACATTGCTCAGGATTGTTCTCAGAGGGGTCCTGAATATTGCCAGGGAAGGAGGCTCCCCAGCCTCTCGGCAACCTATTCCAGTACTCAGTCACCCTCACAGTCAGGTTCTTTCTCATGTTCAGGTGGAACTCCCTGTGTTTTAGTTCACGCCTGTTGCCCCTCATCCTATCACCTGGCACCACTGAGAAGAGTCTTGCCCATCCTCTTCGTTGATCAGATTCTCCCCACAGCCTTCTCTTCTCCGGGCTGACCAGGCTCCCTCAGCCTTTCCTCATAGGAAAGATGCTCCATACCCTTAATCATTCTAGCAGCCCTATGCTGGACTTGCTCCAGGAGCTCTGTGTGTCTTTTATAGTGGGGAGCCCAGGCTGGACACTACTCCAGGTGACATCTCACCATATTATACTTTGAAAGTGTTGGTACCTGCTTTATTTAGAGACTGACACTATCAAATATAGTATCTGGTCATACACAGAAAGATGACCAAACAGCAAGCGCAAACCACAGTAAGAAACCCAGCCGATCCTGACATATCAAGGGATATTGATACTGTTTAATCGAACATATTTCTGATCCCAGTATCCTATGTTTTACTGAAAGCAGTGCTGCCAGGCCACATCAAATGTGTAAGTATTTGTAAGAAACAAGAGATAGCCTATGCTAAGTTAAAGACCTTGGTGCCTCTCCCACTATATTACTAGAAGTCCCACCACTGCACATGGCTGCTTTCAACTTTGCTTTATGCTTCATTTTCTCCCTTGCCCGCGGTACATTTCTTGAGCAGAGATATTTGTAGCCTCTTGTTGTGGTTTAAGTGCTGAACCCAGGACACCTCTCTAAAGAATTAGAGGCTGATAGTTCAACATCCACAGATCCGCAAGTCAATTTTGTTGCCTTCAATACAGTAGTTGTTTAAGTACAGTCTTCCAAGAGCTTTAGTGCTTAAAGGAAGCAAAAAGTATCTAAAAAACAATTACCCTTTATTTAGTCAAAGAGACTTACATATCCAAGAAATCAGTAAGTTATCTGTATGACCTTTACAGTCTCTATCTCCTCCCCTTTCTTGGGAGTTCAGTGGGTTCAAATGAGATCTCTATTGCACAGCCATGACCCTTTCTTTTCCTACAACATCATGTTGCTCTGAGTTTCCCCTTTGCTCTAAATTACTTGGTAGAAAAGTTACCCTTCTAAAAGTTGCTGTTCATCAAGCAGATGACCCTTGATCATCTTCACTGTATGATCTGTTCAGTATTGACAGAAATCATAATCAGCAGAAACACTTCAGAAAAAGAGCACCAGGCTGTTTGTAATTCAACATTGGGGAAAAAAATCATAAAGAATTAACTTTTAGTTATGTTTTTTCAACAACTGTGTTTGCCTTTGATACAGTTCTAAGTTTCATAATATAACTGGATGGACCTGTTCTCTAGACCTACCCATTTCTCTCTAATTGTGAATCTATGCCTTTAGATTCACAGTTCAAGAAAACACAATTTTTCCATTGCTAGGACTGTGCCATGAGCCCGGAATTCTACCCAAGACTTAGAAGAAAAGAGGAGAGGATGCAAGCAGCCTTACAATAGAAATTAAATTTGCAGTGTGTTAGAAGGCTATGTAAGGAATTCACAGTCCCAAACCGGTATGCATAAACTGTAGATATACACAGTCCCTATGGAAAGCTTTTACAGTTCTGCAGGAGCTGCAAATAGCAGCAAGGCCTAAAGCAAAGCCAAGGAACACTTGGAACTTCTGAGAAAGTGAATGTCATCACAGTATCATTTATGAAAGTATGCAGTGAATTCTGAGAAGCTGCCTCACAAGTCTCAATTCAGCCAATGACTTTAGCAGGAGGCTTAACTGGTTTTCCTACTGTCCTTCTTCTTGAACTGGTTCTATTTTGACCGTTGAGTGAAAAGCAACAGCCAACTGTAAATCTCCTAATCCCTCAGTCCTGACATTTAAACAGACAGCATGGTTGTGAACAGTGTGATTCAGATTAAATTTCCACTAAAGAACTTCCCTGCTTTAATTATTTTTGCAATGAAAATTGACAATAGTAATATGCCAAGAAATAATTCAGAAACGGGCACGTAGGCTGGAATTCACTCTGGAAGCTGTCACTACACACAAGGGAGAACGGAGTATCAGATGGTATCAGGATGTTACCCATCAACAGAAAACTCCATATTAAATGCTCACCTTTTGGGTCTGTATTACTTCCTGCTGATTATGACAAACTTACTGTTTCAAATCATTCTATGATCCGACAACATATATGATTTAGTAACAAGTTATTCAACCTGACCAAAACCTGTACTTAATTTTATGAAATGTGAGGATGCAATAACTAGATGAGACTTAAAGCAAACTGCTTCTACTGCATTCCTCTTCATCAAAACTCACTGAACAAATTTGAGAGGGAATAAAATTAAAGTCCCAGATTTTTCCTACAGAGAGAGAACTCTTTGGATTTCTAGTTCATTGTCCCTCAAATTATGTCAAAGGCAATACAGACAACAAAAAGATCAGCAAAAGATCAGCAGGAGAATGAAGTAGTAGTCTCTCAGTCTATTTGAGCATCTCAAAGACTTGGTCCACCTCTCTATTCACTTCAATTTCTTCCAAACAAGACTCCAATACCATCTTTTGCTTAAACATGGAATTCCACAGTCTATAACACAGTCTTTTAACTTCCTTAGACATACAGAAAATACACGATGCTTGGTTGAACACACATAAAATCAGAGAAGGCACCCATGATTAATGACATAAACTAAAACTACATCAGCTCAATTCCCTTCTTTTTAAGCAGAAGCATATAATCAATTGAAAGCCAATACAACATAAATCTTGCACTTAAAACAACTTATCTTGCACTTATTACAACTTAAAAGGTAATTTATCCAAGCATATCTTTAACTCATAAAGAATCAATTTAAATAAAAATTACAAATTTGCCATTTTTGTCAAAGAAACTGTTGTAGCAATTGTCAAGGAACATACAGATGTTAATACTCAAGCACATGGCTTTTTGCAAAAGGCTGTAGTGTCAAGGAATGTTTGGACTACACAGCATTTCCTGAATGAATAGGAACATAAGACCTTTTACTGATTAAACTGTAAATATGAAAATACATAAGGTTGATAATAGTTTAGCTTAGGAACAAATAAAAGTAGGAGATTAGATTTCTTTCTCTTTTTAACATTCTACTTAGAGTGTCCATTCAGTAAAGCATCACATATGCATTAGGGATAAAGGGTAATATAAAGTTATATTGTTCACAGCTATTGATGATTTTTTATTGCATGTTTAATACATTAAAAGCACAGAGTTTTAGCTGCTACAAAAACTCAAAGCCCTTCAGCTGAGTTGCACATGAGCAGGACTACTATTTTCAAGCTAATTCACGCTGCTTCGTAAGCAGTTATTAAAAAAGAGTTATCATTTTCCCCAATGGATTTTTATCCTTCAGTATAATTTTTTTCCCCACAGAATAATACTGTATATGACACAGAGTCCTTTAGTGCTTTGTGTCTAAGGCCATAGGCCTACTTTTCAGAGAGCAGATCAGTCAGCCTAAAAACCAAGTCTGAAATAAGACCAAAATAAAAACCAAGACCCACAAGAATTATTAGTTCTGCTTCTTAACGGCATTTTAATGGTTTTTACAAGTTTAATTCTGAAGTTGTGCGAGAACTAGCTGGCAAAAGAAGCTAAGTACCACTTATCAGGGAGAACACAAAGAAATGTAAGCTATCTTGAGTGATTCTCAACAGCTGCATTTTAAAAACAGAATCAGGACTGCAAGTACATAAACTCTGATGAAAACATTGATTTATTTTTAAGTATGTTGTACTTGGAAAATCATTATAAACCAAAACAAGGCAAAGCTCAAGCAATGGAAAAGAAGCTAAAAGAAATCCATATGGGCTTCATCTTTTCACATTTTCTTTCCCCAAACAAATCCTGCTGCCCTCACTGCTCTTTTCTGCGCCCCAAACTGTATCCCCTCCCTCGCTCGTACTCCTGCCACCTTCAGTACAGAACTCACAGTTGCTATTCTCTCTCCTTTCCTCCCTTAGAACTAATTAACCATCTGCTTGTCATTCAAATCCTTCCCAAAAGTTCCTTTCCCAACAAATTTTCTGCAACAACACTCCACAGACATATGCATTGAGTTGTGCATGCAGGACAAACAAATCCAGAGGAAATCTGGTCCCTAAGTGCACTTGTGAAACTGGATCTGAAAGATCAGGCTGGAAAAATGAGAGAACAACATAGGAGGTTAAATTTATTCTGCATTTGATTCTGCAGATTGAATAGCCAATGGGCTAAAACCTGAATTGGAATTGTGGGAAAGAACTATGTCCTCAAGAATCTACAACTTCAGGGTTGAAACACCCAAGAAGTGGGTGTGTGGCTCCAGAATGCAGTCCTGGTCATTTACCTACATAGCCTGTGGACACAGCGAAGTATCTTCAAAGTAAAGGGTCTAAAAACCCAAAAAAGCTTTGTTTAGATCCACTAAGGACAAGTAGGGAATACTGTACTTTACATGTGTTGAAACTTCATCTCTTTATCATGAAAAGCATAATTCCTACCAAGTGTCTCTAGTTGGAGCAGATCAAGAACAACAGTCTCTGAAGACAGGCTCCTTAATAAAAATGATTGTCTTTTGTAAAACTTCCTTCTTGTGTTGACGTATATATACATAAATACATATAATACTCAGGGAATGCAACTCCAGTAGTATCCAGGCACATCCCCACTTACCCAGTGAAAGGAAGTAAAAGTGAGGGGAACTTCTAGTCCAACAGACATCTTTAGTGCACTTAAGGCATCTCTAAGGCTAAAGCAGAGCATGAATTCACTACTGTTTTCCTATGATTTTTGTCCACTCCTCTTAAAGTCCTATTTTAAATACCAAAAGCAGTGTTTTAAATCTTGCCTTTAGAAAAGGGACACTGTGAAAGCAATCTCAGTTCAGTACAGCATCATGAAGACTAGGTGATCTAAGAAACAGATAAACTACTGCATATCTGCATTTAAAAAACAAAGATCCAAGTTGTTCTTGAAAAATAATTATTGTCACATGTATCATTTCATGGTAACAACAAAGCACTTGTATATGTTTAAGATATAAAGACCCAGTTATGAAAGGAAAAGTGATCACAAAACTGGAGAGTACAAACATTCAATAAAAATAGTCAAACTAAAAAAAAAAAAAAAAACAACAAAACCAATAAGAGAAAACATTTTCCTCAATAAGAAATTCTGTGTGGTATCTCAACCAACATTTATCTGTAACTGCAGTCCCCACCTTCACTAGCCTATGTAAAAACAGCCATATAATGACACAGCCCAACAAGCAATAACCTGGTCTGTCATTTCAGAAAGGAAGAAAATTGAGAAAGACAACAAACGAAAAGCAATCCCAGTAGCAAGGTGAAGATACAGGGTTTGTAGTTGGCAACCTGCTTCTGTTCCTCAGGAGAAAACTCTTTTCCTGCCTACGTAGGTAACAGCAACAGCCATGCACAAACTACACTGAGAATACAAAAGACCTTCCAATTTTGGCTTAGCACCATACTTATGGGTGATATAAAAGCAGCAGGGGATGAGATGGAGAGCCAGTAGGTGCTATATGCTGGGAAGAGCCAAACACTGCACGCAAAGTACCAAGAGACTCCAGCTTCTGCTGAAATAATTTGCAGGCACTCGGGATCATGCCTCTGGTTGTGCATTGCCATCAGTTACACAACACATTCCTGGAACAAGCTCAGCATAAATGAGCAAAGCTATGTTTAGTGCAGGACATAATGGGTTATGAATCAGGAGCACTGAAGACAAGAAGCTAGTCTCTTTAAAAAAAAAAAAAAAGAAAGATTATTTCCAACATGTATTAAACACACCAGTAAAACAGTGACTGCAGCTTTGAAAATATCACTGCAACCATTTGTTCCACTTAACATACCACCTGTATGACAGACAACAAAAATATGCAAATACAAATGGAAAGTAAAATTCTACCACAGTTAAATATACCACACACAGAGACCTTTTCATACAGCATTATCAGCCAAAATGAGAAATGTCAAAAACTGTAACGTCAGTGAAGGCCACTAATAAAATTCAATTTCATCATGGCTCAAGCCAGAGGAGACAGCAGTAAAACCTGGGTAAACAACCTTACACTGTGCTGCAGAAAAAAAAGTCAGAGAGGGAAAAACCAGTACCATTCTTTATTTTTATGTCTATTTCAATGTAATAAGAGTTCTTTTTGCAATTAACTGAAGAATCAAATTAAGGGGTTTAGTCATCTAACTACCTAGTAGGCAGGTGCAATCAAGTGGCGAGGTTGACTAAATCCCCAACTATGGCTGAGCAATTAAACACCAGACAGAAATTTGTCCTTACAGAATTGTAAGCCATCTTTCAAAAGCAACCCCTTAGGGGAAGAAGAAGAAAATAAAAGAGTTCCTTGTGCTTTCTCTAAGACTTGCAAAGTAACTGATCCTTACTCTTCATTGCCAGAAGGCTTTTCTGTTAGGATGAAATGTGGAACAAACAAACAAAATAATTTAAAATGAAAAGGACTTGTGGGAGGTACATTAGGAACAGGTATGCTTTTTTCAGCTCCCTTTAATCTCACATATAGCTTTATAATTAGACAGAGCTGATCTGAGCGAGCCAAATTAATCCATAAACCCTATTAAAGCAAAACTTTAATTGAGGTTCCTACTCTCTGCTCTGTGGCCCAAGTTTTAAATTACTTTTGCCTGTACCAGCACAGATGTAATATGCTTTCCTTTAAAGCCAGTGGCTTTGTAAAACCATGATTTCATTTTTTGTTAGAAGTCTCTGGACAAGTTCAAACGCACACACCCATCAACCTGACCAGTGTGAAGTGGAGACAGAGCAAAAGGAAACCCTCTCTAACAAGCCCCCAAATTTCTGCTAAATCAGACTATGAAGTTACATGATAGGGCTAATTACCAAGTCAATTTAGTGACTCTTTCCTTCACAGGTCTTTTTCCTTTAAATTTCTGCCCATGCAAAGCCTCTGAATCCGTGTAATTTATAGCATGCATCAAGATAACTGAACACGAGATCTAGTGTTTTATGTAGAGAAGATAATTTTATCAATGAAGCAGTACACAAGAGACAAGATAATCTAGATGAAACAACTGCATCTGCAATTACCATAGGAATTCATTTAAAGCTAAAATAGAACAGCCAGAATTTGAATATTTTAATAAGCAGAAGCCAGTGACTGAAATGCTTTACTCAAACGCAAGTGAAAACTGAACAGAATGTTAGATTAATTCTGTTGCCTCTATCAGTGACATATACTGTGTGCATCTACAATTTACATTTGGAACAGAACTTAGATTTCGAAGTCGTCCCCCACTTTCTGTACTTTGTTTCAAATACCATGGAACAGTCTAAAAGACTACAGATGAGACTCCTTCTAGAAGGAGCAACACTAGAAAATGTACCTCAACCACTAATGGAGTCCATTTGACCAGATTAGAGGTAGTCGGAAGTGAAACACCCTAAAATATATATAGCATGAACATCAAGCTCTCCACATAAACTGTTTCCTTCCACAAATGTTGGGAGTTTTTCTGCCATGAATTGTTTAGCTTAGCTATTACAAACACTATGCAGACCACAAATTACGCTTACTGTTGTATGCACTTCCATTTAAGTACTGCAGAGTAAACTGCACAAACAGCACTGAACTTGTTATTTATCCCCGTTCTTTGGCATCTGAACTTAAGAGTGTTTGCTCTCCATAGCCCCAAGCAAATACCTGCTGAAGCTACAGTTCTACAAACCTAGTAAAAGTAAGCAATACTGATTCCGAAATAGGCAAGTGCACATTCCCAACCCTCACCTTTTAACTTCCCAGTTCTGGCTCAAACATTTTCGCACCTATGCAGAGAAGTGGATCTAAGAACTGCTTGAGGAGAAAACAGCTCAACACTTGCATGGCCTGAGAATTTCCAAAGCAAAGACACATTCAGTCATGAATGCCTGAACCTAGATCTTCATCCAATGCCATGTGGCCTCCTCCACGGCATGCAGAGAAGCACTGAACTGCCATATGCAGACATCAGGGTAAGCCCCAGAACAATCGATGGAAAGATATCCATACTTTCACTTATTCTTCAGTTAATTCTTCAGCAGAATCTGCTTTCTTCACTAACTATCCAGAAGCTTAGGCTGTTATTGTAGGTGGAATGAATGACCAAGCTTGAAACGTTTTCAGATCCTGAAATACTTTGAGACCTGAAGTTAGCAGTCAAAATACAGCTCTTCATGCTTGATGCATGCTTGGTGTATTTAATTCAAAAGAAAGCTTATCAGTGGTAACAATGATCTTGAATATATTGGATATATACCTATGTATGATGTGAACGTACGGTACACAACAGTAACATTCAAAACAACTTCAGAAAATATTATGCCATCTACTTTCTCTATACTGAATAGTGAGGTCAGTGGAACAAAACTCTGACCTTTGGATTCACTGGAGACAGTAGAAAATTGTCTTCCTTCTTTCCCTTTTTAAAACACTAGGGATCTGATAGGGCTGACCTTTGGAAAAGGCAAAAAGCCTGCTTCTTTCCAGTTCTAATAGATTAAGTAAATAACCTGCATATGTGGATAAACATTCCAATTGAATATCAGTAGTTCTACATAAATCTCATACAGATCCAGATGCAGAATTCAAAGCTATATAGGCAAACCCTTTCAAATAATAAATTATATCTAAAATAACTCTGAAGTTCATTCCAGAAGAGATTTACATGTTCATAATTTAATAAGACAGTTTTGTTTATAAAGTTTTAATGAATGAGATGTAAGATACTGGCAGCTTTGTCTCATTCTACTGCTGTGAGCTCAGTAGAATTAAAGGGACAGAAGTGCAGGGACAGGTATTTCAAGTCGCATAAGCATGAGAAATAGGAGTGTCTTACACATATGGTTAGCACCGTTTTCTTTATTATAGCATATGCTTCGCAATATGCTTGGCTAAACACATTTTCAGGTTTCAAAGGCACCACTTAAACATGCTACAAAGCTCTGCAGATCCTGCAAAGGTGGAAAAGCTCACGCTTTCCTATCCACACCCTTCTTCTCTTGGATCAACCTGATCAGTTAGAGTCAGACAAAACTGCACTACTGTGTTTGGTATTGCATTGCTAGTGTTGGTGGTCTTAAATTTCTACTTGGTTTCCTTTCTCTATTCAATAGCTACTTTTCAATACATCATCTAAAAGCATGTCAATGATTTGAGACAGCATGAAAGAAAGAATACCAGGTTTGTAACATAGCTCTGCCATAACACACTTGGCTGGGTGGGAGAGTGGAGAAGCAAGCACTTGAAGATGATTTTATGCATTTGGTTACTTAAAAAATCATATTTTTAATTTAATTTCTCTTTAGTTTTTGAAAAATATTTCCTTACAATGTTGTTAATCCCCAACTAGCCTAAGATATACCAAAAGCTGCTGTCAGGTATCTGCTACATAGGACAAGATTTAGCCACACTGAAAATGGATTCAGAGTTTGTTCAGCCATTAGAAAAGCGGGCTTCATAAATGCTCAATATATTTATCTCTGTATAAACTAATGATCAAATAATTTTAAAGCAGCACAGGCTGATCTATAGAAAGCTCCTCTAATTGCAACAAGACAGATTCTGATCTTACTTGAACTGATTACTACCCTTAAATGAAATTAATATGCCCAACACAAGTTCAGTAAAAGATTTAAGCCTAATCCACAACTACCTTCCAGCACTAATGCTTCTAGCATCAAAAGAGCTGCCAAATCAGCTTGCTTATCACTGTTCCACTGTCAGCATTCTTCTGTTCCTTCAGCAAAAGTGAGTCAATTTCTAAGACATACCCTTCTCTACTGGTCAGAAACCTGTCTTGGAAAACAAAGCAGAATTTTCACAAACTTCTCAAATTCAGCTCAATGAGAAAAATTGCCTCAAAAATACTGACTCCGGTTTCTACTGGAATGGCAGGTGAAGTGTCGTATCACAGGACGAGTGGATATGAACAGATATGAGTGACAAGCAGATGTTTTCCCAAGAGAAAGGAGATGCACAAACAAGGGAATGTACCTTGTCTATCCACAGATTCCTGTGGAAAGTTTTGAGGGTTATTTTACACATCTAAACAAAGACAGAAGGTCTCTTGGGATCTCTCTCATCGTAAGCCTGTTAATCCCACTTCAAGCAGTGCCTGCCAAGAACAGTCTCCCCTGAAACTATTACTTATGACAAAATCAGGCAACATGCATTACTTGATGTGCATTGCAGATTTTAAAACCCATCCCATTTGCTGTAAAAACAGATTTGCTTTTTGGTATTTTAGAACCAAGCACATCACCATGGTTTTGCAACAAGGACAACAATAAATAACTAGTGAAATCGTAGTCCAAAGATCTAAAAGGGCTTTAAAACCCTATCTCAGGAACTCAAACCCAATTACTATTTTTCTGTGGTAGCAGATAATGGTGAGCAAGCACTGCTGAAACACCTGCTTTCAAAGAGAGTATTTCACTATTGCAGATTTAAGGAGGTGAAGGTAGGAAGGGAGCCCCCTCCACCTGCTTTTGTGAAATAAGAACCAAGTACATCTTAAAGCTGGTACAGTGGCAACTACAAACAGAACTACAAGGCAGTCATCAGAAAAACCATCAAAGATGACTACTTTGAGAAGTACTGAAACCACAGATAATTAAGAGACCAAATAACCCTTGGCAATCATTTACGCTTGAAATACTGATTTAGGTGGAAAGACTTTATGAGTATTAGAGAACAGTTTATAATACCTAATTTATTCTCTCTCTCTATATATATATAAAATCTAATTCCCATAGGGACCTTATTTTCTTTTCCACAATTTTTTCCCACTGATTTGCAGAAATAAATCTGAAAACATTTTCAGGTTCTCTAGCTGCATCCATACTTAACATTTCAGTTGGGTACTTTCTGGCTATTCCTTAACAATTGCATTAGATATCACTGTCGCATCTGTTCTGTGATTCTAGGAATCACCTAGAATCTGATTTAGAAGCAAATAAATAAAATCAGCTTCACAGCCAAACTTGTAAGTTGTGCTTCTAGAGCTGTTTTAGCTGATATTTCTGTTGCCTTATTTGTGGCTGTCCATGTGTAAACTCTTGTACCATCTGCTCTTCTGAAGAACAAGTTCAGAGATGTAACCTGGCAGAAGACCATTCTTTTGAGCATGAGGAATTGACAGGCAAAGCTCAGTTCTGGAGGGAATGGCAAACTTGACAGCCATTGACCTAAACTATTATAGAAACAATCCTGAATTTAAAAGAATGGGCAGTAAATATGGTGTACTGGGTTCGGCTGTAGCAGTTATGGATATAACATAACGTATGGATAAGGCAAAATTCAGTTTCAGGAAACTATACTGTAATCACTGATGAAATTAATGAAATCTTGCATTCATTTCCACTATCTTTCTCTACATGTAATACAGTAACTTCTGAGTGCTACGTATGATTGTTCTTTAAAATTCAGGAACATCCTACACCCTGAGAACCAGTTACCTAATTCTTCTTCATTAAATTCAGACTACAAAATCACAGAACTGAATATGCAGAGCAGCCACTGTATCTGTACAGGAAATACAGTAGTCCTGATCACCTTTGCCTTTATAATTACCAATAACCATTAACATCGCCTGCATCTCTAGCGAGTATTGCAAGCTGAACACTAAGAATAATTTGCCAGGAAGGAAAAAAGACTCCAAGATTAAAGATGAAAGGAGAAGATTGAAGAATGAAAGAAAAAAGTGGGAGCAGAAGGAGAATCACTCTAAAATAAAGCTGATCAACAGAAAAAAACGTATCTCAAATAGAGATCTTAAGGGTCTCCACAGAAGAGGGTGATTTAGTTACTGGAAAAAGAAATCAGCTTGGGCTACATAGTTTGTATTTTCTAGTTTGCCTCAAAGTATACAATATAGGTCTTGATGTACTACATGACTAAATAACAGATACTGAGGGTTCAGAAATAAAACAGTGAAATACAGGATGCGACACATTACTTTAAATCAGCACTTAATTGCCAGAACTGTACTCCAGAAAGCAAATGAAATTTCATAGAGGATCTTGTGTGCCCCCTCCCCCCTTTTTTTGTTTTAGTTTAGTCCCATTTATTGTCTTACACTTGGGGTATCAGCCCCTCCGAAAAATCCTTTTAACAAAGGGGAAAGAAAAGAAAGAATGGCAATTTAATTTTAGACCATTCCAGATTGATTTCTAGTCTATGCTCGGATGTCTGGAATTCAGCCAGAAAAAAAATTGTATTTTAGAGAAAATGAACTAACACAGCCCATGAACAGTTTATTATCCTGAAGTTTAACTGTTATAAATATTCCAAAATGTTAAAACTGCTGCTCAAGGGTTGGCTTAGCTTCATGTTCGTGATGGGAGTCTTGACCTACTCTCCATTTGACGAAACCAGAAAATGCTAAGGAGAATAGAAGCAGCAGCTGTCCTAATATGACATTTCTTTCAGGCTTACAACCAATTTTACTCTAAGAAAGACCAAATTCAGTTGATATAGAAAGACCAGAGGGCGTTGTCACTTTGCCTACTATACTCCCTTGTGAGTCCGGTAAGGCTACATATGCTTGGCAGCATATGTGCTTGAGAACTTTATTGGATTAGGTCCTGTGTCCACAATTTTAGAGCTGTGAGAAAATTGCCAGGAAAAAGCATAAATGAGTTCTGGCACAATGGATTGTGAACACAAGAATGAAGAGGCTCCCCATCATACACAAACCACCTTCCACAGCACAAAAATAAACTAGTATTTCCAGCACTGGTCCATTAGTTAACTCAGAATAACTTTAAAATTCCACTTAATAAGGCACAGCACACAATTTAAACAAGCCCTTATAACATTCTGGGCTCTTTTCTCAGTGCTGCTATTTACTGAGGGTCCGAATGTGCTTCAGCTACTGTGGCTGAGAGTCACACAGCAGCATAAGCTCATGTAAGCAGTTGTGGCTTCCCCATTCCCTTTTCCTTCCTTGAAGCAGCACTCATGCTCCTGCAATTACATGGTCAATGATTCAGGAAGCTGACTGACTCAAAAGCTAGGACACAATTTCACATTATACTTAATCATACTTAATTTCATATATTGATGGCCTGCTGCCAAAATGGTTAGTCACGTTCTCCTCCATGTATTGCAATGCTCATACCAACCTCCTCCACTGCAAAACCTTTCTTTTTAATGGTCTAACTGTAAGACTAAGGTTAAAGAAAAAGCAGCTTTAACCCCATTTGGGGCAAGGTTTCAATCGGTTCAGCTCCCTAAAACTGTCTTAGCACCTGGTCATATAAACAGTAGTGCTGGCACCAGAAAGCGGAGGAACACTTTGGTGGCTGGGGAGAAGATAAAACCGTGGCAACTCCCCTGATTTAGGCCGTAACTCATTTGTATACAACCAATCTAGTTTTAAGTTAGCTAACATAGGTACTGGTAGCGGCATAGCTATGAACAAGTTATCTTTCCAGGCACATTTTGCAATGCGCACTGAGGAATAGCTGCAGTGAGTGTTTGCTCAATGCTGCTGGGTGCAGGCCAGATGAAAGCATACACATGTCTTTAATTATGCTCTTCACAGTTAAAAATTTTGTTGGATTATGACTACAGGAGAGAGAACTAAAACCCATGTGATGTGGAACATGTAGTGTATTTTCTATTTTCCTCATTCTACTGTGTTATGTTCTTCAGTCCTATGTTCTTACCTTACCCCACCAGCATTGACAGCAGTTCCCAATCTCAAAGTGGCAAGTTGTTAGCACTCGCACGCATGAAAAATAATCCAGTATCTGCTGGAATGTTAAACACACCAAAATAAAGCCCTGAAAGAACAAAATTTTCTCAATAAGCAGAGCCATGGGAGAAATCTAAGTATATACAGTCTTGGTATTTTTAACTCCTAACATTCACCTTAAGGTTTTCTTTAACAGGACCAGAGCTCACATCAGAAATCCAAGTCACAACATTTTGCTAAGGCTACTTGCCAGAAAACAAGCTTTTCTTCTAGTTTTTAAAGCAGTATTCTCTAGGGTGCCAGTACATAGCTGGAGGATTGCACAGCGCTACAAAGCACATCACTCTGTCCACGACACTCGGGACGCTGAAGACAGATAAGATACCTAAGATCCAAAAGACACCATAAAATAATCAGATTCAATTCATTATTAACACGAAGACAAATAAATCAAGAATTCAAATGTGATTAAGTAGTATCCTACTTGCTGTCTTACTGGATAGAAGCTATACATCGAGCTGAAAAGTAATCTGGCCTAACTGGAATCATAAATTTTTTTACTCTGTTTAGGAAATGAGCAAGCTAAGGAACTGCAGGGTTTCTACTGTGGTTCACCTTGCTCTGTGAGGCAGCATGAGCTGTAAATAACATGCCACCAATAAAAGCAAATGTGTCCTCACTAAGTGGCACAGTACATTTGTCTTGAGGGTAGCACAAAAGGAGAGAAACCTAGTTGTAACACCACTCCAGATATCACGTCATGTGCTGCTACATATTTTGGAACATCTCTCTGGTGCTCTCCCTGAAATAGAGCCACACTTTGAAAGTCTGTCTTAGGAAATACAAGCTATTTTTTGTGTCTACTCTATCTTACGAAAGACCTAAACTTGATCAGCCTCACGCACTGGCATGCTGCTAAAGTATGGGTATAGATTTACTTATGCAATAAGACAGTGGTAAGACAAACCACACCAAACAATTCTTTAACAAAGTCATCCAACCACCCTCACTCAATGTGGCGAACTTGAATCAGTTCCTGAAGCCTAACTTGTTGAATTTTGTTATTGTAACTGATGTGCCCCTTGATCAGAAAACATCAGAAGACCTGCATTCATTTGACCTACAGTCAAATGTGTAGTTATTAACTCCTAATTTTTATTCTCCACTGAAGTTGGAAATATGACACATTCATAGAATCACAGATTGGTTTGGGTTAGAAGGGACCTTAAAGCTCATCTAGTTCCAATGCCTGTGCCATGGGCAGGGGCACGTTCCATTAGACCAGGTTGCTAATTCAAGCATTACGGACAACATGTGCTGTATCTCACAGCCACAGTCAATGAGAACCAAGTAAAGAACCAAAGAGTTTGTGACAGGCCACCAGCTACGATAGTTGTGACAGCACATAGAGGTAGGGCCCCAAAAGACATTCTTATTAAAAGCAGAATATCATCTTCTGTGAATTAGACATACCTTGACACTGGGGAACTGTGTCCCCAGGCATTCAAAAAACTGTGGAAGAGCTCTTAACACTACTGAATACAAATAGAAATTAAGAGGTTTTACTGTCCATTTTAAGTGACCAGTTTTAAGAACTACAGCCAACATGACTGGAACGGGTACCGCTCCAGCAGAGCAAAGTGAGAAGAACTTTGAAACTACTAGGATTTGGGGTTCAAGCCACTTCTGAGACATGTCAGCCCTAGCATCACAATATCACCTACCTGTACAAACATGGGCATCACATTGCCTCTACAGAAAAGCTCTGAGCTGTAAAACCTTGATGGTGCAGTAACATTTTGAATATTTTATTCTAATAACTAAGAGGAAAAAATTGCTGATACCAACTCTGGAAACATTTCAGTATTATTCACAATATTATTTAACTAAGACGATACGCTCTGGCATTATATATTATCCATATGAGCAAAATGCCCATTCCTTGACAATTCAAAGCTCTAGCAATGCTCCGAAGTGACTAATAATGGCACTGATAATTTCCACAAAATGACATGGAAAACCTATTTGCAATTCCAGTAACACTCTCCAAAGAGCATGTGGGAATGTGCTCCCTCATTTCAGGCGTGTCAGCAGTTCTTTAAAAGACAGTCAATGTTTCCATTCAAATCCCTTATTTTTCAAGAGGTTGCAGAGTCACCCTCAGGGAGAAAGAACTGATATTAGCAGTTTCAGGTGCTTTCATGCAATCTGGTATCTCAAAAACAGTTCTTTTCTCTAAAGAAAGTTTAAGCTATTAGCTCATAATATGGATGTCTGCCTCCTGGAACTGGGAGGGGAGAGAAAGGGGCGCAAGACACTAAAATTACTTCTAAAAGAAGATACTTTGGAAAATAACCTCTAACACCTCCACAATGTCTCTTTTTTTTTTTTTTTCCAGCAAACAGTTCTAAAGACCTAGAGCTAATCTCCCTTTGGTGGCCAATGTTGACAAGCTATAAAGTGAGTCTTGGCATTTTGTGTAACCTGGAAAAAAGACCTGGAAAACCATTTTACAGCCTCATCCTGGATTTAACTAATACTCATCTGATACATCAAGCACTTACATTAGTATTAACTTTAAGATTCTGAGAAAGTTAGTAAACCAGTTTGAGGACAGAAGTAACCTTTATGATGTGTAATCTGACTTTAATATAAAACTTTAGCCATCCAATTCCATCCCCAAGTTTCGGCATCAGAAAAACTCCATGGAGCACTCAATAAGTTTCGGGGATTCCCTAAAGCTCACAGTACTGGTTTTCAGCAGTAGAGGAGGTTTTAAATTGGAGTGCTTGGCTCTGGTTTGTGCTATTGAACATCTTTGTTTTAATTACCTCTTTATATGAATAGGGATGTTAGAAGCTAAAATTCTCCTCTACCTGCCAACCTTGTTGTCCAGGGCTTTGAATAACTGACCAGGAACTGATAATATACCTGGCAGCCATTAAATCCTCCTGGATTTTCAGGACTTGGGAATGATGAGAGGACATTCAAATAATGTTTTGAAGCATTTCTCTATCCTTCTATTCTTTTTTTTTTTTTTTCTCAAAGACTGCCAAAAGCATACAGGAGCTATTAACATCTAACACAAATGCACATAAAGAATAAACAGGGTAAAGTAAACTTAATACACACTCTTCCATATGTCAACAAAGCAGCACAGATATCTGTGCCCTATCTCATTAACCAACAAAGATCTGACAAAAGAAGTGAAGCCAGGAGTAATACACTAATCCAAACAACATATGAAATTCAAAGCTATCCACGTTCTGGACAAAATGATCATTTCCCCATTAAACAAAAAACTAGGTATAAAAAGTTTATTTGTAAGTCAAACAGTGTATAAAGTCAGTAAAGCATTAGGTGGGAAAGCAGATGCCTTGAGAAACAAGCTTTACTGGCTATTCAATGGAAAGGTTTTGCCACAGCTAGAGAAAACAACAGCCAGCAGTGCACATCTACCTGAAACAAAGAACTGGGTGTATTTGCAGTGGTAACTTTAGATGGCAACACTTCTTATGATGGAGGAAATAACTGGTGTGAGAAAATAAAAGCAATAAAAGAAATCTTACAAACACCAGCAAGGAAAACAGCATCAACCTTCCCCAGCACAGATCAAAAGTAGCAGCAACTAACAGAAGAGTCAGACTAGTTTCTGTTCTGCCTATATTTACTAGCAGAGGATGAGCAATTGAATGAATCCTAGTGACAGACAATCATCTACTTATCTTAAGTCCATAGTTATGCAAGACAACTGCCAAGGAAATACGAGGAACAACATTTGGTCACATAAAAAGCTTTAAAATTATCTTTCTTTTTTAGTATTCTTAGCATTGCGCTATAATTCCCCCTTCTTGCACACAAAACCTATTCAGAATTTGTAACAACAGGTTTAGCTTTGATTTTTTCGGTTTATTCCATATTTAGCATGCCACTTCCACGTGCTTCTTATCTTCTTGTATCCATCAGTAGTTTTCATTTTCAGGACTTGATAAGAATAAGGAAAGGCTTTTTCATAGATTCCAAAAACTTTGGATATGGCCATGAGTACATTGTTATACACTGCATTGCATTTTACTGCTCCACTAACTGCAACAATAGCAATCTTTTGCTAATAATTTTCAGTGTCTTCTCAAATCATAAAACTGCTCTAAACAAACCATTTTTTTCCATTAAAGCCACTGAAGTTGAGTGCTCTCCCTGCCATGACTTGTTCATTTCATACCTTTTTTCTGTGATCTCATAGCAATTTCTGAGACAACCCACGAAACAAACTGGAATTAGTCAGACTTTTTTCACCTTTGAGGGAAACATTTGGCAAAACACTACCACAACCACTGGCATGGGGTGAACAGAAGAGACCGATCTCTCTACCTACTGCTGTGGATAATACACATTATGATACACTTGAATCTGCAAATATGAGAACATAAGTAAGACTTCCTACATTCCCACATGTTATATTACATTTCACAGGAGAGGTATGTACAAACTCCTGCTAAAAGAGAAACTGCACTTCATTTGGTATTGACTTAATGAAGGAATTCTCACATTAATCTCTTAAGCTGTACTGCTCCTTAGAAAAACAGACTCTGTGGAAAAGAAAACCTTCATAAATCTCTTCAGCTCTCCCCAGAAAAATAGGCTTTTTGTAGCCCAGTGATTTTCTTTGCACCTTTTCTTGTGGAAACAATTAGCTTAGCAATTTTAAAGTATTAGGTGGGCCCAGCTGCAGGCTCCTGGTATCTTTCCTATTATATAGCAATGTTGAGACAGAAAGAAACGAGGATCTAGTCTCACAGTGCTACAATACATCAGTGGGAATTACAGAACTGAGCTACTAATAAGGTTATGTCCTGAAGGAGCTTTCACTTACCTGAGGCCACCACAGGTTTCCACATTCTTGATGGATTCATTTCTAATTCAAGACTCTTCGTTAGCTCAAGGACAAAATATTGTGCTGCAACTCTCTCATAAAAATGCTTGAAACTGAACTCAAATTGTCTGAGGTACATTTACTCCTTCAGAAAAGCCCCATTAATTGGTCCTTCAATGATTTTCAAACAATAAGCCTAAAGTCAGACCTGTTATTCTTACTTTGGTCATGAGTGTAGTAACCAGACCTGGGACAAAAGTTCAGGTTCAAAACTGCGGCCATGGACAGCTGAAAAGTGCGTTGCCAACAACACTGATTCGTTCAGCTGATTGTTTTGAAAGCTCATTATGGGCACGAAATCTTATTCCAGACAGCACGTATATTTTTCCAAAATGATCTTTAGCTCAATTTATACATCTCCCTTTTGTTTAATCTCATGTAGAACTCAGTTACTATTAGGATTGATTTCTGTCCTATTATAATGCCTAACCTGAAAAAGTTAATTGCTTGGCCATGTATTTGAAAATACTTTTGCTGTAAATTGGCAAGAATATCAGTATCCAAATGATTACCAGTGTAGCAAACAATGATAATTACAATAACAGTAGTAAGGCCATCTGAATCTTACTTGTGTATGTTGAAAATCTAGTGCAGTTATTAGTCCAATCTATAAATAAAATACGTCTGATCTACAGCAAACAGAAATCTTTCACAGACATGTTTTGGAGTTTCTTTAAACACCCATTAAAACAAGTTGAAGATATGCCTCTTCTCATTTGTGTAGGTAAAAGATAAAATTAAGAACAGTACAAAAACAGAGGACTCAGTCAATTTGGCAACAATTTATATCCCAAAGTTCTTTACCGTCTCACTGTACAAAGCCGAGTGTTTTAAGCATATGCCTTTCTGAAATCAAACAAATGAAACACTATCGCAGAACTTTATCTTGTATTCTATCACTTTGTGATGAGGTGTTTTACAGCTGGCATTTCACACAGTCGTGTATTTGCGTAAATGATGATTCATGAAAAAATGAAGCACACAGCTAAATTTAAATGTGCCACTAGACCTTTAAGGAAAATTAGCTGTTTACTAGCAGAGTTGTTTACACAGCCTTGTATAATTAAGCATCTTTGTGGGCTGGAATCATGTAGTAGTTCCTAAAATTATCCAGGCATATTAAGTCCAGCAATCTTTGATTAGAAGAGTAAAGTTGAATGATCCTCTTAAACAGCACCCACCACATCTACGTGAATGCGGTCATGCAATGCTGTAGATACAGTAACAAATACAACAAATAAAAAGTGCGAAGTGAAATTTGCAGGAAAAGATCTGCAGCTGTGCAAAGTCTGGGTGCAACTCTGGAGCACTGCTTGAGAATTTGGCTCAGAATATCTTGTTTTACTGGAGTTTATAGCTCAGCCTCACAGTCATTTATGTATAGCTGCCCATGTATTTAATCAAACGCAACAAGCCAGATGCTTCAAATTAAAGACAGTTAAAAAATCTATTCCAATACATAAATATAAATGCTGAAACTGTTCTTGGTCTTAGATGCAAGGAGTATTAAACTATGAAAGCTTATTTACTTTTCTAAATATAATCATACAAGATGAGAACTTTGAAATCTAATCTTTAAGTCATCTAAATATTTGCATGATAGCAAAATATAAAAACTTCAACTAAAAACAGTGGCGGCACAGTAGCGAGTGCAAATGCTAAACCCTTGGTTCATTTGGTCTCATGAATAGCTCCTCAGAATTATTTGTATTTAAACAATACATGTAAATACGAGGCCATGTTCTTGGTTGCTTTCTCAAGAAAAGACAGTGATCATTCTGAATTAGCATAAAAGTCAGGCAAATAGTTCCCTTCAATATTTAGGAGTTCTTTTTTGTTCAAATGGGTCATTTACAGGATAGATTTACAGGATCTTTGGTGGAAAAAATCCTGCCAGGAAAATCCAGTCTTACAAGTTGTGAGAATTCCAACAGCTGCATGACATGACACTTGACATATCTGACTCCCAGCACTGTAAAATCCAGAATGAGTAAGCAAACTGCAAAGTGGCACCACTCTCCCACCAAAAAAAAAAAAAACAACCCAAAAACAAACCACCAAAAAAACCCACAAAACAACAAAAAAACCCAGTCATTTTCTAGCCCAATAATTCTTTTATTCATACTAAGTTTTCATCTAGTTTTCCATCAACTTGGTGGAGTTACTCATGATTTACCAGCATAAAACTCTTTACTCATAAAAGAGCAACCAGATCCTTTCTGCCTAAAATATTCAGTAGGAATATTTGTATTCATTAGGAAAATGCATCTTAGGAAATTTTCTTTCATAGTAAGTAGCATGCAGCAGTAGCATATGAGGAACACAGAATACTTAAAGGGCTATATCCTGATCAATACATAAGTCATTATTTCATCCTAGAGCTCATCACCAGCACAGTTTAATTGTTCAGAGCAAGGTTGTTCACCATATCCCTTAGAGATGTCTCTAGAAAGCCAGCAGGTGCAAGAACTTCCTTACACTTATTTGCTACGAACCCCATTTGCAACTCATTTCATCAGAAATACTCATGGTAGAACTTGGGAAGTGGAGTTCTCCAAACCTCCATTGTTACCACCTAGAACATATGAAAAGTTCTTGCAATCACACCACTCAAGCAGACTGCAACTCTAGCAAGAAATTCATAACTCGTAAAGAAGAAAATGGAGGGAACAGCATAACAAAGAGAAATGAAGCACACAGGACTCACATGAAAGAGTCTACAATCACTGCATTTGTGATAACGTTGTATTCGCACTGGTATTGTAGCTGTGAGCTCATGGAAAAAGCAATGATGTAACAAGAGACTTGAAAGTGGACTAAACTTCAAATTATATTCAAACTCTCCACCATGCTTCTGCAGCCCATAACAAAATCTGTGCTGCATTGTCTACACTGCAACCGAAGCACTAAGATCAAAGTTTGCAGGGACAGATTTAACACACTAACATTACTCTTCCAAATGCAGCGCACACAAACTCTGTGCCCTGTGGGGTTAAGCAGGAAGAATTTTCCATTTGCTGGGACAGAGAATGCTCAAGGGAGTACCTCAGTGCTCAAAGCAAAAGCTGTTGGCAAGAAGCTACTCCTGTAACTACAGCAATATCATCAGCTTTCAAATATCATGAACCTGATCCCACTCTTTACTACGGAATCACAACATACTTGGATTAGAAAAAATAAGTAAGAAAAAACAATCAATGTGAATCATTTCAGCAGTAAAAAGTCTCATATAGCCATGAATTCCCCTTCCAAAGAGACTCTGACTGGCCCAAAAACATTCATTCTCTCCTCGCACAGACTTGCAGCATCACTACTAGATGCCACTTTCTGCTGCACTAAACAATTATTCTAAATAAAACCAGAAGCCTCATTGACATGCTTAGCAGCTGCTTGGAAAGTCTCAATATAATACTTTGTACGAGATAACTCACAAGTCTGCGGCAGGATGCTACCCTAGAGCATACTTTCCCATAGCACAGCGCAGTCTCAGGTCTGTCTCTGATTTCCCTCACAGTTCTTTGCCTAGCTCATACAACATATTTTAAGGCATATTTTCAGGTCCATGTCTACTCATTAAAGCTAAAAAGCTCTCAGCATGACCAAAGAACATTCTAGTGTACAATGCAGTGACTGGCTGTCACCTCCATACCTTACACACTATATCTTGCTAACAAGAGATTAGCAAACTCAGACAGGAACAGCAAGAGTTTCATGCAAATTCACTGTTGAACTTTAGAGTTTTGGTAAATTCTACAGCCAGGGTTCAATGCCATACTCTCACAAGTAGCTTGCTAGCAGTACTGCAGTTAGTTAGCTCCAGACTAACTGAACATGTGGGTCCTGTGCGCTTCATTTCTCTTTGTTATGCTGCAAGCAGCAGCCACAGCAGTAATAAACGTAGACATGCTCGTAGGAAACTTACAGAGTCTGCAACAGAATTTACGTCCCCTCAAGGTCTTGAGGCTTCCTCCTTGCTCATAATTTCTCTATATTCCAGCCTTCCCAATAGCACTTCTCCTCAGCAGATTTATCCACACAAGCAATTTAACCATAAAGGGTGTCCATGTTCCTTCCTCCAACACTACATGCTACTATTAATAGAATTCAACCTGTACAAAATCCTGTTGCTAAGGTTTGGTCTGGCACCAGATGGAGCAAGTACATAACAACACTTCACACTCCATTTCAATAGGTGGTATTCTTGAGTATTCAGCTGAAGGTCTCATATGATCTACAGGATACTTTGGAATATTCTAACTTGATCAGCTCATGTTATCAAATTCATTTTCATCTTCCTCTGTTACTAGACATGTTTCTCCTCAGGTTTCCTAAACAGGGATACCAGCCATTGTGTCCATGTACGTACCCATCTACAGCTGAAAAGATCCTGGTTTTTCTCATCAGTTTTGAGCTATTTGGTGGTGTAACCACAACCTATTTTTATCTATTTAGAATTCTGTCATTAAACCATGGGATTTTTTTATGAAGAAGCTGAGGCATGACATACCAGTTCAGCTGACACAGCCCAATGCAAAATATTAGCAGAAAACCCTCTCAAGTAAGTATAATTAAACTACCTCTATAGCTAGAGATATGAATAGCAAAAGCCATCTTCAACAAGAAAACAAAAACTCTTAACTTACAAGCAAAATCTGTCTGAAACTCCCCCAGGAAATGAATGATGATATATCAAGAAAATATTTTTTTACTCAACTTTGACCCTTTTTTCACTTATTGACTGGACATAGTTAAATTAAATGCAAACTCATACAAAGATACATAAGACACAACAAATATTCTTTAAGGGTTCACTGTAATCACCATAGTTTTGCTGCAGTTTCTGGTGCCTTAACTAGAATCCAGGCCAAAAATATCATGTACAGAAAAACATTGCAACGCTGTGATTTCATGCCTAGTGTTACCTTATGGTTTAAGTAGCTCCCTTGGCTCTTACACACTGCTCTTAGCAATTAGAATTTCCAGACAGCTCAGTGGCAGATATTCTAGTTACTCTCCACACTGCAGCACTAACTGGCAGATGGCAGTCAATTCTTACCACGAATGAATTAAATCCATTGGTATAACACATGGCTGTAAACTTAATGATTTTGGGGTGGTGTTTTTTAAAGCTTTCAAAATTTTCATTCTGCCTTTTACAGCCACAAAGTAACAGCCAGCCATGTGATGTAAGTCTCTATTTTTATCACAGGCTAAGACCTACAGTAGAATATGCAGGTGCCCATGCTGCTGCTTCTGGATCACATGAATACACTTCTACACTTTTCCTCTTGTGCTTGTCTTTTCAGCAATGAGGTTATTTCAACATAGCAGAATACGATCTACTGAAGAACAAAGATGTGCTTCATCTGAAGGATGAAGCATCATACACAGAAGAGAGATTGCCTGCCGTATGTTCTGGATTTATTGGCCTGGTTGCCCAAAGTTGGAATTTTATCAGGATTCTATCCTACATCAAAGAGACAATATCCTTTTCCATTACCAGGAGGGTAATTCATATAGCCAGATGACAAGGACTGAACTCCACGTATGTCAACTTTGACAGCTTCCCCCCTTCTCATGACCTGAAGCCTGTAAGGACTGAAGTAAT
Source organism: Lathamus discolor (assembly GCF_037157495.1). Classification (NCBI taxonomy): domain Eukaryota; kingdom Metazoa; phylum Chordata; class Aves; order Psittaciformes; family Psittacidae; genus Lathamus; species Lathamus discolor. The sequence continues at coordinate 14,267,616 of NC_088885.1, forward strand.
CAGCACTCTAGAACAGAGCTCTAGGCCTTCAGGGGATTTTTCAGGTCTTTTGTGCAAGCAGATACTCATTTTGGAGTTTCAAGTTACACTGTGGCATTACTATACTGCTGCATTAGATAGCCTTCTTCCTTGCCCACTATTAAAAACTTACTATTATTAATTCTACTATTGCAATTATCTATATATTTCAACTCTCTGCCTGTCTATGCAACAGTTAGCTGGGCAAACAAGCAGCTGAATATTTTAAACACAATTAACTGCTTTTTGCAGATGTATAAGGAGTTTCTGACTACCACTGGTTGCAAGCTCTAAGCTGCTCATAACTTCAACAGTAATCTATAATGAACACATCTGATTTACAAACCACATTCAAATACATTTATAAATAGGTACTACAGGACAAAAATCAGACAATGAGGAGGGAAAAAGGAGGGAAGGTAAAAGTTAGTAAACAAAATGGGAAATAGCAGTCAAAGCTTAAGAACTTACCAGGCACTTTATTTAACTGCAATGCGCTACTTCACAATGCTGCTTTTAAAAGATGTTAACACTATATCACAGTTCCCAGCAGCATGAAGTCTTTCCAGAATATGTGTCACCACTGTATTGTGCGTATTTTATAGCCGGTATAATTTCATTTGATTATATCCAATAATATTTTTCTGAAATTCTAGTAAGTCTCCCCACAAAAGATAAGTAATGACTGTGTTTTAATCACCTGGCACAAAGTCTAACAACCATCCTGCAGCAAAAAGCAGCCTTTATTGCACAAAAATATCGTCAGCATCATTTTGCCTCTTCTGTGGAAGAGGTTGGAAATAAAACCTGTGAGAATCCTATTCAAGTGTTATGTAGCACAAAACCTTCCAACTGTGAAGTTATTTAATTCCAAGACTGATCTCTAGAGTTTAGCTGTTCTTGATAGAAGCTGAATACACTCAGAATCCTACACATCGTACTTTTATCACAAGAAAAATTGGAATTATGTTAACAAAGCCTGAAATACATCATTTCCTTCCTATGTCCACAAGCACTCTGAAAAGATGAGCTGTACACCTCTAAATAAAACAAAGTAGTTTTTCTTTTCTTACCAGGCTTGGATTTCTGCTTTGTGATCTGTCCATGATGGGGAAACATTGCTGTGGAGCACAGTACAACTGTTCTGTCCTCTAAATCAGACTCTGGGATCGTAGCACAACCACCTAGTTGAAAATGGAAGAACCTTAATGTGGTGTTTATGTAACATAGTAACTCCACCAGTGCACAATTAAGGAAAAGAGGTGATAAATTAGCTGACAGGAACACATAAAACTGAAACAGTCTTTATTCTCGCTTCACAGAAACGTTTGTTGAAGAGAACTACTACCATTGTTTAGAAGGCTGATTATGCCTTAATGACTACTTCTTATCCCGGTTTGAAAAAAGTATGAATGTATTAAGACCACAGAACACGTAAAACTGGTTCCACATAAAAGATGGAAATAATATGATTTGTGTTAAAGATCAGATTACTGGGAGCTAGTTTTGTAATAAAATTAAGTAAGTGTGAATGAAATAACTGTACAAAGTCAACAAACCTCATGAAGATTGTTAGCTTGCCACAGAGAGTGACAGGAAGACATTTTCTGGATGGGCTACGGCTATTAAATACAGTATTTTTATTACTCAATGTTATAGATACGGAATCACAGGGACACTTACACTGTTCAGTAACACACTTGAGTAAGGCAACACCTTACTCAAGTGATTTAAGTATACATGGCATAACAGATTCTTTGTATTTGCAATATTCCTTTCTGATCAGATCATTAGAGAACCCAATGCCTTACAGCTTTCAAATATGTTTAAATGCCTGTGTTTAAAATATGAAGAAAGGAATAATCTAATAGTAGTATCACCTGAAGACAGCTGCAGCAGCTCGCAGTAGAATAGCAGGTAAATGCGTTTTCAAATGGCTATGATCAGGATTTTGGAGGATGTGTCACTATCCCACAACAAAAATGTGACCTTACAGTAAGTGCACTGCCAACAATATAGCACACAACTGAGCTGCACCTCTTTTCCATAACCACCACCCCCCCCCCCCCACCCAGGATCACCACTGGCAAGCAAACAAATCCATGCATGTACTTATCTATCATGTTCTGAAAGCAAGTGTTTATAAACAGCACATCAACTCCCAGTGGAGCATAAAGACTCTTCACCTTTATGTCAGAGTTGTTCTACTCCAGGCCCCATAACCAGTATATACAGTCTGTAGCAATACAAGCTACTCTCTCCTTTCAAGCTAAACAAGTGAAATACTTGAAAATAAGGTTGCATTCCAATGCAGGAGAGCTACAGTTTCCCCAGCAGTTCCAGGAGCACTGGCAAATCAATGTGCCATGTCCTGCAGCAATGTACAACGCTGTCTAGCTAGGGTAAAGCATGGCAGCTCCAGTGAATCCTGTGAAAATATTCATTCCTGGAAACAGACAATGCTGGGGCACCTAATTTATCTCATGCTTGCCTCAAAAAGTTGGACCAGATGATCCTTGAGGTCCCTTCCAACCTGGTATTCTTCATTCTATGACTCCTATCAGATGGAGAACTGATACAGCATCTTTTGTTCCTAGCAAAGAGGAAAGACACAAGCTACTATATTCCAGATACACCCTGACATAAAAGGTAACATGCATCATGGGTTTTACGTTTGATTTAGAGCAAGCAATTTTTTTCAGTTACAAAGGAAGGTTAGGAGTGAACGTGTCAGCAATGTGCACTTATGACCCATGACAGCTTCAGATATTTAGGATACTTGCTATGAGACTGAAGGAGGAAACGGGAAATTAGAAAAAGTCTTCATGTTAAAATACTGTAACACTGGGGCAATGTCTGACATGGCATTAAAGATAAATGTACCTACACCCTAAATGAAAATAAATATCAGTAAGCTAATACGTCTGTTCCCATTTGCAAATTGTGACTAAAATGTAAACTATGAGATCTGATGAAATGGAAACCACTGCTTTAAAGGTCAAGTAAGATATTTTTCATTCGTATTCTTCAAATAAAATCTACTCTATTGAACAGTAATCTGTAAACACAGGATACAAAAATAGGGTTTCCTGCACAAAATAACTACTAAGAATGGCATCAGATAATTTTAAAAGGTTTTAGAACATTTTCTAACAGCATGAGTGAAAACTCACCAATTACCGCCTACTGAAATTCTGCATGCAAATCAAAGAACTTTTGCAATGTTCATTCTAAAAACCTGAAATTCAGTAACACATAGCCTTGAGAATTGATGGGTTTTGATGCCAAAATATGTCATTAGTCATCAACGCTGAGAGTAACTGAGTAAGAATCGGAAAAGGTCTATTTGCCCTTAGGTACAACATGCTACTTGCTGAAAGGAAGCAAGACTTCCTGCTCTTGATTTTGATGCAAAAGATTTGTTCAGATTTACTTGTCGCCTGACACTATCAAAAGTCAGTAAAATAAAAAGTAAAATTCACTTCTTCCATAACTTTATTTTCTTGACAGAGAGTAGTGAGGACTGAAATGTTACCAGTGAAAGACTATCTTACACCAAACAAAGACAGAATACATACAGCAGTAATATCAGCATCAATATTAAGAGTAGTAATTATTTATTCTGCAAAGACACTAATACTTGTTCTCTATAAACTGTTTAAATACTATAGTTTTATAAAGGCATTCCATGGGCTGAGAGCACTGTTCTCAGTGGGGCACGATTTCACCAGGATTCTTGTGCCAATAATTACTTAAATTAATCACCAGACAAGAAAGGAATAGAGTAGTGGTATTTTTACTCTTCTGAGACAATGAAGCTTACACAATCAAGGTCTTTGTTCCCCTGCATTTCTATCTTACTCTTGTAATATTTGTATTACAGGCTGAGAGTTGGGCTTCTTCCGTCTGGAGAAAAGGCGGCGCTGGGGAGACTTTAGAGCAGCTCCAGTGCCTAAAGGGGACCTACAAGAAACCTGAAGAGGGGCTTTGGACAAGGGCCAGTAGGGACAGGACACGGGGAATGGCTTTAACCTGACAGAGAGGAGACTAAGATTGGGTATTAGGAAGAAACTCTTCCCTGTGAGGGTGCTGAGGCACTGGCACAGGGTGCCCAGAGAAGCTGTGGCTGCCCCATCCCTGGCAGTGGTGAAGCCCAGGCTGGACAGGGCTTGGAACAACCTGATCTAGTGGAAGGTGTCACTGCCCATCACAGGGGGCTGGAGCTGGATGAGTTTTAAGGTCCCTTCCAACCCAAACGTGTCTGTGATTCTGTGACAGTTTCTTGCTCCAATAGGCACAGGTATCCATCTTTATCTTGGATGAATACCCCTGACAACATGCTATGATTCAGGACAGGAAGAAAAGAGTAGAGACCACACTAAATCAATTGTCACACTGAAAGAACTGAAATGGTCAAAGTATTGTAAACTTTCACTAGACTAAAAAAGAAACTGGATAAGGCACAAATATACACAACTGAACATAATATTGAATGCACAGTAAACCAGGATTATATGATTCAAAAACATTTCTGACTGTGAAGGACAGCTATCTGGAAAGAGACGAAAAAGAACTTATCCTGCTAGGACTCTAAACTACAGGGATCCTACTGAGGGTATCTACTCTGAATCTCTGTCATAGACCAACAGAACCTTAATTTAAAACAAAAAATAATAAAATCAAAACCTCCCTGAATTCTTGCATACCTCTAGAAATTTCAGAATGTATTCACTGATACTTTCTGATACTTCGAATGACCATTTTAGCAAACATTTAAGATTTTTATGCACCTGGAATCCTAAAAGAAATCAGGGCAGCAGAATAATCCATGTTCATTCATAAGTGAATGGTACAAATCAGAAAAGTGAAATATTTAAGGGAAAAGAGAGGCAGGAATAGTAGTACATAAATCTACACACTGGAAATGATCCAAGTTGAGAAGTTCTCCAGATGTCAGTCTGTAAACAGTGCTTCATAAAATGAATTTCCCCATTAATTGTTGGCAGGAATAACATCTAGAATATGTTATTACATTTGACCCACTCTTTCCCTCTCTTCTGTGTAGCTGAATTCTTGTCTGACATCACAGATCTTTTATCAGTTGTGATAAATCCAAGAAAGCAAGCTCTGGTCAGCAAATCTGTTCAATAGGGTACAACACACATGAAATTACACTCAAGCTAATTGTGAACTCTGTTCACCAAAGGAAATGAGACTTCTCTTGTTTATTTTCACTACATCTGTTTTTGTAACACATTTGGTTCTTAAGTTGGAAAAAGACACCCACACCCAAAGGAAACATAAACATATAATACATATTGAACAAAAATTAAGCACTGACAGTTTTCCTACAGGTTCCTATCACCATGTTTTTACACGTTTTAACATGGCTCCAAAAGCTGAAAAACAGGAAAACAAAAGTAGTATGCATCTGAAAAATGAAAAGGCACTTTGAGGGAAAGACTTTTTTGGGTTTCCCCTTTCTCTTCCACTCAATCACAATCTGAACTATGCATAAAGTTTCCATCTTCCTCTGAAATTAATATTTACAAGAATCTACAGAAAGAAGGAAGAAAAACAGCTTCCTGAGCGGTCTTTGGCAGCAAGAAAGTAGTATAAATGTGAGCAGGGAGTCCTCTAAACAGCAGGTTTTGTCATCTATGTATACCATCATACAATGGAGACCAATGTATACCATTATACAATATGTATATTTCTCATCATTGTACACCATTATATAATGGACATAATCTAGACAGCAAAAAATTATTTCAGATATTCCAAAGCTATATGCAAACCCATGTTCTGCTGGGTTTTCTTTGGTGTCCACCATTTTTTGAGAAGTGTATACAAAAAATGCAGTTGAAGGCATTAGAGAATGTTCTCTCTAAAACAGAGTTAATCAATTATGTCTACTGATTCTGCCAGCTACATGTACTGAAGTCCCGTAAATCTTGTTTAGTACCTGCCCATCAGAAAGTACATTGCCTGTTGAAGTAAATGCTGGATGCAGGCTTTGTAGACAGATAGTGCTATTGCTTCTTTCTAGAAGGAACACAAAATCTACAGAAGAAAACAACACATATTTGAGTGTACGGTGAGGTCCAGGGAACATTTATTCATGCACTGAGTCTGGGTTAAAGTGTCATTTGAATAGACACTTTCCAAGAACACAAGTGTATTTCCACTGTAGAGTACAAGGAGAAAGAACTAGAGAAAAGCAAAGAAGGGATTCTTTTTTTTTTCGTACACAGGTGGCTGCTAATGACAGTAGAAAACACTCCAGGCTCAGTTCAGATGTTCACTAGCAAAATGTAGTCACTAATTAATCAGTTACAGATCTCAGAACATAGCACTGAAGTCTAACAGTGTGGCTACAATTGTGCAGTCACAAAATTCCATTGTTTCTTGCCTGATCTGACATAACCAAATTCAATAAAATGATGGAAAATATTTCTGTGTTACATTCCATTAGGATAATAAATTTATGAAAAATCATACCAACTGAATATGCAGTCCAAGGTCACTGTAGATCACCAAAACATATTTTCAATAGGAGTACACAGAGGCATACCAGACTCTTGATCTACTTTAATGTTTCTCAGCAAATCTTCCAGTTCATAAATTCTATCACTTACTCTATTGTAAGTTGCCACTATTTGCACTGAGAGCTATGAAGAGATAATTTGCACCAATTGTGTGGCTTCTGTTTGAGCTTGTAGCCTGTTCAAATATTTTGAACATGCCCGAATTCATCAAATCTTGACTTAAGAAGTTCAGGGGACTTTGGCAATATAAACTCTTTATGGAAGCAACTATGCTGTTTAAGCTGTCAAAGCGTCTCGGCCATTCTTCCAGGATGAGGTTCAGTGCATGTGGTATGCAAGTCATACAAATGGCATTGGGAAACACACTGCTAAGAACAGATCTAACAGCTGTTTTCATTAAAGAAATGTTATTGGACACTCAGCCAAGAACACAAAATCAACATTCAGTAGTACCCTTACTAACGCAGGACTAAGTACGCAGTAACATTAAACTATATGGTGCCATTCAGTATCTACCAAAAGTCAATTGCTATTCCCTATGAACAAAGGATGAATGACAGATGTGCTTCAACCACATAAGTGTACTGTTCCACCCAACAACCTGTTCACCTGATGAGGACAGACTGGCTAAAAAGCATGCTTTATGTTCTGGTATGTGCTGGGAGAGGTAATTGTTCTTAAGTTTTGTAGTGCTTGGAGGACTTCCATCTGCCTTTATGTAACAGTATAACAAAATCAGATTGTAACAAGAGTTTTTCAAGGGGAATATCAGCTCTCGACAAACACTATAACCATAAAATGATTGCATTTTTCAGAATATGCTGCCACACACCAATGCCTGGTGATTTTTGTCAACTGGGTCTCACATTTTCTTCCCCATATTCAGTGTACAAGTTCATTTAGAATGACCAGAAAAGGTTTTCTTTCAAAATGCTTAAATAAATACAGAAGTCACAGAAGTTATAGGATATAGTGTCATCATCTTTTCAGAACAACATTCTTATTCAAGTAACAAGTTCAATTCCATGCTAGCCTTTTGGGGAGCAAGAAGAACATGCAAGGGTTTTGTCATAACTAGTTTTGTTTTACACACAGAAATTCAGTTTGTGCACACAAATATACATACATGTGTATTAGGATGTATATATAAAACAGAGAATTTTATGCCAAATATTTTGTTTTCTGTAAGACATTCTCCCAGTTCTGTAGAGACTGTATTTCTTTTATTGTTTCAATAACACATTGTACTAATGAGACTTAAAAGACATTTAAGAGTCATTTACTAGTTTACATCAAGAACTTGAAGAGGTAATACTCCCTTTGATAAACACAATGAATTTCTAATGCCAGTTCTGGTTTCTGTCTGCCAACACACCCCAAGAGAACACCTGAAAGTCAATGTTCAGAGCAGCCGGGATCTCCAGATGATGCTTGTCAAAAAAATATTCATAGTATTGTCTTTATGTAGTCTCTGACCTTTCTTCAGTGTACACTGAAAGGAGACAGACTGAAACTAATGGTTGCAACCTTGATTACAAACCCTCCTGGTATTCATCATTCTGAGAAGTTTAAACAATTGTTTTGCACTTACTCCCCTTTGCTGTGGTTTAAGACACCACTTAAAACACTTATATTCCTTGGGGAATATATAGGAAACATTCTTGAAGATGCAAGCAAGCAGACACATACATAGATGCTATATATTTGTATATATATGTATACACACAAATTCTGGAGTTACTAGTAAGGAAAGATCAAGTCCTCATTACCTGCAGCCTGAAGTTGAACACATAGTAAGTGCTTAGAGCAAGGTTTCCAGTTTTGTAACCAATGAGTTATGAAAGTGTTTGTCGTACAACCATACTGCAAGACTTTCAAGGTGAGTTTTCTTTGACTGGTTGAGGAACAGATAATCATTTCCCTTCAAGGAGACTGAAGCATACCGACTTAAGCAAAACACTGTTTTCAACAACAAGAGGAAGTTCAGTAATGCAAGACAGCGAACATTTTTGTTCCAGCTGTGAGCATGAAATAAAAGCTAATAATGCAATTTGCTGCATGAGAACTTGTTACACAAGGTCTTTTGTATGTTTGAGACAGCCTTGATGAAACAGCAGTCAGGCAAAAACAGTTAATAAGGAGCTTATTCCTAATCCGGATCAGAAACTGAGTGATATCAAAGAAAAACCATTTGCAAGGTACACTAATGCATAATTTTGGGCAAGAGAATACAGAAATAAAAACTACTGACATCAGATGCAATATTGAATATACTGTGGATAACAAGATAGTGGACTAGTAACTGGGATTCAAGTGTAGGTACTGAAGGATGTATGTTGCTCAGAAAGGTAAAATTGAATTGGTAAAGTAATACTTTATATATTATTGTGATGGGCTACTGAAAGAGGAGTATACAGAATGGGGCAATTTGGAAAAGGATTTTAAAGTAGTTTAATACACAAAATCTCAAATTTTACCTACAGGATACCAAGATCAGGTTTCAAGAGCAATTGCAGTTGCTTTAATATTATGAAAGGAATTAATCTTATCAAAAATGGTGGTCTTACAGGAATGAAAGAATATAGAAAACCCACTGAAATAATCAAAGGATGATAAAAGCAAAAGGCTCCAGTGTGATGACCAGGAAAAAGATTAACACAATTCCACAATCCACCTGATAATGTTCCAAATAAGTATCAAGAAAGCAGTAATAGTACTGAACAAGGCACTGGTAAGACATCTGCAATACTGGGTTCAATTCCTGTTAATGTGTTCATGACAGATTAAATAAACCTGGAAAGATTCAGCTGAAGGTTACTAAGATCATCTAGGAATAACTCCCCTTATCAACACGTGAGCAGACAATCTCTCTAGCTAAGAGGACTAAAAATGGAACAGACTGATCTTTACCAATAATGCGATTAGGCCAGAAATCCTCAGTCTCTGGCAAAATAAAAAATACTCTTAGATCATAAGGAATTGATCATAAACTAATTTTTACTGGAAATTAGGTTTCTGACTACCAAGAGAGGAAGGGCTTTGAACAACCCCGGAACAGAAAGTGTGGACATAAACAATTGTGTTCATGAATGGGACTAAATTGCCTTATTCTAACACAGAGATGGAGTTTTTGAACCAGGAATTTCTTTTTTCCTTTCCCTCTCCCTTCTACCCCACCAAAGATTTATCTGTTAGTGTTCTAACATTATCCATCTATCTGTTCTCTACTTATGTGCTCTCCACTTATGAGTGGTTATCTAATCATTAGTACATTAATGAATTACTATTCTCTATTTATCTAACAATATTTTCCCAGCATTCATGCTGAACATAAATGCCACAAAAAGTAGGCTACCGGGCTACTTTAACCAGCTGTAGGAAGTAAACCAATAGTTCACAATTGCAAGTAAAAAATGTAAGGATTCTGGGACCAAAATATCATTGAGAATATTTCATTTTAAAATACCAGCAGTGATACTGCTAACACCTAAAAACTCAAGTTCTGACAATTCTGGTGCCAAAAGTATTTGGCAAGCAGACTTACGAAATTTACATTTGGAGAGAGAGTGGACTATAATATACAAAATTCCATGTGCTGAAATTTAATACAAGAAATCAGACATTGTATTTTCAAGAAGATTCTGAACTAGCCTCTGTTCTTCTGTATCTCCAGATACTACTTGGAACAAAAGTAACTCAAGTGATGAAATAAACATGGATACAAGCATTCTTTTTTAAAGATACTGAAATAAAACCAATAAACATCTATCTGGTGCCTTTCCAAGATAAACAGCACATAGATCCTTGAACCTAGAAAACCAGAGCATTCATAGGAGAGAAAGCGAATTCTTTTCATAATACAGAAGTTCCCTTCCACACTTGAAATGCAACCTTTGCTGAGAATACTTGTCTGTTAATTATATCAAAGATAGCACATTGTTTTCATGTATTGTAAATTTCTATTTCCCAATTGTATCCAAATATTAGATTTGTCAAAACATGCAAAACCTGAGTAATATTGTGTTTGCTAGTCTAAAAGAAAGTCACTTTTACTTAATGGCCAACTACGATTTCTATTAATTGTACTAGGAGCTACGATCAAATGATGACCTATCTTTGCTCCAATACTGCAATAAGAAACATACCTTATTTACTTTGATCCCACTATTACTTAGTAATTCATTACTGATCAATAAATCCAAGTATTATATTGTGTTAGATCAACCTTTTACAGCATTAGAATTTCTGGGATTGATTTGAGGAGGAATTAAAAAAAGCCATTTTGGCTTCATTTAGTGTCATAGTGCCTGCAATCAGTCTATTTTATTTGAAGGAAATGAACACAGAATTTTACACTACTTTAAAATTGCATCTTATCCTGCAGACAAACTTTTGCCTTTGTTTAGAAGAGCTTCCTATTTAGCAAATTTTCCTCTTTCATTATTTCACTCGTACCACACCTATATTTGTGTAAATAACCCAATTTTACTAACAGCAATAGCATTCAAATGTTATGAAAATGATACAACTGAAAGATAAAGTGATCTTCCATTACTGCAATTACTTTTGACCTTTCTTCTTAAGAATGAAGGACTTAATTTGCAAAGATTTTCCTTAATCTGCAAGGATTTTCATCAGTAGCCAGAGGTCGATGTGCTTCAGGAGATAAACCTTAAACCAGCTTCACCAAGTACCTTTCTACCAAGATCAAGGTATCTGAAGATCTGAGAATCCACACTCCCAAAAACTTTTAACAACTTTGGAGAACCTTGGCAATGAATTTTTCAGTGAGGAGAAAGAGTCTCTATTTGGCTAATGTCATCAAATGAGTTACATCCACTAGAGGACATCGGGTATTTAGGGAGAGCTGTGTTCAAATCCAACCTGCTTTTTTGGTAAAAAGTAAGGTCTGTTTTTACAATAAAATGCTATGTCTGAAACAAAGTGGCTTTTTATACAGGAAGGCACAGGATTAACTGTTCTGTTTCATCTTATTTAAAAGCTGACATTGCTGCTACTGTCCAAAATGATAAATGAAGTGACAGAGCAAGTAGAATACAGAGATGCTCTCAGTCAGCTACTTTTATGATATATGTTTATTTACTTCTCTCTATCAACTCCTTAATTTTGAAAGATCATCTTGTAACATCACTGGGACAAGCAGTTACTCATTTTAAAATAACTGGGTTTGTAACTGCGACTGGATACCCTGAAATTTGCTAAGGTACGAATTGAAAGTTGTATGACAAGGGTTGCCTCTGCTTCCTTTCCCCTCCAAATCGCATTTGTCTTGGTTTTGTACAACTTTAGGACATGCTGAAGAAAATCTACGTCAAATTAAACATAAATCTTGCAATACACAGTTTAAATAAAACATCGTTTAGAAAAGTCTACTTCATCTGCAAGGAAACTTTATAAAGCAATCCAAAGACTATAAATATATATTCAAAATACAAGCAGAAGTATCAGACAACATGAAACTGGGGAGAAGAATGCATTGAAATGGCAGAATTTTACAGATTGCACCTTCCTACAAGATGCACTTCTCCAGGAACAGAATGCTCCAAAATCTTGCCATGCAAACCCAATACACCATTACAGAGCTAGACAAGAAGAAGATACCAGAATCACTAATTTTAGGCTATAAGCACTACTTGGTTTGGAAGGTCAACTTAAACATTATTTTAAATCTGCTTTTCCTGTCTAAAACCACTCTCAACTGAAGCAAAAGTAGATAATTTATATTATTTGGCGGACTTTTCCCTAGGAAGCTACTAATTAAAATAGCTGCTGCATCTCCTACACTTCAATGTCATTCCTCCTTTACCAGTTCTTTTTAAGTTCTACCTCTTTCTTTCAACCCTCAAGCCACAGCACTGACATGCTTCGCTACTTGTACATCACTTGAAAGAAAATAAAGTCCAAATACCTATATCTGAGTGGCAAACCAAAGATCATCTAACTATAGTTTGCTGCCATCAAACCTCTGATCTTTTATATTAACTTCTTTTGACAGTATGTTTTAACAAAAGTTGAGTAACAGCATGAGCAATTTCTTAGTCCCTACAATGTGCATATTATTTCAAGTTATTCTAAACAGTCAAAGTGGCTACAAACTTCAGCAACCATGATCCTCTTTATATCATTGGATAGCAGAAACAGTTCATATAAAAATCAATTACATCTTTTTTGACCTTTCTTTTGTCTGACCTGATATTAGCTTTTACTGACAGTACCAAAATTCGTTACCTCAGGAAGATCAGAATTCCTTCACTAAAAGAAATAACTCGATGTGAGACAGTTTCTATTACATAAAACCCACCACCACGACACAAAAAATACCAAACCCAAAAAACAAACTCCCAAAACACCCCACACCAGAAAACCCGCAAACCACACAGCCCACAAAAAAAATCCCACTATGTAAACATCACACTATCTCATTTCCTTGCTTTAAAAGCGTGTGTTCTTATAAAGAGTTTGTTGTATAGTCAAGCTCACTGCATGTCTGTGGCACTTTCATTCTGGTGCCTATTCAAAATGACAGAAACACGCTGTAAGCTGTTTTGGCTCCCCTCCATAAAATAAGCTTCATGACTTCATACACAGAATGACCAAAGGCCAAGGACACATTTCATTGTTAAAAAGAAGTGTTCCCTGACCTTTTGCTTTAATTTGGTCATGTCTATAATTCAAGTAAAGCAGAGCAATAGTAGCCTGTCTTGAGAGTGAAAGAGTTCATGCTGAGGATTCAGTGCTCACTGATCATGTTTAAAAGGTTTGTAAATCTGACATGTTCTGAAACTTTTAATTTTGTTCATGATTTCACAAACAGGTCAGGTAAAACTTGCCACACTTGAAAATCAAACCAGTATCTAGAATGCAACACAGCCCTCAACACTCTATGAGTACATAACACAAGAGTATCAGATTTTGAAGACTTGAGAAAGCTTATTTTAATTGAGCAGCCAATTCAACACATGCTCAAGAGGTTTTCTTCTATGTGTAACTAACTGCTGTTTCTCAGACCCAGGAATAACTTTAAGTGATAAAATTACTATTATTAAGCACTACAACATTTACATTACAACATCAGCAATACTTTCTTCATCTATGGAAAAATTATGTGTTATAAATACTAAACAAGAAACTCCATTGACTGAGTATAGACGCTCTCTTTCCAAATGACCCAGAACTAAGAGAGAAATTGGAAAAGACACTGTCTAGATAATGATTTGCCTAAATAGAGTTACTGAAATCCAGATTTAGTTTCCGTTATGCAGTGAAACAGCCTGCAGGTATAATATCTCCAGCTGGCACCAGGCTTAATGCTTTTTTATTGATCTGCCCATAGCTTAAGTGCACACATAAGGATATGGACTGTCGAACAATTCTTGTTATCTATCACTGATCATGGAAATATAATACATCTTGCAGCAGCATATGCATTTTCTCTAACATGAAATGCTACTTACAGCACACTGTTCATTTTAGCCTGTCAGCTCTCTAACACGTGCGGTATATTTTGTGCATCAGCTAAATGGCTGAATTTGTTAAGCACCAGCTACACAACAGGCCCTCTCTGTTACAGCCCATAGTGGAAACGATAACATATCATTACATTCTCTGTATCTGAGTTGCATCAAATGAAACATACAATTAAAATTAAATTGTAATTATGATCCAGGTAAATTCAAATTCTTTCTATTGGTTATCTTCCCCAAGAGATCCTTTGCTTCTCCTCACTTGAAGATTTCAACCACAACAACAAAAAAATAACAAACTAGGGAAAATATAGTATTTCAAGTTCACATTTTGTAGTTGTTGATAAAGTCAGCCTTTGCAAAGGGTTTGGGACAGTTATTAATACTACATGCTGAGTGTTTCCTACTTGGTGCTCAGCAGGAATTAACAGAAATGAATCAATTTAATTTTCATATTTTCTTCACACTTTTAACCTCCGTACTTGTCATGAAGACAAGACAGCACTGTCACTGTGGCACCAAAGTTACAGGAAAAAATGAAGCTTTAACAGTGTTCTAGTTTTTGTTTTTCTTCCCAGAATCATACAATCCCAGACTCATTTGAGTCGAAGAGACCTTAAAGCTCATTCAGTTCTAATCCCCTGCCATGGGCAGGGACACCTTCCACTGGAGCAGGTTGCTCCAAGCCCCATCCAAGCTGGCCTTGAACACTGCCAGGGATGGGGCAGCCACAGCTTCTCTGGGCACCCTGTGCCAGCACCTCAGCACCCTCACAGGGAAGAACTTCAGCCTAAGAGGTCATCTCAGTCTCCTCTCTGTCCGTTTAAAGCCATTGCCCCTTTTCCTATCACTACATGCCTTTGTAGAAAGTCCCTCTCCATATTTCATGTAGCTCCCCTTTAGGTTTTGGAAGCCTGTTATAGTCTCTGCTAACATAACTGGGTATTTGTGTTTGCATTTCTACTAACACCAAATCTGCAACGAGTTAAACATTCTTTTGTACCTTTCTTTTTGTCCAAACACTGAAGGAAGAATCACCTGAGGTGAATTCAAACTCTCAAGACACTTTTAAAAGAAGTCCACTTCAGAGTTCACTTGCACATGTCCTAAGTCAGAAGGTTACCCACCACTACATGAATATGAGTAAAACAGCAACATACAGTACTGTCAAGTAAACAGGAGAAGTCCTGACTATATTAAACCAATGGCAAAACTCACATTGGCAAAACATCAGTGGGGCCAGGATTTCACTCTTCTCTTGTTGATCAAAACAATTTCACTGTTCCGAAGGACTAGACTAGTGACTAGTGCTTGTCATGAATTTCCTAATGCAGCCTACCATGGTGATTCTTAATTGTAGATCCCTCTACAACTATTCCTTTTTCATTCCACCAAGGCAAACTGTTAACTCACCAAACATACTACAATATAACCAAACAGCATCCACAGCAAAGATCTTGCTTTCATCTTAGCAAAAAGCCAGAGGTACCAAAGCTCTCTTTAGCATACTCTTACCATAGGTCTGAAAATTAATAATTAACCCTCCCTCAACACCCATGACTGACCACCGATGTTGATACCTGCATTAAAAAGGAATGTTTTGAACCAAGAACTGAAGCACTTTCTTGGTTTGACAATGCTGTGTTGCAGAAAGCTTCCCATTTTTCCAAGAATAACAAAGTACATACTTGAAACATAGCATGCACCCAAATCCAGAGTAGACTACCCATGAATAGTATGAACTGAACCTCTTATATTTCTTTATAGGGTTTACAATATACACTGTAACTACACTAACCAAAATGATCTCATGTACATGCAATTCAATAGCCAGAGAGAATATAGTTACCCACATGAGAATCAATTTTACACTAAGCTAGAACAAAACTGGTTTTAATGTGCCGCAAAGATGACCAAAAATAAAGGATTCTTTTTTGACATAGATACCAGCTCTTTTCATCTGAAACTATTTGAGAAATCTATTATGATATTGTACAACAAGCAATTTACTCTTGATAACTAATCAAATGAAATAATCAAGCAGAACTAGTTAATTTGTTCTCTTCAGACTAGGAAAGTATTGCAACATATTAATTTTGACAATACAGTGCCTTTGTAGGGTAACATGGCACCGTAAGAACCTGACTTACTTTTATAAGAGCTTTAAGGATAGAACCACAAGAGCATAGGAAAATCCTATCTATAACATGCAATATGGCCCTTGCTAGATCTTAACCTCTTATTACCTCATCATATCTGGCTGGACTCTACATTATTCCATAGGATTTCCTTCTTCTCAAGAATTTATGGGAGAATGTAATCAGACCCAGGGTATCTAACATAATGTATTCCACTAACTTTAATCTCCAGTGTAACTCCTGTCACATTATCATCTCCTTTATCAATGACCTGATTCAAATGAGAATGTCAGATTATAACTTCATTTAAATACCCCTGAACAGCAACCTAATTCCCCCAATGACTACTCTGGTTACAAGAAACCCTCTTTATTTTAGTGAAGATGAAAACCAAGAATTACTAATTCATATCGATTTAAACAGATTTTAAGATTGGAAGGAAACAGTCTGATCATTTAACCAGACTGTACTCAGAAATGTCCTCCACAAATTCCTATATGTAATTCAAGCATCCATTTATTTCCAAGCTGCTTTCAAGAATGTCACCAACAATTATTTTTACTTAAAAACCCCTCAGTTTTGACTGAAAAGTTTATTTGAAATAAAAGTGCTAGAAGTAATACATGCTTATCAGTACTCTGACAAAGTTTAAAGATAATAGTGAAAGATTTCTCAGCTCAGCTATAAAATTTAATATAGTTCAGCACCACATAATTTGCATTAAAAAAGACTGTTCATAATATTTATTACCCTCTAGTTGCACTATTTCTGTTCAGCCATCCATTCGAAGTGAGGCATCCTTCATCATCCATATATATCAGACCTTCTCTTTGATCTCTAATGGTAAATTTAAAGGCTGAGTAAATGTTCTTTGAAACACAGTGTGGCACAGCTGCTTATTGTTACATAGAAGACAGTAGGTCATTAAAATTGAAACTCAATTAATACAGTGGAACATCCCCCTAATCACATCCTAACTTTGAAGTAACACCCATTTCGGTGATATCTCTAATTTACAGTTAACTAATTTTCTCCAAGTAGAATAACAAGTCAAGCTTTGGTTAAGGTCAGAATTAATAAAGTACATCTTTCATCAAAGGACAGAGAGCTACCGGCAATGCACCCTGCTGTGGTATTTGCCCTTACGATACACAGCAACCATCCCGCAGATATGCAGCCTACCACGTTAATCATGTGAAAGCCATCAAGCCTACAGTTCATATCAGTTTGCTGAAGGTTTTTATAACCCTACAAGAAAAGTACTTTAGCATTATTTAGTTAACTATACATTATTTTTAGTAGTGCTTTAGCAACATTCGAATTCGCAAAGGGTGAGCTAAACCTCTGTCTCAAAGTTCACTGAATCAAAACCATTCTATGATTCTATGATTCAAGTCCATGGAGATTTTCACTTTTGCCTGCCTCCTTACCACCCCCGCGTGTGCTTCAGCCAGTGACACCATTAGAAAAACGAACTATTTTAAAGTATTTTCAAATATGTCAATATCTCAAACCAGTTTGTGTTAGAAGGGACCTTAAAGCTCATCCAGTTCCAAGCCCCTGCCACGGGCAGGGACACCTTCCACTAGACCAGCTGGCCTTGAACACTGCCAGGGATGAGGCAGCCACAGCTTCTCTGGGCACCCTGTGCCAGCGCCTCAGCACCCTCACAGGGAAGAACTTCTGCCTAGGAGCTCATCTCAATCTCCCCTCTATCAGGTTAAAGCCATTCCCCTTGTCCTGTTGTACAGGCCCTTGTCCAAAGCCCCTCTCCAGGTTTCTTATAAGCCCTTTTAGGTATTGTTAGACTGTTACAAGGGCTTCTATGAGCCTTCCCTTCTCCAGGCTGAAGCACCTTGTGTTTGCTTTAATTTACATTTTCCAGCTCAAATACCAGGTAAAAGTATTAGAGATGGGTGAATCTGAGCACAGGCGCAAGGGAGACATGACTTTATGGACCTTCGCTCACCATATGAACGCTAGCTGAACCACTGAATCAGCTCCATGAGCAAACTTAACAGCTGACTGCTCACAAAAACTGGAACTGTCATAAACATGCCTGGTCTCCAAAATGCTCTCATTCTCTAAAAATTCAATACTGATGATGCACAAATTTATAAGTGTCAGGCATTCAGATTTGGGAAGATGTCACCCTTATTCTCCATCTGAAAAAGTCATCAAGACTATGGGAGCGAGCAATTCATAATGAGGAGCTTTACTACAGCTAGATCTGCTGAAAGTTATCACTCAAAGAAAAAACAAGACACAAATAAAAGGGAAATTGTGAGAGATTCTAAACCTCATTGTCTGCCATCCACAACCTAACACCTTAAAATGCCACTATTTTACTCTCAGGCTGATAAGCAAGGGTATAAGCAAAGCCTGCTGAGGCACATGCTGTGCCCCACACTCTCTAAACCCCAGCCTGTCCAACCACATCTATCTCCCAGTCTGGTGATCCAACCACCCAGAGGCAGTGAAGACTGCCCAGTGTTGCAGTGTACTGGATCTGGTTGTGTATATGTGTTCCCTGAAGTTCAAGAGCTCTCTCTCAAGTTCGTGTAGTTTAACCTCAGTGAATTACTCCTTAAATGCAGTGTAGCAAAAAAACAAAGACATAATTTATCAGGAAGGACATCCGTGGCTCTCTGGAACTCACAACCCAGAAAACGTTAACTAAGCTTACAATCAGATAGTGATTTTAAGCTTTATCATACAGTTACATATTATATAAATAATCTAGTGTAGAATTTGTCATTCTTAGACTAAGACCAAAGGCAACTTCAGCTTCAAAAGTTAAAGCCACTCTTTTACCTACTAAAGTTATGAGACCTTTAAAATTTCTTTTTTTGTTGTTTCAAAAAAGCTTTTCTTTTGGGGAACTTTTCTGTGTGCAACTCAAAACCAGCTGTGCTTCGCAAGGAAAAAACTTTTCCAAGAGCCTGGCTCTCTGCAGAGTTTTGGCAAATCTATTTGAAAGATTGAAAATGGGGGGTCTGAGCCAAACCTTACTGAAGTCTATGGAAAAACTCCCATAGATTTCATCAGGGTTTGGATTGGGCTCTAAAAAAGTCTGAAGTAATTGAAAAATCAGTTCTGCATGGACAAAATATGAAATTTTCACTAGGTTTAGATTTATTAGACTCCCTTATGGCAATGTGGAAGAGCAAATACATTTTAAGTGGTGTTAGTGATGTACATACAGCTTTACACTGGTAATTCACCACAGAGTTCCACAGACTCATACATGTTACTTACACCATGTACATAATAAAAATTATGAAATCAACCAACATACACAGACACCTTTACTTCATTTTAAAAATACCTGAATATTGAGAAAAACATTCATAATGTCATAGCTCAAGCAATCTGCTGTTTTTTCAATTGAGAATCAAACAAGATGTGAAGAGTTTCCTTTCTAAAGCTGTAAGCCAAATTCAAATACAAAAAAAACACGATGCAAATAACTATCTCATTCTGAGCACACTGGCTCAGAACAGTTCAGAATAATGTAACACTAGCAATTTCAGCTAAGATGTGTCTAATTTATGGCAGTGTAAGAGAAAACTCAGGTTTACTCAACCTAAATGTGACAGAAAACAAAGCAAAGTAGCAAACGCAAAACAAATCTGTTGTGGTACCCGAAATAAAGGCCACAACATCTCCCAGTGTTTAAACAGTTGCATCTGCTGACTAAAGGATGTTACTTCCAGTCAGAAGAAAATGAATAAGCCACTAACCTTTACACATTCTGGCTTGATCTATATATCGCATTAAAAGAAATACACTCCACTTAAGAGAAATGTTGCACACACATACAAAAAAAAAAAAAAAAAAGAGAAAAGTATGGGAAAAAAAGGAAATGCTCCCAAAGAACCTGATTTCATCATTTTAAGAGAGGCGAGATGACTTGGAAATTATTTTCCACCACCCCTCCCATCCTTCTGTAAATTCTTTCTCACAGTACCTTTTTGTGGATGGGTATGCTTTTCTGTGGCTGTACTTGGGAGAAGTAGACAATCACTATAATTTCATGGTGGTCTTTGTCTAGATAGGGACTGGAAATGAAAAGTAATGTCATCTACACTGCAGAGTTAATTATGCTCCCCAAATGACCACAGCTCACATACAGATATCAGTGCACTCCATCGGACAGGCTGCTCTTGAAGTACCACAGGAAATGAAAACTTAAAGGAACCAAGGGAAACCTGTTAAGTGAAAATCCAAGTATGACTGGACATATATGACTGACTCCGTATTAATAGCATATATTAAAGACAAGGATTATGCTATATTATAAAAGTTTGGCTTTATTTAAAAATATATTACATCATCTGCTACAGCCTCTTAAAATAACTATTTAGGTTTTACTTTTTCACTTGCTACTATTGAGTCATCTGGACTAGAAGGTCAGAGGCTGTATGCTTTCTCCTTTAAGCAACGCTTTTTCCATAGTTTTGAGCAATTAGCTTCTAAGTGCAGATTTCAGAAGCTTATTTCTGCTTGTGGTCTCCCAAGGACTCAAACAACTCAGAAAATAAAGCCCAGTGACAAGCACAATCATTAGGGGAAATTCTTTCAACTGACAATTATTTTCACCAAAAGCTTACCTCAACATTATGAATCATTTGTGACCACTTATACTTAAGTGGGACATATTAAAATTTAATGGATTTTGATGCAAAGAGCCAGCAATAGGATTGTGCTCACCAAGGCACTAATGTGTTGATCCTGTGCTTAGATGAGGCAACACTGCCAACTATATTTCATAGTACAACAAATGAATGAATCCCAAATGTCAAGCGGGATTTCTTTTTTATTCATTATGCATGATATTTTCCTCTTTAAATTATTCATTTTTTTTTTAAGAAATGCTATGGCTTTAGCCTTCTTAACCTTTGTACTCCTTCCTCTGTGGTTTTTGCCAGCTGTAATATCAGTTGAGATGGGGAGATTTTCTAAACAACATAATAAAAACCTTTTCACAACACTGCACACAAACATGTCTTGTTACACTT
Organism: Lathamus discolor; assembly: GCF_037157495.1. Lineage (NCBI taxonomy): Eukaryota > Metazoa > Chordata > Aves > Psittaciformes > Psittacidae > Lathamus > Lathamus discolor. The sequence continues at coordinate 14,288,825 of NC_088885.1, forward strand.
CCATCTTATTCTGCCCCTTCTTACAATACTGGAATCTGGAAATGTCCTGAAAAAAAAACAAATATGTGTTTTCTAACAGTACCTTTTTTTCAATAAAAAGAAATTAATACCAACGCTTTACCATTGTTCAGGTAATCCCTGAAAATTAACCAATGAGAGAACTATCATTTGAGTCCAGGAGAGTGATGAAATTTGACTGAATTTGTTAAAATTAAAGGCCACCTCTGACATTCTGCCTCATTCTCTTCCCATGCCTGATCTTCAGATTTTTATTTTTAAATGTGTTCCTCTGACCATGCAGAATGATAAAAGAACAGGCCACAAGGCAAGCCGGCTCTCCCCAGTCTATTCATCTGCAACCTGTGTTTTAACAGTAAAACACAAAACTATACGTAGGAGCTACAATGCAAGACTGCAAGGCCTGTTTGAATCCTATTTATGCACAGGTGTTATTGGCTTGTAGGATGACCACAGGAAAGTAATTTAATTTCTCTATTGTTTAATTTTTCTTTCCACAGAAATAAATTACTAAAGTTACTAAAACAATAGAATAAAAGTTTGAAAGAGTAAAGTCACAAAGGAAAGAAGTTACAGAGATTAAAGATTCCCATCAGAGAGACTAACCGTCATTGTGTCTGGCTCCACCAAGCTATTCTTAAGCTTTTCTTGAGCAACCACAGATCTTATTGCTGTAAGCACTTCCAAAATTCTCCCTAATGATTTGCTACTCCCCTTCCTTTTCACTACATCAGCTTTATGGGGCAAGGGACATACTTTAGTCTCAAAAATAGAACCCAAATAATTAGTTTAAGATTTTTGGTATGGTACTATTTGCTTATTTCTAGACTTTTCTATTAAGATAGAACTGTTCCTTGTGAACAGCTGATACATTTCTGCAAAAAATACTTCACATGTGGAGTACCAGAAGTCACATTAAAGCTGCAGCACCACATCATGTCCCATTATACACCGTAGCATGTCTCATTATTAGCTGGCATGACACAGTGGAACAGAAGTGCATGACAATGCTGAGGGCTGCAAGAGTTATGGCAACTTCTTATCATCATTCTTATGTGATTATCATCTGCAATTAGAGGGAGAGAAGAGAGTTATGTTTAAACTGGCACAACAGCTCAGCCGTGCAGGGCTGCAGAAACTGGATACAGAAGTACACAATGATCACACAGTTTATGGCTTCAGTCTCCATTATGCCTTTGTTACACCGTGCTAAAATCTCTTTGCCGGATAGATCCACACTCATACCACAGGATTTAATCTGCGGTTGCTGCTCTGGGACACTCAGAAAAAGGGTCTTCTACCTTTTCATTGCTGCATCTCCTTGTCATTTACTCCCTTGGGTGGCTAGTGATAGGGTTACATGCTCCAACTATCACAGTGAAGAAATTGTGCATGTAGTTGCATGGACATCAAAGGGCACAGTATGGAGAAGAAAACCAGTGAAGTGGACGGGCAGAAGAGAAATGCAAAAAATAACTGAGGAAAACCGGCGAAAACCAAACGAAGCAGAGCCATCACAGAATGGTCTGGGTTGGAAGGGAACTTAAAGATCATCTAGGTCCAACCCCGCTCTGGCAGCCTTACTAGAAGGAAGAACTACAAAGATAAAAAGTATACTTTTTACCAAATGCCTGTTTTCTTTAAGGCAGCAATGCAAAGTATGGGAAGTTTGAACAAACTGGTACAGTGATGATGGATCCGTTTTGGTTTTAATGCAAGCAGTACACAACTTTTCACAAAGAAACCTTTATCTGTGCATGGGAACCCCAGCTTCTTCAGGCAAAACAAAACCAACATGTACTTGTTAAAATGCAAACATATATTAACTTCAGATTCAGATAAATATGTCTGTAAGTTTTAAGCACTTATGAAAATGAAGGTTAGTCAAAGTGGTATTTTAGTGATACAAAGCTATACTTCATAAAGAAATAATAGTCAGCAAATATTAAAAAAAAAAAACTAAATGCAGAGTTCAGTCTTTTTGTAGCATAGAATCATAGAATATTTAGGGTTGGAAAGGACCTCAAGATCATCTAGTTCCAACCCCCCTGCCATGGGCAGGCACACCTCACACTAAACCATCCCACCCAAGGCTCTGTCCAACCTGGCCTTGAACACTGCCACGGATGGAGCATTCACAACTTCCCTGGGTAACCCATTCCAGGGCCTCGCCATCCTTACAGTAGAGAACTTCCTTATATCTAATCTAAACTTCCACTAAGTTTTAGCATGCCATACATTAAAAATTGCTTTTTCACTCTTATTAAATAACCCATTTCCTGGGGGAATCAGTCCTTCAAGGTACTTTACTGACTAACCTGTATGATTTTATGGAAGCTAGAAAAGATGAGTTCAGAGTTTTCGTTGCAACAGCTAAAGTAAGTTAACATCAACTGCATATTTAAGGACCTGAGCCAACAAATTCATACAAGTGAGTTGGCTTGCAGTGTTTACAAGTGTACTTTAAAGGTCTCTGGGTACATTTAAGAAAAAAGCCCTCAGCAAACTGACTTCCAATGAGAAATAGGCACTTTTATCAAGGTCTAGATTCCTGAGATCACAGATACCCACCAATGTCCTCTAGACACTTTTGTACATGGCACCGTCTCATGAAATAGTTGAAACAGGTGAGGAAAGCTACAAAAAAGGCGGGTAAATGCTGAAAGTCTTTCAGGTAATGATAATTTCCACTGGCCTCAGTGGACTATCAGTTCCGTTCATCAGTACTGACCAGTCTTCAGGTTTACAAAATCCTTGCAGGTAACTTGTAGCAGGCTTTCTGAATAAGACTTTTCTTTCACTTTTCCTTACACAGATTTAATAACTATTGCTTAAAACCTCTATGGATACCCAATATATTTAAACTAAGAAAAAAAAAAAATCTAAAATTATTTCAAGGGTTGCTAAAGGAAAAGGTAGTTTATTACTACAGGAAACCTATGGAAAATATATTAAGCAAGAATCACATTCCATAATGGACTATAGTCTTCAGTGGAGATAAACAATACTGGACTTACGTCACTTCTGTGAGGAAAAAAAAACTATACTGGCAATTTTTAATACACTTCTCTGGACCAGCATGGGGGGCTATGCAAAGCTATCAGTTTACTGTCATCTCAGGCTAACAATACTTAAGTTCCAGGAGAAGTTTTCCAACAGTGATCCCGTGATTTTCAGCATATCTGCTGGTAGTTCAAAGTCTTGTCTAGTCCTTGCTGCTGACTTCCGTGCTTTCTTCAGGCTGCTCAGTTACTTTGGAGCAATTTTAAACTACAAGGTTCTAACTTCTCCAGGCAAAAAAATTATTGTAGTTGCTTCTGAGATACATTACCATGACAGTGAGTACAAATAGCAAGTACTACATTTTGCAAAACATTCTGGTTAAAGTCCACACTATGAAGTTTGAGAATGCCTGAGTTATGCTGCCTGTTTCCCTCTCCTAATGACCAACAAAGATTTGATAATTAACAGTCTAAGAGAAGAATGTGCAACAACCAGAATCTTATTTTTTCAGATAGCACAAATTAATAATAATCTTTCTTGACAACACACTCCGTGTACCAAGGACTTTGCAGCAAAGTTTATGTCTAATACATATACAAAAATGAATATTGTTCTTCCAGGAACTCAAATCCACATGTTTTTCCAATTAGTCCTGACATTCTCCTCAAGTTTAGTAGCACGTAAACAGAATGTTCCTTAAGGAATATGACACGTTCTGTTGAATCCCAGTTTTCCAGTTAAGAGCACAGCTCCAAAACAGGCAATATTCACTCATGGATATCACAACACAATTTTGAAAAGAGGCTTTTATAAGCTAATGCAAGAAATAACAAAAAGCTAGAAAAAAATTGTCTTCCAAAGCATGACTTTGAATACATTATTGGTGTATATGTATATTTAATGTGGTAAAGCAACTTGTCTTTCAAGTTAGCATTTACCCATTCAGAATCTGAGTGACAGAATCATGATTATACAAAGCAAAATTATGATCAACTTGGCAAATTAAAGCTACGAAGACAAAGTGTCAAGTCACATATATACTACCATGTTTAGAAAACTAATACCATATATCTAAATACAGAATGAGAAACATCTGTTTAGGTAACAAATGTATAGGAAAGGGTCTGGCAATTGAGATGGAGCAGAATATAGCAGGGTATACTCCCAGCTACAGATGAAAGGAAAAACATTGCACTTTGGAAAACCATCAGTAAGAACTGAAAATGAGATAATTTAGTTACTATTAGTATAAAAGATGTTACTGAAGGGATGTACTAAAAATCTTCCAAAGCTTTAAACATTACAGAGAACATCATTAATTGCCACCTCTACCTTCAATATTCACACTAAACCAGTTTGATATGCAGAAAAAACCAATGCATATGAAATAATAGAAAAAATCCTCCAGTGAGGACATGGGTAAGGAAATACTGCAAATAGAGCTAGAACAGAACCTCAGAACATTTTAGGTTGGAAGCAACCTTAAAGCTTATCCAGTTCCAATCCCCTGCCACGGGGCAGGGATACCTCCTACTAGAGCAGTTTGCTGCAAGCCTCGTCCAGCCTGGCCTTGAACACTGCCAGGGATGGGGCAGCCACAGCTTCTCAAACAGACTGACACCTAAACAAATCTCCAATTAACAACAGCTGACACCTCAAAGCAATCCTGCAAAACACACAAGATATTATACGAGACCTTTAAAGCTACAGAATTAATTCATTGCAGGACATCAGGATCTATGCTGTAAGTTCTTGCACCCATTAAACTGAATACATGACAACCGGGGTGGTCTGCTTCACCTTTCCCTGGCACTGACCCACACTTTGGGTTGGCACTGCTCCCTAAGCCCCTCACCGTTCCTCTCATCCAACCGTTTACACGTTGCCAAAGTCAACAGTGCATGATACAGCCTGATGTGGCTCACACTCACAATCATATTTAGCCAATGATTCTGATTAACTTTTAATCACCCTCATAAGAATATTTTACATACTGGAACATTATCACATCCCTTCTCAACCTTCTCTTCCTTTTTCCCTTAGAATAAGCAAAAATAAAAATTGTTTCATTTATACTTTTTGTGCTCTTCTCTGAACTCTATTTGATTTCTCTAAATTCTGTTAAATTCTGTTACCCTGTAATTTCAACTGAATCTTTCTCCTGAAGAATAGAAAGAAATAATTACGTATCTCCTCATTAAAAGTCATATTACTACATCCCAAACTTGGAATTCACCTTTAATGGGATCATGTTGCTGACTTTTATTCAGTTGCAGGCACACTATAACCCCCAGGAGTCTATTCAATGGCAACCATGCTTAAGTTTGTCTGATTCTTGCTTTAGATAGAGTCCTTTGCCCTTGTCTCACCTGAACACCTCTTACCAACTTCAGATCCTTCCTCTAATTAATCAAGATCCATTACCGCTCTTTCAATGCACTTGAAGCTACTGCTAGCTTGTTGCAAAACCACAGTTTTAACATAGATGCTCCATATTCCACCACTGAAGCCATTAAGGAAAATAATGAACAAACCCAGGCCCAGCAGAGACCACGGCACACAACTAACATACACTTGGATTAACTACAAATACTGATAGCTATTTTCTAAAGGTCATGTTTCAAGTAGATGCACACTTGAAGATAATCATCAGCTTTTTAATGTGGCTTCAGGCAACTTCTCTAGATTTCAGGGTATCCTATATCAAACATATCAAACATAGCTTCTAGAAATACAGATTACTGCTATAGTGCTGCAATGCCAGAAGGGTTCTAGGCACTTTCAAACACATTTCTAAAAGCTGGTTGCTATAGAAAAAGGAGTCTCAACTGTCAAGAAAAAGAATAGTTTTTAAAAAAGTGGCACTGAACAAATTCCTCAGGATAATGACAGCTACACTATTGAACAATTATGGGACCATTTTTGGCTTGAGACTGAGATAAAACTTGGATTTAGTATTACCTTAATATTAACTCATTTTACTGGTCAGCAACACAACCAATGTTTGTTTCCACAACCAGTGAAAACTGTTAATGCAATCAAATGTGCATAATTTTTAGTTTTAATATACAAATACCTATTGTGAATTGTGAACATGTACCTCATGCCTCACCTGGCATGACAGCAGCTTGCTGAGTGGCTGAGTCTGTACTTAAGGAAAGTCGACCACCTTTGGCCAATCTATCGCAGAAGAGGGTGATGTTCTTCTTCAGTCGGCTGGTATCTTTGGGCATGCACAACTGGCTGCTGAGAGACAGAGCCTGCTCCTTAGAGCTCTTTGACAAACAAGTTCGTAACAAGTAAGAAATGGCAGCATCCACAGTTTCTTCCCAACCCTGGGTTAAAGGAAAGGAAATTAAATAACATTAGGTGACTATAATATGATATAGCATAATAAGAAACAAAGTAACAAATCAAGGACTAAAAATTTGAAAATTATAGCAATACATTAAATATAATTTAATGGTTAGCAAGTGTCATGAAATCCCAGTTCTTCAGCTTGTACAAGCAAAAACTGAAATACCCCCATTCCAAATTTAAGATTGACAAAGTATCATTTATATGTATGGTATGTGACATAACAGTTGAATTCAGTAGTTGTACTAATAACAAAACCAGAAGTTCCTAGACGCAACATTCAGAATTAACAGCAGAACTGAGATGTAAATATAGATATAAGATGTGGTATATAACATTATGCTGATCAGATGTCAAGGCCAGGAAAAAAAAAAAGCCAAAAACATATTATAAATTCTTTGGAATCACTGTCTAAGATTCTGACTATGCCAATAGCACAGAACACCATGAGTGCAACCAAAAGCTGCAGATACTCAGCATCCATTTATCAGACTGATCAACTTTAAATTATGATACCCACAGCATTAGCAGAGATGTGTCAGTGCTCTGATAAGCTGCTACTTAGATTTCTGACAGCATCATGTCAAGCTGTAAACATTTGTAAGACACCAGTTTAGTAATCAGTTAAAACATGCAGCTACCTATGGAAAAGCTTTCAGGAGGAAAAGCTGTATTCAGTGTCACATTCAGTATACATATTGCCACAAAACTGTTTACTCCTGCAAATAACACTCAGTAAAGACAAAAAAGTTTCTTTTCCTCAGGCAGCTTGATGAACACCTTTAAAACGGTTCAAGTTTGTAATCTCTACTATGGTTTTCAGTGACATGAACAAATCAAAGATGTTCCTTCAAGTAAGAAACCCGGATAGAAAAAGTCTTTACCTTTTGTGCAAGGTTATTTAGGTTAATATGTAAAATCTAATACATGACATCTATCTCAATTTGCAGTATGCAATGCAGAATTGACTCATCTCGATGCATTCTCTAATCTTAAATTATAGTCTGTGACGAGATTATGTCATTAATCCAAAATTTCTGTAATTAATGAACCTGCAAGACAGTCACAAAGCCTGCTCATGTCTTTTTATGACAATGTTATAGTGCTTGGACAGATTTAGTAACTAATACAGGGTTTTGCGGTCTGCTAACCTCAGGACTCGTAACATCTTTCAGCATTCAACTACCCGTATAAGCAAATTTTATGTGCTGCCTACATGTGGAGGGAAGTACTATTTAGTTGCTATAGTATTAGTGTAGTGTCTGCTCTCTCTCAACACTCTTGATTGGTTGGGACTTTCTTCGGCAATAGTCTTTCCTGACTGTGGAAGTATTTGAGGCTACAGTCTGGAACCCCCCCAGCTCTATCTGGTGCTAAGGTAACAGATACCAAGATAGCTCTTTAGGCATTAAAAAAAAAAAAAAAACCCTCAAGTATTCAGTTGTAATTAATACTCAAGTATTCAGTTGTAATTAATACAATTAATTAATACAGTTTGAGTTGGGCGGGGAGAAACTGGATGAAATTTAACAAGGGCAAGTGTAGAGTCTTGCATCTGGGGAAGAACAACCCCATGTACCAGTACAGGTTGGGGGGTGACCTGCTGGAAAGTAGTGAAGGGGAAAGGGACCTGGGGGTCCTGGTGGATAGGAGGATGACCATGAGCCAGCAATGTGCTCTTGTGGCCAAGAAGGCAAATGGCATCTTAGGGTGCATTAGAAAGGGAGTGGTTAGTAGGTCAAGAGAGGTTCTCCTCCCCCTCTACTCAGCCTTGGTGAGGCCGCATCTGGAATATTGCATCCAGTTCTGGGCCCCTCTGTTCAAGAAGGACAGGGAATTGCTTGAAGGAGTCCAGCGCAGAGCCACAAAGATGATTAAGGGAGTGGAACATCTCCCTTATGAGGAGAGGCTGAGGGAGCTGGGTCTCTTTAGCTTGCAAAAGAGGAGACTGAGGGGTGACCTCATCAATGTTTACAAATATGTGAAGGGTAGGTGTCAGGATGATGGAGCTAGGCTTTTTTCAGTGATATCCAGTGATAGGACAAGGGGCAATGGGTGTAAACTGGAGCATAGGAAGTTCCACGTTAACATCAGGAAGAACTTCTTTACTGTAAGAGTGACAGAGCACTGGAACAGGCTGCCCAGGGGGGTTGTGGAGTCTCCTACACTGGAGATATTCAAGGCCCGCCTGGACAAGTTCCTGTGTGATGTACTGTAGGTTACCCTGCTCTTGCAGGGGGGTTGGACTAGATGATCTTTTTAGGTCCCTTCCAACCCTTGGGATTCTGTGATTCTTTACTGTAATTCTCGTTTGTATTAAACTCTCATTTTTAAGCTCTTTCTATGACACATCCTAACACCCAGCTGAACAGCAAAATCACCTACCTATCCACATTTTCATGACTGGGTAGGCATAGCATTTGAAACAATGATTGTGTAAACCCTGTTGGAGTCCACTGTCAAACAAATAAGGTTTATGAATTTCTTTAATTATATAGCTATGGCTTTGGTGAAGGCTAGGGTACTACTTTTGACACAAAGAAGCAAAGGCCAGCCTTCCTGACCTTGTTACCTCCTAAGAAGGCGTTCAGGACAGATGCTCACTAGTGGTCAAGTAAATCAGAAACCACAGTCACAGGCACTTCATCTTGGTCCAAACTTACTCCTCTTAACAGTGTCCTGAAAATATGCTGTGTATGTATAAAGCATTTACATTTTGCAGAGGAACAGGATCAGCTAGTGAGGTTTTCACAGTCAACATTTACCATTACTGACTTCAGAACAATGATATTGAACTACTTCCTTATCTAGATTCTACCCCAGAAAAAAAAACTCATGTAGATCAGCAAAACCATGTCAGTCAATCAATGCAGTGGTAGCTTAACATTCTTCAAATATTCTAGAAAGAGTCCATTGGAGTGTAATCCATCCACTGACCTGTGATGGTAACAGGAAATAATCCACTCTGCAGCCAATTTAAAGAGGTTAATGAGCTGGTAAATGCTGTCTACTTTCCCACATACTGGGCAATGAAACTTAATATGTACAAAGCATCAAAAACAATCAAGCCAGGCACTCCTCATTATACTACAAATCATGAAAAATAAGACAATACAAACATCAGAATCTAGAGTTTCACTAGAACACAAAGAAACATGTGATTAACTGGTGTCAGCATACAGTAGCTGAGAAGCTGGCCAATACATCCCTCCAAATAAGCTATATAAATGCAAGCAAAAGGAGAATTTAAATACGGAAAACTGAAATACAAGCTAAGGAAAGTCAGGAAATTAAAAGTGGCTAGTATTCTGCCCTTGGCTCACACAGGTATGTTTTACTTTGTACCTTAACATTTTCCAGCCCTTGTTCTTGCATCTAATTTCCATGTAAAACTGGTTTCTCAGTAGACCATAAAGCTATCTTCTCCAATTCAATGACTGTTGATGTAGTAAGTCCACTCAAATCCAGAGCAGCCTTTATGATTAGCAAAAGAGTACACAAAAGCTACCTCTACATGGAAAAATCCCTCCTGATTGCAATCTGTCAAGGTGATTTTATACAATTAGGAATTGATGGCTGCAAGTAAGACTGCATTGAAAGAACAAGAAAAATTCTTCACCTCTTACGCATTAAAAAGCTAAAAGATGTTTGAAAATGAAAGCGTCCAAGTCTATACCCTACAATGAAGAATGATTCTACAGCCATGGTTGTAATATTCACTAATGGCTTTCTGTGTAATATTCTGCATATTTGAGGTTTGAAAGAAACACCTTCAACAGAAGTGTGATACCAGTAATCCATCATTCTATGCCCAGCAAGCGTTGCCATAACTGCCACAGCAAATATAAGTCAAGAATCACAGGAAGACGTATTACTTAATCATGCAAATTCTTTATATTGACTGTATGACCTGAAATAGATATGAAAAATATTTAATTCATCAATTTAACTTTTTCATTGGGAAACACTTGCCTTCATATTTTGCATGTATACATCATTATTTTTCTCTTGTAGGTAATAGGAAAGGAAGAAGGCAGAGAGTTGTGGTCAATGGCGCAGAATCTAGCTGGAGGTCTGTGACTAGTGGAGTTCCTCAGGGGTCGGTGCTGGGACCGGTGCTGTTTAATATTTTCATCAATGACCTGGATGAGGGAACTGAGTGCACCCTCAGCAAGTTTGCTGATGACACAAAACTGGGAGGAGTGGCTGACACACCAGAGGACTGTGCTGCCATTCAGCGAGACCTGGACAGGCTGGAGAGTTGGGCGGGGAGAAACTTGATGAAATTTAACAAGGGCAAGTGTAGAGTCTTGCATCTGGGGAAGAACAACCCCATGTACCAGTACAGGTTGGGGGTTGACCTGCTGGAAAGTAGTGAAGGGGAAAGGGACCTGGGGGTCCTGGTGGATAGGAGGATGACCATGAGCCAGCAATGTGCTCTTGTGGCCAAGAAGGCAAATGGCATCTTAGGGTGCATTAGAAAGGGAGTGGTTAGTAGGTCAAGAGAGGTTCTCCTCCCCCTCTACTCAGCCTTGGTGAGGCCGCATCTGGAATATTGCGTCCAGTTCTGGGCCCCTCTGTTCAAGAAGGACAGGGAATTGCTTGAAGGAGTCCAGCGCAGAGCCACAAAGATGATTAAGGGAGTAGAACATCTCCCTTATGAGGAGAGGCTGAGGGAGCTGGGTCTCTTTAGCTTGCAAAAGAGGAGACTGAGGGGTGACCTCATCAATGTTTACAAATATGTGAAGGGTAGGTGTCAGGATGATGGAGCTAGGCTTTTTTCAGTGATATCCAGTGATAGGACAAGGGGCAATGGGTGTAAACTGGAACATAGGAAGTTCCACGTTAACATCAGGAAGAACTTCTTTACTGTAAGAGTGACAGAGCACTGGAACAGGTTGCCCAGGGGGGTTGTGGAGTCTCCTACACTGGAGATATTCAAGGCCCGCCTGGACAAGTTCCTGTGTGATGTACTGTAGGTTACCCTGCTCTTGCAGGGGGGTTGGACTAGATGATCTTTTTAGGTCCCTTCCAACCCTTGGGATTCTGTGATTCTGTGATTCTGTGATAGGAAGAGATTGGCACTGTCTTTTAACCAAATCACATAACACTGCAAGACTCTGAAGACCAAATGATACCAGGACAAAGACTGCAGTAGTACACATAACTTATATTTCATATATATTATCATTAAGGATCCTCAAGCATCATGGCATACCTGAGTATAACCATGATTATAAATTTGCCCTCACTTTGGCATAAGGTTCAATCTAGGGTACCTAATTTTCAGGATGACTTTTAGGTTCTACCATTTGCTGAATAAGAAGAAACCTCCAAAATTATTTTCCCTGCAGGGTAAACTACCAACTTACTGTTTGTTATTCTAAAATTCTAGGCAGTAAAATTGGAGGCCCATCCAGCATCTGAGATATCACACTGGAAATAAATTGGCAGGTTGCAGAAAGGGCACTGATCCTATGACACAATATGCAGATGGAGAATGTGGTTAATAGTGAAGTTGACCAGATGACCCAATGACTCTTCTTCAATTTTAACGCAGATAATTGAGCAAACTCAATTTTGCCAAGCTATTAGCCTAACAGTGTTTTTTCTTTCCTAGATGTAAGAGCTGAGCAAAGGGTTCTTTTTGAATGCAAACTCTAGTTCACCTTGTGATTCTTAATAAAAGAAAAGTAGAGGTCAGTAGGCCTAACAACAAAGACATTCAGAACCAATTCTATTCTTGTGCTAGGTAATGCAGAAGAGCAGAAACCTCTCAACAAATGATTGCTAATAATAGAGGCCCACTATGACACAGTATTATTCTACAATGGTTAGACGTTTTCATAGCTGTTTCTCCATTAGGCCACTCTGTTTTGCTTCCATTAAATCTGACAGCTCCTTTTAGCAAGCCAGGTAAAGTGTCTTGTTATCATCAGGGAAAAAAAAAAGTCTTTTAACATTTCACAAGACTCACAAAAGCAAGAATAAGTAGTATTAAAATAGCCTCTTCGATATGCAGTTATAAAGTTTTGTATGATATTTTGCATGTCTCCAAACTGCAAGAATACTGACTCCTATTCAGGACCACAATCTTCTATAAAAGCAGCTTTAAGCAATCACTGCAATCGGCTGAACCCCATCCTAATATCAACATGTGCTGCACTGCATCAAGGAACATGTCAACCCACCATGCTAAGAATTAGTTATTTTTTCTCCATAAAAATGCCAAGTAAGCTACACCACCAGAGGCTAAAACTTCAGTTTTACTGTTCAAATAATCAGAGAACTCTAGGGATTGTGGAAAATTTACCTAGAGATCTACAAATTAATAGCACTTGTCTTTAGTGTAAATAAATCATTCCACTAACACATCGGAAACTTGAACAACATTGTTCCTAAGTTGTGCTCATGAGCCAGACATTTGATTCTGTATCTTAAGTCTCACCTTAACAGACTGAATTTACTTGGAAAGCCTTTATCATTAATATTAGTCCTGAGGCAACAGCCATTTTTCAAGCTGCCTATGAAGTAACATACCTTGGAGGGATAGTCCAGACAATTCTGAAAGAATACAAATGCCATGTGAAACATACTGCAAAAACTATGCGGTATTGGTACAAGCCATATTATGGGAACTCTTACAGCTGTTAAGTTGGGAATTTGCCTGGCTGTATCTTATTTCTTCATTTTAGTCACAATAATGATTTCATCAGCTCTCAGAAATGCTATAATACTTAGAGGCATACCTTACTGTATGAAAACGTAGGAATTTATGCTTCTCCAAATCACCAAAGAAGAGGTTTCTGTATCTGAAAGCACTGTATATGCTAATTCACAAGAAACACCAGCTGTGTGTCTCTCAACACTTCACTTTTACAGTGATTAAAACAAAAAATATCTTATTTGTTACACATACAAACTGCTAATCCACTAATCTAGGGCTACTGAACTGGTAGTCTCCAACACAGACACAGACCATTAGCCAATTCTGCTGTCCTACCAGGCGTCCTTACACACATTCTTCAAGCACATTCTGTATTTCTAACTGACCTATCTGTCTTGAATAGGAGATAACAGCCACAACAGCCATGCAGACTGTGCAATATTTGCCTTTCTGCCATTAAAGGAGCTGACAAATCTTTCTTGTGAGTGTTCCTGAAAAATTACTGGTAAAAATGAATCAATAAAGCATTTAAGGAGACCTTTTGAACAGGCTGAATAAAACTCTAGAAGCCAAGCAAATAGGCTGTATGTCTATATAGCACTCAGAAAAAATGCAGTAAAATACAACTGAGGTCTTAATGTATCAAACTTTGAATGGTTTCAAGAGACAGGTATTTTTTAGGATGCACATGACAAGGTTGAAGAATTACTGTAACAATATAATAACAGTTCTCTTCAACATAGTGCATTAAAACACCTACCACTGGAATACCTAAAAAACTGGGAAATGGTAAAATCCTACAGACAAGTGGAATTAAAGTCTGATGAAAACACAGACTAGTGACTCAAGCTTAAATACATTCCAAATCTATTAAGTACCTAAGAGGGACGTTTGTAGTGCACTGTTTTTGCAACAGCTGAGATTCTTATACTAGTCCTGCTCTCTCTAAATGTATCTTTCTTTAAATCAATACCATGTACAATAATATTGACTGACTTGATTTTCATTTCTATTGGTGTTTAAAATAATTCAATTCTAACAGTTTACAGACTAATGAAAGCAGTATCAAAGTGAGAATACAACTGAAAATCCAAAACAAGAGACAGAATAACTGAAATCAAGAAAATTAGCAAGGTATGTAGTTCTAGAAGAAGAGTTCAAACCAGTAAATGAATCAATTTCATTTTAATTCAAGGCAAAAAATCCTTGAATTAAAACCATCATTATTTGTGAGATGGGACTCTGAAATCATAACTTATTGTGCCAAGAGCTAAATTATACACCTTTAAATCTTATTATGGATTTGGGTTAGCATACTTACCTACTCCAAACCTAACTACAATTATTTTAAACACAAGGGATAAAAACCAAATGCAAAATCCGAGGAAGTACAAGGTAACACCCTGATGACTGATCACAATATGTCATGTCCTAAATAATCAAGTGCTGTAGGGATCATGATACAACAGGTATTTAAGGTATGAAAGATTGAAGTGTCTATGAATAATTATAAGTGGAAGAGTGCAGAAAGGAATCGAGACTTATACAGGAAACTACTCTATAATATTTATTGAACTAGTCTGAGATTAGCACAACAGATCTGTGCAGACCTATTTAGCAATACCTAGCCATGCTAGCAACTATTTTCAAGCTATTTGAGAGCATCTAATTGACCTATTAGTATCTCACATTTTCAGGTAGTAAGTTGTAAATATCAGCTTCAGAAAAAAATCCTTTGTGAGTAAGGTTTTGTTTTTAAAATGTCCCAGACACACAACATTTCTGCACAGGTTTGATGCAACTGCCAGGGAGACCTTAGAGCAGCTCCAGTGCCTAAAGAGGCTACAAGAAACCTGGAGAGGGGCTTTGGACAAGGGCCTCTAGGGGCAGGACAAGGGAATGCCTTTAACCTGACAGAGGGTAGATTTTAGATTAGACATTAGGCCAAAGTTCTTCCCTGTGAGGGTGCTGAGGCGCCGGCACAGGGTGCCCAGAGAAGCTGTGGCTGCCCCATCCCTGGCAGTGTTCAAGACCAGGTTAGACGCGCTTGGAGCAACCTGGTCTGGTGGAAGGTGTCCCTGCCTGTGGCAGGGGGTTGGAACTGGATGAGCTCTGGGAACTTTCCAAACCAAACCAGTCTGTGATTCTATTTGTACAGTTACTCCTTTAGTAACGCTTGTTTGTTGTAATTCAAACACATCCTGTCTGGAATCATGAAAGTTCACACACATCATGGGTTTCTGTAGAAGCTGTTCCCAAATCCTGAAATTTTTAGGGGGTTTTGTCATCTTTGTTTTCTTTTTAACTTGACTTCTTACAACCATCGATCCCTTCCTGGGAACTGATGAAAGAAACTCTTGTGTGCACTATATGAATAGAGCGGTTTGGCTTCTTTGTTGCCAGCTTCAGAGGTCTGTTGGTTTGCTTTTTTGTACTGAAATAGACTAACACCTCATCTTTCTTTTCCTCAAGAACTTGTCACCAGTTAGATAGGAAAACTGAGGTGCTGTTTGGGTTTTGCAGATGCTGTCAAAGCTGTCTGCAAGGATGCAAACACATCAGGAGTCTTGCATCTTGCTGAAGAAGGCTATACATCCAGCAGTAATTCTGCCACACATGCAGTCTATAAATGAGGTTGAGGTTCAGCAAGATAATTTTTGATACAGGGAAGAGGAATCAGACCTTATTATAATTGATCTGGAAAAAAAAAGTGAATCAAACATGCCAAAAAAAAATTTCTTGAGACATCTTATGGCATCTCACCCCATATTTTATTGTAATATCAGTGATAAGACTTTGGGAAAGAACTTTTCTCTTACTACGATATCCTTTATTAGGTTACCAATATAAGATGCTATAAAAGCCAGACAAGTTTCTGTTTCCAAAAGCTGTGACATATGGAAACATGCCCACTCACATATTTTACCTGTAAAAAAAACCCCACAACTTGACAAAAAGTTTGTTTCCTATTTAAATTCTCACAGTATTTTAGATCTACTCACCACTAACTTTAGACTCAGCTCCGTTGCTTCAAACTGTGGAATTTCTATTCTCTCAAAATGCACAGGCTAGGACAATAACGACAGTGGCAAAAAGGACTTGCATATTTACTTGGATAGCCAACTCTCAAGCTTATGCTAGAAGTATTGGGGGTTTTTTTGGCTTGAGGCAGTAGAATCATAGAACCATAATATAGTTGGGATTGGATGGGACCTTCAAATGTCATCTAGTCTAACCTAGCAAAGATAATTAACTTCACCATTGTTTGTACAGCCTTGTCTTATGGCCTGCTTTACTTTTGAGGCACCAAAACCACATTTTGGCTGTATCAAACTCTCACTTCATTGAAAAAGCCAGAAGATGGCAGAAATAAATTATGCAATCTCAGTGTTCCTTTAACACGAACTGGCCTGTCCTAATGTAAAGTGTGCCTATTGCCACCTCTGCAGATATGAGAGAATACCGGTATATCATTCTTGATCTAGGAATTAAGACAAAGCGTTTTACCATTAACTAAAAGGAAAACTTCCATCTGAAAAGAAATGGCTACCCTCAAAATCATGGTGAAGAAGCCAGTGAGTGTTTTCCTGGGACCTTGTAACAAGATGAAAGATTCACATAGCAAGGATCTACAGATCTTTCGATTAGGACCCAATATCAAGGGAATTCTCCACTGACAATCAGCTTCTTTAAAAGAAACAAGACAAAAGAGTGAGTCACTGATTATCTCTATGAAGTGTTAAGTCATCTTGGTGAAAAACATGGCTGTAATCACTATAATGCATCACTTCGGTAATTAAGCAGTTTAGATGACAACTGATCTCAACTCCTGGTACGCAGCACATATTCAGTAGTTACTACTGCACTAAAATATTTTAGCTTCTCTTTGTACCTGAGCTAGGCAGATTACACTACCCTAACAAAGAGAAAGTTTAGAGGTCCCCATCACCATATTACATAGAGAAAGATGTCTGATAACAGAAGCTTATTTAATCTGTCAAAAAAAAGGGTATGTCTCTTGGGACAACTGCAATACTTAGCAGGATATCCAAGTTAGTTTTCAAGGAGGTAATACATGCTGGAGGCAAACTAATCACAGCAGAACACAGTTCTACCCTGACTAATTTACACCAAGAAAGAAAATCTCTGAGTTGGCTTATGCTCACAGCTGAGCCCACTGAAGATTAACTTCAGTATTTCCTAATACTGACAGAACAATTAAGGTGACAGATCAAGTTAAATACAAAATTAATTTTCAAAACCAGGTATGTCAGATTCTCCATTAGAAGGTTTATACCAAGGCTGAATGCTTATTCTGAGTTTGACACAAGTTCTAGAGAATACAACTTAACAAGACAAGAATTCCTAACACACATCAAAAGCTATTTCTGCATAATTCTGTTTAAACTAATTTTATGCCACTACTACCAATCACCAAAAGCCAACATTTTAAGAAAATAAAAATCTGATGTCCCCTTATCAGCAACTGAAAAAACTGCAAATTACAAAAAAAATTGAAAATACAATTGGACATTGGACATAGTTTCTTCTGTTACTCCTTTGAAGTGGAAACCAGCCAAATAGTATGTTTTACACCACTCAAGAACGCTACAAGTCAAACTCATCTGCTATCAAGCATAAAACCTAGCAGGCTACCTAGTCTTTCCCAACGGCCTGATCTTTTCCTGCATCTTCTTACAGAAATCACAGCCACTTTAACTCTCGTGAGTCTTACTAGACACTTCACAAATTTGGCTTATGATAGTGATATGGTTTAGTGGTGGACTTAGCAGTGCTGGGATAACAGCTGGATTTGATCTTAAAGGTCTTTTCCAACTTCATTGATTCTATGATTTTTTTCTGACACCATCTCTTTTTCATCCTTACCTTAAAGCGTATTTTTCTACTTTATCTAATAAACACCATAAAGTAGCAAATTTATAGCCACGAACTTAAGTTAATTACAGCAGATCATAGAGCCACCTAAAAACATACATTTCATCCTCAGGCATTTTTTTCTTCCAAATTACAACTTCAATAACAAAATAAGATATAATAATACAGACATTTAGTTAGTTGGTATGATTCCAAACATCATTAAAAGGAGATGAAAATGCACTTCCAAAATGCCAATTTATAGCTGTTACTATTAACTATAGTATCACAAATGCGCCTATAACAAGAAAGGGATGATTCTGAGCAATGAAGCACCTGTATGCCACTATTTGGTAACACAGAATCACAGAACAGTTAGGGTTGGAAAGGACCTTAAGATCATCAAGTTTCAACCCCCCTGCCATGGGCAGGGACACCTCACACTAAACCATCCCACCCAGGGCTCTGTTCAACCTGGCCTTGAACACCACCCAGGGATGAAGCATTCCCAACTTCCCTGGGCAAGCCATTCCGGTGCCTCACCACCCTTACAGTAAAGGACTTCCTTATATCTAACCTAAACTTCCCCTAGCTAAGTTTGAACCCATTGCCCCTTGTCCTGTCACTACAGTCCCTAATGAAGAGTCCCTCCCCAGCATTCTTATAGGCCCCCTTCAGATACTGTGAGGCTGCTATGAGGTCTAAAAGCCCCATCATAGAAGGCCACCAAATGGGTGGGGCAGGATTTCCCCTTTAGTGAAGCTATGCTGGCTGTCACCAAGCACCTTGGTGTTTTTCATGTGCCTTAGCATGCCTTCCAGAAGAATGTGCTCCAAGATTTTGCCAGGCACAGAGGTGAGACTGACTGGTCTGTAGTTCCCTGGGTCATCCATTTTCCTATTCTTGAATGCAGGTTATATTTCCCTTTTTCCAGTCAGCGGGAACTTCACCTGACTGCCATGATTCTTCAAACATGATGGACATCATGAGAACTATGTAAACATTTATTCTTCAGTAAAGTTACTGCTGAGGGTCCTCCATCAGTCCTGAAGTTAAAACATCAGTATTGATACTTTATTTTTCCTTTTGTAGTATCTGAAAGAAAGCATTAATAGCTTCTTGATCAGACATACAATCCACCAGTCAATCCAGACACATGCAACCTTTATATCAAAGCTATCCCCTGTAGCATGAACTCTTTGAACCCTTTAAGTTAGCCTGGACAAATTCCCTCTTTTCGCCAAGACATTTCCTATGGTAAACGTCTGCTTTATCACTAACCAAGCTTTTTCAAAAATCTTTCTCCATCCAGAGAACAGTTTGGTAAAGTCTAATTAGGGAAAACACCCCTTAAAACACTCCCTTTTTCATTTTTCAGACTTTACAATAATTCAAATTGTTATAACCTAATAACAAATATGCTGGATACTTGCAGGACATTCACCAACTCTCCTGAAAAAAGTGAAATGTATAATAACATCACCAATAAATCATTATTATGGTGATCATAGACTGTTTTGTCTCCAAAAGCACTCCAAGATAGCTTTCTACCATGTATTTCAACTGATAGCAAAACACTCCAACTAGTATACATTTTAAAGTATAGTCTGCAAGGAGCTAGAAAATTATGCTCCAAAATACTGGCAATACATACTACTATATTTTGAATATGGGTTTAATTTTAGGCCCACACTAGCAAAGTTCACTGGACAAAAATGTGCCTAAGTCCTGTGCAAATAAAACTAACTTTTATCCAGTTTTAGCATCACTTTCTTAATGGTTTCATTAGCAGAAGGATTAGCTCATTTATCCCACTGGTAAAAAACAGAGACCTGAGGAACCTCATTCAATTTCTGATGTTACACTCCTCAGACTGTGCAAAATTCATGAAAGAATTAGTGAAAAGGGGGAAATCAGAGAATCACAGAATGATTTGGGTTGGAAAGGACCTTAAGATCATCCAGTTGCAACCCCCTGCAGGGCCAGGGACTCCACACACTAAACCATGTCACCCAAGACTCCGTCCAACCTGGCCTTGTATGTCCAATACTAAATAGAAGCAACCCTGTAGTTTAATCAAAGCAATACTATTTTGGTGCTAGTTATAAATAAAATAGTATGGAATAATAATATTATGCTGCAAATAGAATACAATGCCAAATATCTGTTGTTCACAGAAAATACGCAAGTCAGCCATATTACTTCTGCAATAACTTTGTAGACAACAAAAAGCAAATTTTCCATGTATCTTTGTAGACACGGAAAAAGAAATGTTCTATGTTCTTAGACAGAAGTTTTGCAGCAACCACTTAGCAGCCTGAGAAAAAAAAATGGTGACAATGGGAACATAAAACACCACTACTGTATTTACTAAACATCTAACTGAAGTGATTGCCAGGCCTAGAAAACAAGATGCAATCTGTTCTACATGGAATGGCATGTATGAGAATAATGTTGATGTTATGGTCAGAGAAACATTTCTTTTTACGGTAACAGTATAGTCTAAACATTTTCCTTCCATTAAAAAAAAACAACCAAAACAAGCACCAAAACACTTCTATGATCAGAATGCAGAAGGCAGACAATGTTCTGGAGATGTAGACTGCATCCAAACCTTGCTTTAAACACATCTCCTCCAAATAAAAATACAATAAACTATTGTGCAGAACTGTTTGAAGAGTAAATAAAAATTCTTCAGAGTAGTTTCTTTCACCGGTGTTCCACTCGACTGCTTGAAAGGAAATCTGAACACTAGCTAGAAGCGTCTGTCTGTAAATATCATTGGTATGTCAGAAGATTTCCCTCTTCCCTGCCTAAACTTCTCCTCAAATTACATTCAGATTCCTGTGGTACCGTAACAACTTCAATACAGCATGTATTTCAGTATTTTGTAAAGGTTTCATTCCCATTTCCACTCCCAATTACTGCTGGTTTACATTTTTCATCCTGGCTGCACTGCAGGATGTATATCCTTACAGTATCTGTGAGGTCTTACAGCTTTAACACAGAATACTGTTTACTACTATATCAAAACCACATCAATATATGTACTGAAGTGATATCATATATTATACGATATGCAACAGATTTCACCACATTTTATCAAAACGTGTCAAAGCAATGCAACTCCCGATGACAAAATAAAAGTGAGTCATGCAGAAAAGGTTGTTTGGGCTTTTGTGGGAGTCATACGAACTTTCTTTCAATTCCATTCATGGGAATGAATACTCCTCAGTTGGGCAACTTAGTTTTTCAAGTTTAAATGAGGATAAAAATCCAAAACAAATCCTGATAAAACTGTTTTGCTTTGCCTGCTATGGATCAATATAATGTGTAATACCAAAACACTGTTTCTCACCCTAAGGGGGAAAAGGCAGATGATCCTACATTCACTTGGAACCCAGCACAAGCTTTCTAAATGGCCACAAACCATTCCTAAGTACTTCAGGAACATACCAAAATCTGCATTCACTGTATTCTGCAAAAACCCTGTGCAGAGCATGAAAATTAGTATTAATGTGTACCTAAGATAATTCATATTTTTCAGTCTACAGAAATCATTTGTGAAAGGCTATACAGAATACTGTTCAGACTCCTAAAGGAAACTGTTGAGGCATATTAATGTCAGATTTTATTTCTCTTCTAACTGGGGCATGCTATCTTTAAGTACTTTATTCTAGAACCCACTAAAAAGGCTGGACTTGAAACTAACTAGAGATTGCCTCCAGTTGTTTTAAGTTTAGAACATTCATTACTTCACCAAAGGAGCATCTAACTGAGAGCCTTGAGCAAGGATAGAATACAGGACTATCTTTCTTTATAGACCATTCTCCAAACCTTGCACATGATTTCATATAGTCATATTCACTAAATCAGAGCAGAATTTGCAAAGTGTCATAGAATCACAGAACAGTTTGGGTGGGAAGGGACCCCAAAACTCATCCAGTTCCAACCCCCTGCAATGGGCAGGGACACCTTCCACTAGACCAGGTTGCTTGAAGTATCTAAACAATGCAGGACTATTTAGAGCGCAGTCTGGAGAACACAAGTACATTATCTATACACAGTATTTTATTTGTATAACTTTCATCCATTATATAAACCAATGTGCAAACACTGGAGAAAAAGTAGGGCCAGTGCTTATTACTGTGTGTACACGTCTATATTTTATAGTTCTGTTGGAATGTGTGCATGTAAGTACACATATATATTATGGCATTTATAATAATCTCCAAAAAACTTGGGCTAACTTGGGACCGGTCTTGCTTAACATCTTCATCGCTGACATGGACAGTGGGATTGAGTGCGCCCTCAGCAAGTTTGCCGATGACACCAAGCTGTGTGGTCCGGTTGATATGCTGGAGGGAAGGGATGCCATCCAGAGGGACCTTGACACACTTGTGAGGTGGGCTGATGCCAACCTTATGAAGTTCAACCATGACAAGTGCAAGGTCCTACACCTGGGTTGGAGCAATCCCAGGCACTGCTACAGGTTGGGCAGGGAAGAGATTCAGAGCAGCCCTGCAGAGAAGGACTTGGGGGTGCTGGTCGATGAGAAAATGAACATGAGCCAGCTTCAGTGTGCGCTCGCAGCCCAGAAAGCCAACCGTATCCTGGGCTGCATCAAAAGGAGCGTGACCAGCAGGTCGAAGGAGGTGATCCTGCCCCTCTACTCTGCTCTTGTGAGACCTCACCTGGAGTATTGTGTGCAGTTCTGGTGTCCTCAACATAAAAAGGACATGGAACTGTTGGAACAAGTCCAGAGGAGAGCCACGAGGATGATCAGGGGACTGGAGCACCTCCCATATGAAGATAAGTTGAGGAAGTTGGGGCTGTTCAGCCTGGAGAAGAGAAGGCTGCGTGGAGACCTCATAGCAGCCTTCCAGTACCTGAAGGGGGCCTATAGGGATGCTGGGGAGGGACTCTTCCTCAGGGACTGTAGTGATAGGTAATGGGGTAACGGGTTCAAACTTAAACAGGGGAAGTTTAGATTGGATATAAGGAGGAAATTCTTTCCTGTGAGGGTGGTGAGGCACTGGAATCAGCTGCCCAGGGAGGTTGTGAGTGCTCCATCCCTGGCAGTGTTCAAGGCCAGGTTGGATGAAGCCTTGGGTGGCATGGTTTTGTGTGAGGTGTCCCTGCCTATGGCAGGGGGGTTGGAACTAGATGATCTTGAGGTCCTTTCCAACCCTAACTATTCTAAATTCTAACCTGTTTGTACTAACAACTGGAGAGAAGCTAAAGCCAGCTAAACTTATGTGAGATGCTCCTACGTGGCTTGGTAAGGAAGAATTAAGCAGAAGTTAACTAGCAACTATATCTTTCAATGAAGCCTTCCATAACCTACTCCTATTGTCCCACTTTCCTGAGAAACTGATGTAGTTTGCATCAAACTCTTACTTAATAAGTCTACTATATCACTTCAAAGGACAGTCTTCCACAAAGTACATGGTGAATTTAAGCACAAATTTAAACACTTAAAGTTGTGTGGCATTTTTTGAACAGGTCTATACAGATTCTTACCATCTCTTTCGTGTCTTCTGCTAATGGCAAAAACGTAGCTTCCAGAATAGCAACTTGATCAGTGCTGAGCTTCTGCCACAGACTAATCAGCATAATCACCAGATGGGTGGCACTTTTCAGCTTTGTGAACGCCTGGAATATGTTGGCTTGATTTTCCAATGCTGCATCTGCTAGAGCTATTACCTGCAAAAATCACAAATGTCTGTTAAGTATAATTTTACCATCCATGAACATTCAACACTGAAATTACCTTTGGCACACTCCTATTTTACTTTATAAGATCCTGAGGAATTCTGTTTTCCATAAACACAAACCACAAAATATTAAATTCATTATCAAGATTTTTCTTTTGCATACCCAAGGTAATAGGGTCAATCTATCTAGTATAATCAGTGTAGAAAGGATTCCGTTTAGAGCATATTCTTCAGGCATTCCTGAGCATGATCCCCATCATAATACATAATTACACACTAACTTTCAGTTTTATACCACACAGGACACACAAGACTCCAGATGACCAGCAAGCCTACTGTATGAATCAAAAACAATACATTGATTTTATGCAATTAAAAATGCAGTATTTAATTATTTCCAGATGAACAGAACTGCAATCTGTTATTTTATTAGCTCTTGGGTCTCTCCATGTTTTGCACTAGTTGCTTAAGCTTTTATGCTAAGACGTAAACATTATGGATCATGTATATGAAGGCAGTACCACTTTACTTGCCAGACATCATGAAAAAAACCAAACTAAAACACCAGATTCACTTCTAAGATGATAAAATAGTTGTGTTGAGTACTTCAAGATGGGGAAAAACAGAAGAGCCATTATATGATATTCAACTCAGTTCCGAAATAACTTGTCACTGTATATAATATTGTAGACTCACAACATTACAAAAATTGGTACTCTGAGAAACTTTGCTATAAATGCCTTCTTTCTTGAAGTACAATGTTTAGACATTTTCCATCACCAGTGAAAAGCGAAGATAACAGTGATTTCACTATACAATTTCAATATGACACATCAATATGACAACAAGAGATTTTCCACAGTGCACCGAACTACTTCAGCTAAAGGAAAGGGGGTTATCCTGTGTGAGCACAGCTTACAAGACCTGTTCACATGAATGCCACTACATCTTCATTTTGGCTGGATAATACTTGGATTACAGCAGTGCTGATTACCTTCACTGCCATTTAAATCAATCCTAAGCACCTCCCTCAACCACATTCTCCTGTTTACTTATCTGCAAAATGGGGTAATAGGTGCTCGACTGGAATTGTGAAAAGCCTTGCAGAAATGCAGTTAAATTGTAATTAGTATTACAACAGAATTTACAAAGGAAAAACTTGCAGAGCTTGATCCATTAGCATTTGGCAACAGCAGGGAAATGAAAATACTATACGATGCATCTTCAGCCGGGAATTAAAGCCAACCAGCTGTTAGCATTTGGTGGAGAAAAACTATTTTTAATCTGCAACACTGGCATTAGAGATGTGTGTGTGTGTTCCCTCCAAACTCCCATGTGACTGCGAAGATAAAGAAAACAGTTTTAAGGAACTATAAATATGAAACATTTCAAACAAAATGTGTTGATAGCTTTTGGTTTATGTTTTAAGATGTAACGTTTCCAAATAACACGGAGAACCCACAGGACACCCATGAGCCCAAACACTACATAAATTAGAGCCCAGTAACAAAACAAAACCAAAAAAAGCCCAGCTAACCATGCGAAGAAGTGAGATGTTAATCCCAAACAGAGAAAACCAACATGACATAGTTCAGTTGGAGGAGATTAGCAGTACCATAAACATATAACCTGATGTAATCATGCCCCCAGTCAGTTTGCTCAGACAAAAGCTATGATGTTCTTCATACCTCACGTTCTACACAAGGTTAAGTTCCACACTGTGGTTGTATTTCAACAGTTATGGGTGACAAAGCTCCACCACAGACACAACACTAAGTAGTACCCTACACCAGTTACATCTCACCACTGCAACCAGTCATAGTACAGCTACACAGCTTCACCTTTCTAAGGAAGCAAGCTACAACAGTAAAGTTCTCCTCAGTCTAACAGAGGCCTTCAAATATCTCATTGCCTTTCCTGCCCAACAGGCATTTGAGAATTCATTAATTAATTCCTCAATGATCTCTCACTCTGTGCTGTATTTTAACTTATACAATATAACTCAGGTCTTTGACATGGCATTTCACCTTAAGGATCCTTCATTTCAGAATTTGCTTTCTTTCCATTTTATAACCATGACCAAAGGAGGTGCTCACCTCTTCATAGGCTATAGATGTAAAACAAATCTCCCAGTACTCCCAAACAATACCTAATGTACCAAGCCTTTAAGCTGTTTTGAAAGCACCTCCGTAAAAAACCCTAAAAATACAGCTGTTAGAAAAGTCTGCCTTTGGTACAAAATTCTAAAGTTCTAATGCACATTAATACAAGACATATACATACAATATACACCAGTGACAGGCCTAAGTTTCTAAAGGACAGGTGCAGTCTTGGAGTGTTGCAGGTCACTAAAACACACAGCAATTAAATCTTTACATGACTGCATACATACAAGTTCAACTTTTATACTTCCAGAGAAACCAAAAAGGGAGGAAAAGAAACCCTCATTTCTAAGTCCTAACCATTCTGTTAATAGATGAATTGACCTAATACAGCTTTCTGAGATCTGGAACACCCAGGATAACACAATATGAATTATGATACTATAATGTATGATATACACATGGCATACATGGCCATGGTAGTTTTAAAAAAGCCTATACCATAAAAGAAAGGTTGCTTGGACAACACCACTTAAGATATGTCAAGCTGAAAGCCAAAGCAACAGAGAGCAGCTGGAAGAACTAAAGATAGTTTGAGATCATAAGGTTCCACAGTAAATACTTGATCTGAGGCAAAAAGAAGAAATCTTCCCTCACAGAGGATCCCAGGCCACCAGGTGACAACCCCACCTATATTGCATAAGGCCTATCACTGCCCACTTAACAATTTTCTTTTTCCTTCTTTAATGTCCCAAAGCTTTCAAACAAAACTAGAAATCAGGTTTTCAGACTTCCTAACAG